>NC_140170.1:130444082-130466582 GCF_963971535.1 Notolepis coatsorum | reverse complement strand
TTCAAAAGTGCCACTGAGTCTAGTCATCAAGGCTATACTATGGTGCACACATAGTTTGTTTACATTAATCATAATTAACAAACATACATCCCCACTGGCATGTATCCATACAGTTTGTTTTATCTGTTTATCTCTCCATTCTCTCCTATACAACCTTGTGCCAACAACATCTCTTGTTATCTCTCATCATCTCAACCCTTTCTTTCTTTCTTTCTTTCTTTCTTTCTTTCTTTCTTTCTTTCTTTCTTTCCTTTCTTCTTTCTTTCTTCTTTCTTTCTTTCTTTCTTTCTTTCTTTCTTTCTTTCTTTCTTTCTTTCTTTCTTTCTTTCTTTCTTTCTTTCTTTCTTTCTTCTCATCACTACTTCTTTCTCTTTTCCATCTCCATGCATTAATTGTTCTTGCCACAGGCCTAGCTGTGGGCTACCCCCCTCCCACACAGAGTGTCTGGTCACATCGCCAGTGTCTGGTCACATCGGCACCAATCAGCATAGTAAAGAAGGCATATTGGAGGAATTAAATGTTAATTAGGTATTCATTGAGGCTGTTGAATTGAATTACTTTAATAAAATGTGCTCACACATTCTTTTTTATTTACAGTTATTATGACAAAAAATATATCATATCCTATCACTTCTGAGAATAGGAGCACTGATCTAGAATCACTGTTCTGGTCAGATTACCATACACCTCACTATGACTTCTGAACCAATCTGGTCTCAGATCAGTACTGCTAATTTGAATACTGGCCCAGTCCACTGAGAAAGCTAGTCTTTGATAGCATGAATTCCACTTAACATTAATTCCTGTTGACCTGGATGACATTGAGTTGAGCTAAGTGTGACTGTATGGGGTGTGTGCGTGTGTGTGAAAGAAAGAAAGAGTGGGAGTGGGGAGAGAGAGAGAGAGGAGAGAGAGAGAGAGAGAGAGAGAGAGAGAGAGAGAGAGAGAGAGAGAGAGAGAGACAGAGACAGAGATAGAGACCAGAGAGAGGAAGAGTGTGTTGCCACTCACGTGTAGACTTTGAGCACAAATTCCTTCTCCTCCTTGAGTTCTGAGATGGTCTGTAACACGTCACTCATGGCCAGAACAGCACAGCCATACGGCCTGCGATACTGAACATGAGGGGGCCCTTCTTACTGTCATTTAACAGCATACGACCTGGAGGATGGCAAGGAGGAGGAGAATGAAATCAAAGTACTTGAGGCATTTTAAAGCTACAGTATGTACATTTTTTTTTTTTTTTTACTCCAAACCCTGTCTTAATGTGGACACATTAATTCACAGTTTACTGTGTGTGTTTCATTAACCAGTGTGGCAGCAGTGCACATCTAAAATGTACATTTTCCTCATTACAATTAAATTACATTCTTATTTAATGTAATTTGTGCATGGTTGAGTCTACATGGTCCTCGTTACAATTAAACTATGTTCTTATTGAACTTAATTTGTACATGGTTGAGTCTACATTGTCCTCATTAGAATTGAATTTTGTTCTTATTGAATGTACTTTGTATGTGGTAGAGCTTATATGGTCCTCATTACAATTACATTACATTACATTCTTATTGAATGTAATTTGTATGTGGTTGGGTTTACAAGGTCCTCATTCCAAATGACGAAGATCTTACACATAGCAGCTTTAAGGAAATGTTATGCCAATGCATTATAAACGCTTTGTGTCTTACCGGTCCTGATGACCTGTGAGACAATGTAGAGGTCTCTCTTCATGTCTTTGTTGCTGAGGTCCTACAAAGAGACAGAGAGAAAAACAGTGTCATGGTTAATGAAACATGGAGCTCCTATGGGCTTTCTAATGTATATGTTAAATATCTGCCACAATACAGAGTGTGTGTATGTGTGTGTACGTGTACGTGTGTGTGTGTGTGTGTGTGTGTGTGTGTGTGTGTGTGTGTGTGTGTGTGTGTGTGTGTGTGTGTGTGTGTGTGTGTGTGTGTGGGGGGGGGGCAGTAAAGACTGTTTTGTTTTCTTTGTGTTTATCTCCCCTTGGCTAGCAGAAACATAGACAAATAGAGAGAGTGAGGGAGAGATTATCGACAGTTAAATCAGAACAGTACCGAGAGGCAAGTTGCTCTCACATAGTAGTTCCATGAGAACATAAATAACCAAAAGGCCATTTTGACATGCTAATGCAAGGTCAACATACAGTAGGTGTAGGTTATTAAGGTTTCCCGTCCATTTAGATGTGATGGATCAAGATCAAGATCAAGAGTTTTATTTGTCACGGCATACAAGTATACAATGAAATGCGGGTGGTCTTGCCCGCAACAATGTGCAATACAGTGGTACAACATATAATAGAATCCAATAAAAAAAAAACATTGTGCAATAAACAGGTAACAGGTAACATGGTGGGACATCTCGGTATCTGTACATAGTTATTTACAGAGCATATAGGACATGCTGGGTCCTTTGGTAGTGCAATACACTGTTACTCTCTGAGTGCCCGTCTCCTAGCGCTGACTAAGGTGATGGATGCCTCGGGGTCTTGGCCAAGATTGCAGTGACTGCTCTACATGCACCTCCGAGGCCTTGGATCAGTTATTTACCGTCGTCTGTCCGTGGTCCTGTCAACTGATTAACAGTATTAACAGACTGTTAACAGATTAACAGTCAACGCGGTTTCATTGCTGGGTTAAGTACTTCTATTCTATTCACATAATATGCTTACTTTATATATCTACTCCATTCACATATATGCTTACCACTTGTATCTATTGCTATGTCCGCCCACTACAATCACATGAGCTGTCTAACGCCTGTCCCGTCTCCCTGTCTCCCTGTGAGTTGCTGTCCTGGAGTGCTGACCGGAGTGTCGGACGTCCCGTGATGAAGGCCGGGAGGTTGCGACCCCCTCTGCGTGCCCCCCTGTCTCCGGAGGTCTCGTAGTGGTGACCGGAGTGCCGGACGTCCCGCGATGATGTCGGGGAGTTTGCGACCCTCTCTGCGCCGCCCCCTATCTCCCTGTCTCCGGCTGTCCCTGAGCAATGACCGGAGTGTTGAATGTCCCGTGACTAAGACGGGGAGGACGTGACCCTCTTTGCGCCGCCCCTGTGCCTCAAATAGATCCGCTATCAGCTCTATCTTTAATCTTTCAAAATGTTCATTTGCTATCGCTATTAGCTCTATCTTTAATCTTTCAAAATGTTCAGTTGCTATTGCATGCACTCATCTGTGTTTCACTACACACATGAGTGCATGCTTACCAACTGTCCGTCTGCAACACTACTATCACCAACATCTAAGAAGGGAGATCCCCCCTTGAATGGCCCTTCTAAGGTTTCTCTCCTCCACACTGCCTGTTGAGCTTTTTTCCCTATTGTTAGGTTTTAGTGAGTTTTTCCTTACCTTCGCGTGGGGTATTTACATTACATTTACATTTAGTCATTTAGCTGACGCTTTTATCCAAAGCGACTTACAAGTTCTGTACGACAAGCCATCAGGAAGGGCACAACTCTATCAGCTGAGCAACAATGTTCATCAAAGTGTTGAGTGCTACAGTGTAGGTTAGTTTATTAGGACAAGTGCATGACAGTACGGTTAGTTAGGGTTAGATTTAATTTTTTTTAAATTCAGATAATGGTTGAAGAAGTCCGTCTTTAGTCGACGGCGAAAGATTGGACGTGATTTGGCTGTCCTAACTGGGGTGGGTAGTTCATTCCACCATTGTGGGGGTATGTCTGGGAGTGCTTGCATTCTTTCATTTATTTGCATTTATCTAAAAAATTTTTGACCTTATGGTGTTCTTGTTCTGTTCTTGACTTATTGTTATGTTTTCTTCTTGACTTGTTTAAAGAAGACCTGTACGGCCCATGGGGACATTAACGTGTGTTGTCGGGCCTTATAAATAAATTTGATTTGATTTGATTTACTGTTGTTATACTATTTCTAAAGTGACCTTTCCTTTTTGGCCATAAGTGTGGGCGTGTGCGGCATGAGTGTGTGCCTGCCATTGTTAAAGTGGCTGCTAGTGCGTGAGCGTGCACAGCGTGCGTGTCGTGTGTGTGCTCATGTGTGCTTGTGTGTGAGAAGTTCAGTGTTCTGTGGCACTCAGTGTTCATTGTTCAAGGCTCTGATGGCCTGGGGGAAGAAGCTGAGCCGAAGCCTCTCTGTCCTAGTAGCTGGGGTTCGCAGGCGTCTGCCTGACCTCAGCAGCTGGAACAGGCTGTTATTGGGGTGGTGGGGGTCTTTCATTATTCTGCAGGCTCTGGATTTGCACCTCTTGTTGTATAGAACCTGCAGGGGAGGTAGTGCAATACCCGTGGTACGCTCGGCTGAGTGCACCACTCTCTGTAGGGCCTTCTTGTCCTGTGCCGTGCTGTTTCCATACCAGGCAGTGATGTTTCCAGTCAAGATGCTCTCTACAGCTCCGGAGTAGAAGGACTGGAGTATCTTCCCCGATACTCTGAACTTCCTTAACTGTCTCAGGTGGTAGAGGCGCTGCTTCGCCTTTTTTACGACTGTGTCTATGTGTGTTGACCATGTCAGATGCTCTGAGATGTGGACCCCCAGGTACTTAAAGCTGCTCACCCTGTCCACGGTAGCCCTGTTTATCATCAGTGGTGTGTGTGTCTCCTGCTGTCCTCTCCTATAATCCACGATCAGCTCCTTGGTTTTACCAATGTTCAGGAGCAGGCTGTTGTCCTGGCACCAGCGTTCCAGTACCTCAACCTCCTCCCGGTAGGCCTTCTCGTCGTTGTCCGAGATCAGCCCCACCACCACCGTGTCGTCTGCAAACTTCACTATGGAGTTGGAGCTGAACTTGGCCACACAATCGTGTGTGTACAGCAGTGATGGGAATAACGGCACTATAAGTAACTTCGTTACTAACGGCGTTCGTTTTTTCAGTAACAAGTAATCTAACGGATTACTCTTCCAATCTTAATAACGTTGTTACCGTTACTACAAAAAAATGCGGCGCGTTACTATGAATTAACCTGTTTCTTTCATCAGACATATCTCTGCGCCGAGAGGCAATAATAATGTTCTTCCTTGTTTAGTGGACAGTGCGCGAGCCAAGCATACATGCTGACGATTGGCTGAGGTTGAATACAATGTCATGGTAAGCCAATCAGAGGTGGAGGTGGGTGGGTGTCTAAAGCATCCAGAGTCTGACACACAGCGCGACAAGACAAGCGATCACTGATCAGTGATCAGTCAGCATGAGAGCGCGGTCCGTGTAGTGTACGTTTTGAGCTCAAAAACGAATCCAACGAACAACACAAGCGACTCAGTCAACATGAGACCGCGGGTCCATGAGCGTTTTGTGTTCACTCTTTGCAGCGCAGGGCACTGAGTGGCCCTACTGCAGTGCTGACAGCCTTATCAACAGTGCTGCACTTCCTGGTTTAATAGGCTTCAGGTGCTCAGAGATATAATATATCTGTATGTCATGCATGTCTTAAATGTAATGATTAGATTAGTTTAGATGATTCGATTAGATTCTTATATCTGTATGTTGTGTATGTCATTGATTGATTGATTGAAAAGTTTATTAACAGATTGCAGAATGGGTACAGTACAGTACAGCTCAATACATACAATTGTTAAGGGGATGCAGACCAGAGAAAGACTTTCGTCATAAATGTCTTGAATTGAAAATGGGGGACCCTGATGTAAACAAGACGAAACTCTTTCTCTGGTCTGCATCCCCTTAACAATTGTGTGTATTGAGCCGTACTGTATTGTACCCATTCTGAAATCTGTTAATTAAAATGTTCAATCAATCAGTATATATTTGTTATTTATTTTTGGTATAGTGCTTAACAAGCATAATTTAATGTTGCCCAGTTGTGGCCTGTTGAGGGGCAATACATATCAAAAGTTCCAAAACATCTATTCTGTTTGTATTTGTATGATCCACTATATAAACATAGTAATTATAATATCTACATAGCCTACATGGCATTTGATTGGAGGCTAGTCTCACTTTGTCCCACAGCAACATTAAAATAGTTTAGATTTGTGTATGTTGTTTATGTAAAAAAAAATCTTGAAAGTAACGCAATAGTTACTTTCTGAAGTAACTAGTTACTTTTATAATTTGTAACTGAGTAAGTAATTTAGTTACTTTTTGGAAGAAGTAACTAGTAACTGTAACTAGTAACTTTTTTAAAGTAACTTGCCCAACACTGGTGTACAGTGAGTACAGCAGGGGGCTCAGAACACAGCCCTGGGGGGACCCGATGCTCAGGGTGATGGTGTTGGAGGTCTGACCTCCCACCCTGACCGCCTGGGGTCTTTCGCTCAGAAAGTCCAGTACCCAGGCGCTCAGGGCGGAGCTCAGACCCAGCTCGATCAGCTTGTCCACCAGTCTGGTGGGGACTATGGTGTTGAACGCTGAGCTGTAGTCAATGAACAACAGTCTCACATAGCCCCCCTTCTGACGGTCAAGGTGAGAGAGGGTGCTGTGCAGTACCTGGGAGACCGCGTCGTCAGTGGACCTGTTTGTCCTGTATGGAAATTGCATAGGGTCCATATCACTGGGGAGGGAGGCACAAATGTGGTCCTTGACCAGCCTCTCGAAACATTTCATGACCACAGAGGTGAGTGCCACCGGTCTGTAGTCATTGAGACATGTTGGGGAGGGTTTCTTCGGTACAGGGATGATGGTAGACATCTTGAAGCAGGCAGGGACCACTGACTCCGCCAGGGATTGATTAAATATGGCGGTGAACACCGGGGCTAGCTGGTTGGCACAGGACTTAAGTATGCATCCTGTTATACCATCTGGGCCAGCAGCCTTCCTGGTGTTCACCTGCATAAATGCTCTTCTCACACTGTGTTCCGACAACGAGAGAGCGTCCCCGCCCCCCCGCGGTTGCCCCCCCCCCCCCCCCTCCACAACAGCCGGCGCGCCAGTGACGTCACTAGCCGGTGGGCTAGCGTCGCCACTGTTTGCACCAAACCGTGCGTAGAAGGAGTTGAGTTTGTCCGCGAGAGAGGCGTCGTCGCTCCCCATTGAGGGGGCGCTGACTTTGTAGTCAGTTATTGTCTTCAGTCCCCGCCATAAGCCTCTTGTGTCGTTTTGTGCCATTTGTGTCTCCAGTTTATCAGCATATGTCCGTTTTGCAAGTTTTACAGCCTTGCGCAGAGTGTAGACTGAAGCCTTGTACTCCTCCATGTTTCCTGACACTCTGCCCCGGTTGTAAGCAGTGGTGCGAGAGTTCAGAGCTGCTCTGATAGTACTGTCCACCCACGGTTTCTGGTTTGGGAAAACTCGCACCTTTTTCGTGGGGACAATACTATCAGCTATTGTTGTAATGTAGCTCACCACGGTGTCCGCGAGCTCGCTGACGTCACTGGCGCTTCCCTGGAACATATTCCAATCCGTGTCTGCGAGCACGTCCTGGAGCGTGGCCTCTGATTCGTCAGTCCATTTTTTTGTCTCACGTGACACGACGGCGTCACGTGATCTTTGTTTGTAGGCAGGGAACAACAAGATGGAGTCGTGATCGCTCGAGCTTGTAGACCTCGTCAATGGCGGAGCTGCTACCGCCTTGTAGCCGGCTCTGAACGGGGTATAACAGTGGTCGAGTGTGTTCCTCCCTCTTGTGGAGCAGGCGATGTGCTGAAAAAAGGACGGCATCACTTTTGTTGTGAAGGATCAGATTAAACCGAATATGTATATTTATTTATATATATATATTTAATTGTATTTGTATATCGTTTGATATCCCCTGTATATTCCTTGTACAATATGCATTGAATATCCCCGTTTCTACTAAACAGCCCATAATAGTTTCATTCTACCATTGGACGAGAACCTGGCGCCAGGTTGCCATACCCCTAGGTCCAGGTTCAATCGTGCCGCCTAACATGTCGTGGCAAGCCCCGGTTCCGCGCAGGAATATGTCGGGCGAAATACGAATGGTACTATTTGTTCATAGCGCATATATATATGGCGCAAGTAAAGTAGAACTTTCTTTTTAGTCCAGTTCTTTACCCTCCAACAGAGTGACAGACGCAAAGCCTCCCCACGACGCACGTGCGGTGTAGTAAGGCCTACTTGGCCCAGAATAGGCATTGAGATATCGTGTAGATTAATAGTTGAATGGTCATCGTTTGGCACCATACCGTCGAGTTGGACGTATTCTATTAAGCTAATAATAGTCTATTTATGTATGGTGCATCGTTCGGTTAGAGTTCTAAAGTTATCAGTACCCCCATCGTTCCTGACGTTATCTGGACGCTTAACCAGGCTGGTCAGACCCCTAGTGGTGATTGCATCCGAGGAGCTCCGGGCCAAGAGCGACTGGACCTGTATATTGGATTACTCTACCCGGACGACGGCGAGCCTTCCACGGCTTGGATTATGCTTTGTGTGCTTTGATTATTCCATGGATAAAGGCCAACACTGCGGAGTGTTGGAATTACCCCCCGGAGAGGACTCCAGGTGAGACGGCGCTCTACACGTGAGGTCGCCTCACGTCTCTCCGTTGTGGACCGGCAGATACCGTCCACAGAGGGTCCAGCTGTATTCGTCTGCGGTCCGAGGTTCTGTGGGCACCGTGTCCAAGACTTTGGATTCTCCCAAGACACCGTCGACCAGATGGGATACCGCCAGCGGCTTCTCTAACCCCCCCTCCTACTGTCTTACAACCAGCGGGACCCCCCCCCCCCTTAGTGTATCCAGCTATAATCATTTAAGTACCATCGCTATCGTTTCCTAAATATTCCAGGTTGTATACTTACTCCCTGCGCAACCAGAGATTGGACATTCAATGTTGATTTACCTACGAATACTCATTTGCCATAAAAGTGCATATTCCATATTTCAAATCATAAATGTAATTAAGTGATCGTTGTATACACCCTTTGCTGTATTAAACCTTGCCCGGCCCCACACTCGGCCCCTCCCTACTAGGCGTGCTACTGCGCTTCCGCCAGGACAAGGTAGCTATAAGCGGGGATATCAAAGGGATGTTCTTGCAGGTGAGACTAGTAGAGGAGGACAAGCCTCTGCTACGGTTCCTATGGAGAGAGAAGATCGGAGATGAGAACCCATCCATCTACCAGTGGGAAGTACTCCCCTTCGGAACCACATGCAGCCCGTGCTGTGCTACCTTTGCACTACAGAAACACGTCACAGAGGACCCAGCAGCAGATGAAGAGGTCCAACACAGTGTGAAGAACAGTTTCTACGTGGACAACTGTTTACAAAGCGTCTCGACTCAAGAAGAAGCCGAGGCTCTCCTAATCAAGTTACGCGCCTCCCTAATCAAAGGCGGCTTTGATCTCAGGCAGTGGGCCAGCAGCGACCCGCACGTATTGCGCAGCCTCTCCTCCGCGGACAAGGCTGCCAGCAGCGAGACCTGGATGGCGACAATCCCAGGAGAAGCCCAAGAAATGACACTAGGACTAGTCTGGCGCTTCAAAACAGACTCGCTCCACTATAGACACAAACCCCTGACCACGGAGCAGGGAAGGTCGACGGCGATACCGACCACCAGACGGAGTGTGTACAGAACACTCGCCAGACAATATGACCCGTTGGGATGTATTCTACCTTACACCACCAGGGCAAAGATGATTGTACGAGCACTATGGGACAAGGACCAGGGCTGGGACGACCCAATACCCGCACACCTTGCCTCAACATGGAGAGAGTGGGAGACGGAACTCCGCTCACTCCCAGGTGTCAATATACGCCGCAGCTACTTCCCATCCACAGTGAGGCCAGAGACATGCGAGATTGAGCTACACGTCTTCAGCGACGCCTCCGAAGTAGCCTACGGATCGGTGGCCTATTTGCGTGCCCAAGAGATGGGAGGAAAGATACACACTGCTTTCATCCTGGCCCGCTCAAGAATAGCCCCACGTAAGCAACAATCTATCCCACGTCTAGAGCTCTGCGCAGCCCTCGCAGGAGCGCATCTAGCCACGTTAATCCAACGTGAACTCACCATTCCGGTGCATAGAACAATCTTGTGGTCAGATTCCATGACAGTACTCACATGGATCAAGTCTGATTCATGCAGATACAAGGTCTTCGTGGGAGTCAGAGTCACCGAGATTCAAGAATTAACAGAAGAAGCAAGCTGGCGGTATGTGGACACCAAACACAACCCAGCTGACGTCATCACCCGGGGAATGTCTCTGGATGACCTAACCCGTCGCAACATCTACAGTGACGGACCAGCATTCCTCAAGCTCCCGGAAGGAGATTGGCCTACGCCCACCCCGAGGGAAGCAAGTAACGAGGAGGCTGAGAACAAGAAGCCTATGTTCTGTGGACTGAGCACTGTCGCCTCCACAGACCCCAACATAGATGACTGCATTACCCTAGAGAGTGCGCAGCAAAGAACATTCCTGCGGCACCACCCAGAGATTCAGTCCACCACTGACATGTCAGCAGCTGACTACGAAGAAGCAGAACTTCTTCTACTACAACGAGCCCAGAGAGACTCGTTCCCCGATGAGCTAGACTGTCTACAGGGAGGAAACCCCGTCCCATCAGACAGCAGACTGATTCACCTGGCACCAGAGAGTGACGCCCATAATCTCATCAGAGTGGGTGGTCGCCTGCGGAGAGCCCCCGATCTACCAGATGACATTAAGCACCCGATCGTCTTGAACAGCCGACACAAGGTCACAGAGCTGATCATAAAGAAATACGACGAGGATGTACACCACGCAGGAGCAGAGAGAGTCTTCGCGGAGATCAGACGTCGTTATTGGATATTGCAAGGGAGAGAAGCAGTACGGCGCTTCCAGCGAACCTGTCTAGACTGCCGTAAGTGGCGCGCGCAGCCCAGCATACCACGGATGGCTGACCTACCCCCCTGTCGCCTCCGAATCGGCGACAAGCCATTCCACTCCACAGGCATGGACTGCTTTGGCCCGTTGTATATAAAGAGAGGAAGAGGCACCGAGAAGCGGTGGGGTATTGTATTCAAATGCATGACCACCAGAGCGATACATATCGAGCTCCTTCGGACCATGAGCACAGACTCATTCCTTATGGCCTTCCGGAGATTCACATCACGGAAAGGAAAACCGTCTACATTGTTGTCTGATCACGGGACCAACTTCAAAGGCGGAGAAAGAGAGCTGAGAGAGAGCTTCCAAGCTATGGGCCCAGAACTTAAGACCCACCTCGCTCCAGCCCAGATCGACTTCCAGTTTAATCCCCCGAACGCACCCCACTTCGGTGGAACCTGGGAACGAGAAGTACGTTCTATAAAGACAGCCCTGTACGCCGTACTTGGAGCCCAGACTGTGGCGGAGGAAGTCCTAATGACAGTCCTCACGGAGATCGAGGGAGTATTGAACTCAAAGCCCCTCGGTTACGTCTCCAGTGATGTAGCAGATGTCGACCCAGTCACCCCCAACACACTCCTAATGGGGCGGCTGGACCCCGCGCTACCCCAGACAATGTACAGGCCTGAAGAAGCGAACGGCCGAAGAATGTGGAGGTACAGCCAAGTACTAGCTGACAAGTTTTGGAGCAGCTTCCTACTTCACTACCTACCGTCTCTACAGACCCGCCAGAAGTGGGTAAAAGAGAGAGACAATTTGACAGAAGGAACAGTCGTCATGATTATTGACCAGTCACTACCCAGAGCTATGTGGCCGGCTGGCCGCGTAAGCAAAGTGATCACCGGTGCCGATGGCAAGGTCCGAGCAGCTGAAGTACTCGTCCAAGGGCGCACTTACACACGTCCCGTGGCGAGGCTCATAGAACTGCCCCGACTCCCAGATACTATCGATGATGACCATGACCCCATGACTTTGTGAGTTGACTGACCCTTACAGCGGACCTTGAGTGGTAGACAGTGCGGTTAATCTGTCTCTGTTTAGCTAATTAGGTGGGACTAATTAGGGGGCGGCTGTTGTGAAGGATCAGATTAAACCGAATATGTATATTTATTTATATATATATATTTAATTGTATTTGTATATCGTTTGATATCCCCTGTATATTCCTTGTACAATATGCATTGAATATCCCCGTTTCTACTAAACAGCCCATAATAGTTTCATTCTACCATTGGACGAGAACCTGGCGCCAGGTTGCCATACCCCTAGGTCCAGGTTCAATCGTGCCGCCTAACATGTCGTGGCAAGCCCCGGTTCCGCGCAGGAATATGTCGGGCGAAATACGAATGGTACTATTTGTTCATAGCGCATATATATATGGCGCAAGTAAAGTAGAACTTTCTTTTTAGTCCAGTTCTTTACCCTCTAACAGAGTGACAGACGCAAAGCCTCCCCACGACGCACGTGCGGTGTAGTAAGGCCTACTTGGCCCAGAATAGGCATTGAGATATCGTGTAGATTAATAGTTGAATGGTCATCGTTTGGCACCATACCGTCGAGTTGGACGTATTCTATTAAGCTAATAATAGTCTATTTATGTATGGTGCATCGTTCGGTTAGAGTTCTAAAGTTATCAGTACCCCCATCGTTCCTGACGTTATCTGGACGCTTAACCAGGCTGGTCAGACCCCTAGTGGTGATTGCATCCGAGGAGCTCCGGGCCAAGAGCGACTGGACCTGTATATTGGATTACTCTACCCGGACGACGGCGAGCCTTCCACGGCTTGGATTATGCTTTGTGTGCTTTGATTATTCCATGGATAAAGGCCAACACTGCGGAGTGTTGGAATTACCCCCCGGAGAGGACTCCAGGTGAGACGGCGCTCTACACGTGAGGTCGCCTCACGTCTCTCCGTTGTGGACCGGCAGATACCGTCCACAGAGGGTCCAGCTGTATTCGTCTGCGGTCCGAGGTTCTGTGGGCACCGTGTCCAAGACTTTGGATTCTCCCAAGACACCGTCGGCCAGATGGGATACCGCCAGCGGCTTCTCTAACCCCCCCTCCTACTGTCTTACAACCAGCGGGACCCCCCCCCCCCCCTTAGTGTATCCAGCTATAATCATTTAAGTACCATCGCTATCGTTTCCTAAATATTCCAGGTTGTATACTTACTCCCTGCGCAACCAGAGATTGGACATTCAATGTTGATTTACCTACGAATACTCATTTGCCATAAAAGTGCATATTCCATATTTCAAATCATAAATGTAATTAAGTGATCGTTGTATACACCCTTTGCTGTATTAAACCTTCGATTTGGTACATTTGTGTGGATTCGTTTCATCAGGTGGGAAAGTGTTCATCATACTTATATCTTGTACTGGGTGGCCAGAAGTTAAAGTACATGAGGTAGTGGTATTAAATATCATATCTAACAATACAGTCAGGGAATTGTACCCCTCAGTTACAACTTTCTTCAGATTCGCCTGGTTGAAATCACCAGCCACGATCGTCGCCGCGTCTGGGTGTTTGATCTGGTGTTTATTGAGATGGTCGTGTAGTTCCACCAGCGCCTTGCCAGTATTCGCCTGTGGAGGGATATATACGGCGGTCATGATGACCGCGGTGAACTCACGCGGGAGGTGGAACGGGCGGCACAGAATTGAAAGATGTTCCATGTCTGGGGAGCACGAGCTTGAGAGAACATGCACTTCTTTGGGGTTCACCCAGACATTGTTCGTGATGAGACAGACCCCACCGCCGACGTTCTTGCCAGAGGCTGCCGTGCGGTCCGCTCGTAGGACGGTGAAGGAGTCGGAGGGAGAGATACTATTATCCGGAGTCGCTGGTTTGAGCCATGTTTCCGTGAAACACATGATGTTGACGTCTCTCATCTCCCGTTGGAAGCGGACCCTCGCCCTCAAGTCATCCATCCTTCCCTCCAACGAACGTGCATTCGCCAGAAAGATGGATGGAATTGCTGGGCGGTAAGCAGCTCTTTTTAATCTCAGCCTGATACCTCCTCGTCTCCCTCTGTGCCTCTTCTTGCCGTTTCCTTTGTCTTTTTCTTTGTTGCCGTTCTCCCGCCTGATCTCTGTTGGCCATTCTAGACATAAAGTGACTCCAAACTCCTCTTTGAGTCCGGGGTTTAGGTCCATAAGTGTCTGGCGGTCGTATGACATACCCGCCAGTGATGCTTTAATAAAAAAAGAGGCGCTAAACCAGAGCTAAACCAGAGGCGACTGACCGGGGTCGCGCCATAATGCTATTATGGAGCCAGGGCCCTTGTATTGTGCATGCTGTGACATGGTTCTGGCACAACTAAATGGAATGGAACCCTAATTAATGTTATTAACTACACCTATGTTACCCTGCATTTGGCATGTCAACAATTCCCACTGTGACTTTGAAACATGTTGGGAGAGCAACTTCAAACTGCTGCAGGGATAAATGGTTTCCTCATGGACCACTGTATTTATTCACTATAGCCATATTCACTCGAAAATTACATAAACTATAATTGTTTGTATTGTTTTGTCTTTGGCTGCCACTTCCTCACAAGCTCACATTCAAATTCTGACAAGTGAAATGTTTTTGCACGGTCACCTGGGCTGAGGAGTAGACATCTTGGTCTAGCACAATAACATCCCTGTATTAAATTATTTACATTGTGAAAATGGTATCAATCTAAGTGTGCAGAAATCATTCCTATCTATGAAGTGCTACTGGAGCGCCCCCGACCTTGTTGTATTTAAAAGGCTCTAGGCCAGTGGTCACCAACCTTTTTAAGCCCAAGATCCCTTTCTTTTTTTGTGAAGGCAAGATCTACCTATTGAAGCGTTGAGAGAAAAAGACAGCCAAGATTGTACTTTAAACTAAATTACTTTTATTTGCCTGTATTCTAATTACATGCAATGCTTTGGTCCAACATTAACACTTTAATCGCCGGAAACGCAGAAACTCGTCTTTCCCCGCCATGCTCATTCTGCCGAAGACGCCGTAACACGTCTTTGATATCAATATTTCAAAAATCTGTGATCGAAATCATATTTCTCCCCCGGGGACCTGAGATATACTGCTGAGCTCCACTCAACTCTCTAACGGTTCAAGAGCGCCATCTGGTGGCCGATCGGGGGATCGCCCAGGGGAGAAACAGGATGTAGAAGCTGGTACTCATTTCAATTCGGTCCGATCACTCGCTATAGGTCCCGGGACTCGAGCTCGACACAATACATAGCGATCCGTTGCCAATAACCCGATAAACAACATGATTTGGACGTATATACTATTATACAACCTGGAAATGGATCGGGTATTTCTCCATCCCATAATAGAAAAAATTCTGTTCCACGCTCATCTGCCAAAGGTGCGAGGAAGCTACGGTGAGTTTCAGCGTTATTTTCTAATGTCCTCTAGATACTAACTGCTCTAATGATCATATCACCCACACTAGATGAATGATATAACGTTGCCCACGGAATTATAAACGACCCCCCGCCCATCCGGTCAACATCAGATCATACGTAGTAACTTCTAGAACTACGTGCAGTTGAAATTTTTTATCTGGCACCGATCGCTATCAAACTGTATTTGATCATCAATATAATGCATTTAGGGCTATAAATCAAGTTCTGGAGAAAGCTGCAGAAAACGATAAAAACATACTTATACTTTAGACCGTATTTTAGTATGAATATGTGAATGAAAAAGTATAACGTTGCTACACCCTGAACAATAGATATAGGACATTGAATGGGCCATAATAATGTCAATTTAGCAATACAATTTAAAAAGTTATAGCCCTGCAAAGAAGGGGAACTTCTCCATAGACAAATAGAGCTGGCTAGGGATGTTAAATTATGAATTTAACCATGGCGATCAAAGTGTTAAAACGTCAAAGTACAACTGTAATATGTACTTTCTCAGTCAGTGCAGTCATCTTATGCAGCATCACTTTTCACATCAAAACAAAAGTAGAACTGTAATGTGGACTTTCTCATATTATTAACATTGACAAACATATTTACAATTAGCATTTTATAAAGTAGAACTGTAATGTGTACTTTCTCAGTCAGTGCTAAGTGCAATCAGTGCTAAGTGCAGCATCACTTTTCACATAAAAAAAAAAGTAGAACTGTAATGTGGACTTTCTCATATTATTAACATTGACAAACATATTTACAATTAGCATTGTAGAACTGTAATGTGGACTCTCAGGGAAAGATCTAAAAAAAATTATTAAATATATATATATTTTTTTTAGGGAAAGATCTACACTACAGGGAAAGTCTCAAAGATCGACCAGTCGATCGCGATCGACAGGTTGGTGACCACTGCTCTAGGCTGTTGTTTTATACATTGTAGATAATAAATAGCGCGATCTCTCTCTCTCTCTCTCTCTCTCTCTCTCTCTCTCTCTCTCTCTCTCTCTCTCTCTCTCTCTCTCTCTCTCTCTCTCTAACCCTAACCCTAACCCTAACCCTAACCCTAACCCTAACCCGATACGGTGCCCCGGGAACCCCTTTTGGCCAGGTTAAGAGTGTCTCAGGCATTTTCGAGACAGGAAGCCGATTAGGAAAAGCTTACCCACCCCCAGATGGACCCAGGGTAGAAGGCCTGCGTGGATCCGGGCAACGGTGCTCCCGTGGGACCCGATGCGGAGCCCCGGGACGTCCGGGGACCCAGAGCCTGGTTCTCAGCATTTTCGATGCATGAAGTGATTGAGGGAAAGCGCCCCCACAACGGGATGTACCCGGGGGTAGAAGGCCCGACTGGATCCGAGCAACGGTGCCCCCTTGGGGGCCAGTTGCGGGTAAGTTGTGGGTCTTCAGCAGAGCCTGGTTCTCAGCATTTTCGATGCAGGAAGTGATTGAGGGAAAGCGCCCCCAGAACGAGATGGACCCAGGGTAGAAGGCCCGAGTGGATCCGTGCAACGGTGCTCCCGTGGGACCCGATACGGTGCCCCGGGGACCCGATACGGTGCTCCCGTGGGAACCGATTAAGAGGCTAAGATTTTCTCAGGCATTTTCGAGACAGGACGCCGATTAGGAAAAGCTTACCCACCCCCAGATGGACCCAGGGTAGAAGGCCTGCGTGGATCCGGGCAACGGTGCTCCCGTGGGACCCTAACCCTAACCCTAACCCTAACCCTAACCCTAACCCTAACCCTAACCCTAACCCGATACGGTGCCCCGGGAACCCCTTTTGGCCAGGTTAAGAGTGTCTCAGGCATTTTCGAGACAGGAAGCCGATTAGGAAAAGCTTACCCACCCCCAGATGGACCCAGGGTAGAAGGCCTGCGTGGATCCGGGCAACGGTGCTCCCATGGGACCCGATGCGGAGCCCCGGGACGTCCGGGGACCCAGAGCCTGGTTCTCAGCATTTTCGATGCATGAAGTGATTGAGGGAAAGCGCCCCCACAACGGGATGTACCCGGGGGTAGAAGGCCCGACTGGATCCGAGCAACGGTGCCCCCTTGGGGGCCAGTTGCGGGTAAGTTGTGGGTCTTCAGCAGAGCCTGGTTCTCAGCATTTTCGATGCAGGAAGTGATTGAGGGAAAGCGCCCCCAGAACGAGATGGACCCAGGGTAGAAGGCCCGAGTGGATCCGTGCAACAGTGCTCCCGTGGGACCCGATACGGTGCCCCGGGGACCCGATACGGTGCTCCCGTGGGAACCGATTAAGAGGCTAAGATTTTCTCAGGCATTTTCGAGACAGGACGCCGATTAGGAAAAGCTTACCCACCCCCAGATGGACCCAGGGTAGAAGGCCTGCGTGGATCCGGGCAACGGTGCTCCCGTGGGACCCTAACCCTAACCCTAACCCTAACCCTAACCCTAACCCTAACCCGATACGGTGCCCCGGGAACCCCTTTTGGCCAGGTTAAGAGTGTCTCAGGCATTTTCGAGACAGGAAGCCGATTAGGAAAAGCTTACCCACCCCCAGATGGACCCAGGGTAGAAGGCCTGCGTGGATCCGGGCAACGGTGCTCCCGTGGGACCCGATGCGGAGCCCCGGGACGTCCGGGGACCCAGAGCCTGGTTCTCAGCATTTTCGATGCATGAAGTGATTGAGGGAAAGCGCCCCCACAACGGGATGTACCCGGGGGTAGAAGGCCCGACTGGATCCGAGCAACGGTGCCCCCTTGGGGGCCAGTTGCGGGTAAGTTGTGGGTCTTCAGCAGAGCCTGGTTCTCAGCATTTTCGATGCAGGAAGTGATTGAGGGAAAGCGCCCCCAGAACGAGATGGACCCAGGGTAGAAGGCCCGAGTGGATCCGTACAACGGTGCTCCCGTGGGACCCGATACGGTGCCCCCGGGACCCGATACAGTGCTCCCGTGGGAACCGATTAAGAGGCTAAGATTTTCTCAGGCATTTTCGAGACAGGAAGCCGATTAGGAAAAGCTTACCCACCCCCAGATGGACCCAGGGTAGAAGGCCTGCGTGGATCCGGGCAACGGTGCTCCCGTGGGACCCTAACCCTAACCCTAACCCTAACCCTAACCCTAACCCTAACCCTAACCCTAACCCGATACGGTGCCCCGGGAACCCCTTTTGGCCAGGTTAAGAGTGTCTCAGGCATTTTCGAGACAGGAAGCCGATTAGGAAAAGCTTACCCACCCCCAGATGGACCCAGGGTAGAAGGCCTGCGTGGATCCGGGCAACGGTGCTCCCGTGGGACCCGATGCGGAGCCCCGGGACGTCCGGGGACCCAGAGCCTGGTTCTCAGCATTTTCGATGCATGAAGTGATTGAGGGAAAGCGCCCCCACAACGGGATGTACCCGGGGGTAGAAGGCCCGACTGGATCCGAGCAACGGTGCCCCCTTGGGGGCCAGTTGCGGGTAAGTTGTGGGTCTTCAGCAGAGCCTGGTTCTCAGCATTTTCGATGCAGGAAGTGATTGAGGGAAAGCGCCCCCAGAACGAGATGGACCCAGGGTAGAAGGCCCGAGTGGATCCGTGCAACGGTGCTCCCGTGGGACCCGATACGGTGCCCCGGGGACCCGATACGGTGCTCCCGTGGGAACCGATTAAGAGGCTAAGATTTTCTCAGGCATTTTCGAGACAGGACGCCGATTAGGAAAAGCTTACCCACCCCCAGATGGACCCAGGGTAGAAGGCCTGCGTGGATCCGGGCAACGGTGCTCCCGTGGGACCCTAACCCTAACCCTAACCCTAACCCTAACCCTAACCCTAACCCGATACGGTGCCCCGGGAACCCCTTTTGGCCAGGTTAAGAGTGTCTCAGGCATTTTCGAGACAGGAAGCCGATTAGGAAAAGCTTACCCACCCCCAGATGGACCCAGGGTAGAAGGCCTGCGTGGATCCGGGCAACGGTGCTCCCGTGGGACCCAATGCGGAGCCCCGGGACGTCCGGGGACCCAGAGCCTGGTTCTCAGCATTTTCGATGCATGAAGTGATTGAGGGAAAGCGCCCCCACAACGGGATGTACCCGGGGGTAGAAGGCCCGACTGGATCCGAGCAACGGTGCCCCCTTGGGGGCCAGTTGCGGGTAAGTTGTGGGTCTTCAGCAGAGCCTGGTTCTCAGCATTTTCGATGCAGGAAGTGATTGAGGGAAAGCGCCCCCAGAACGAGATGGACCCAGGGTAGAAGGCCCGAGTGGATCCGTACAACGGTGCTCCCGTGGGACCCGATACGGTGCCCCCGGGACCCGATACAGTGCTCCCGTGGGAACCGATTAAGAGGCTAAGATTTTCTCAGGCATTTTCGAGACAGGAAGCCGATTAGGAAAAGCTTACCCACCCCCAGATGGACCCAGGGTAGAAGGCCTGCGTGGATCCGGGCAACGGTGCTCCCGTGGGACCCTAACCCTAACCCTAACCCTAACCCTAACCCTAACCCTAACCCGAACCCTAACCCGATACGGTGCCCCGGGAACCCCTTTTGGCCAGGTTAAGAGTGTCTCAGGCATTTTCGAGACAGGAAGCCGATTAGGAAAAGCTTACCCACCCCCAGATGGACCCAGGGTAGAAGGCCTGCGTGGATCCGGGCAACGGTGCTCCCGTGGGACCCGATGCGGAGCCCCGGGACGTCCGGGGACCCAGAGCCTGGTTCTCAGCATTTTCGATGCATGAAGTGATTGAGGGAAAGCGCCCCCACAACGGGATGTACCCGGGGGTAGAAGGCCCGACTGGATCCGAGCAACGGTGCCCCCTTGGGGGCCAGTTGCGGGTAAGTTGTGGGTCTTCAGCAGAGCCTGGTTCTCAGCATTTTCGATGCAGGAAGTGATTGAGGGAAAGCGCCCCCAGAACGAGATGGACCCAGGGTAGAAGGCCCGAGTGGATCCGTGCAACGGTGCTCCCGTGGGACCCGATACGGTGCTCCCGTGGGAACCGATTAAGAGGCTAAGATTTTCTCAGGCATTTTCGAGACAGGACGCCGATTAGGAAAAGCTTACCCACCCCCAGATGGACCCAGGGTAGAAGGCCTGCGTGGATCCGGGCAACGGTGCTCCCGTGGGACCCTAACCCTAACCCTAACCCTAACCCTAACCCTAACCCTAACCCGATACGGTGCCCCGGGAACCCCTTTTGGCCAGGTTAAGAGTGTCTCAGGCATTTTCGAGACAGGAAGCCGATTAGGAAAAGCTTACCCACCCCCAGATGGACCCAGGGTAGAAGGCCTGCGTGGATCCGGGCAACGGTGCTCCCGTGGGACCCGATGCGGAGCCCCGGGACGTCCGGGGACCCAGAGCCTGGTTCTCAGCATTTTCGATGCATGAAGTGATTGAGGGAAAGCGCCCCCACAATGGGATGTACCCGGGGGTAGAAGGCCCGACTGGATCCGAGCAACGGTGCCCCCTTGGGGGCCAGTTGCGGGTAAGTTGTGGGTCTTCAGCAGAGCCTGGTTCTCAGCATTTTCGATGCAGGAAGTGATTGAGGGAAAGCGCCCCCAGAACGAGATGGACCCAGGGTAGAAGGCCCGAGTGGATCCGTGCAACGGTGCTCCCGTGGGACCCGATACGGTGCCCCGGGGACCCGATACGGTGCTCCCGTGGGAACCGATTAAGAGGCTAAGATTTTCTCAGGCATTTTCGAGACAGGACGCCGATTAGGAAAAGCTTACCCACCCCCAGATGGACCCAGGGTAGAAGGCCTGCGTGGATCCGGGCAACGGTGCTCCCGTGGGACCCTAACCCTAACCCTAACCCTAACCCTAACCCTAACCCTAACCCTAACCCTAACCCGATACGGTGCCCCGGGAACCCCTTTTGGCCAGGTTAAGAGTGTCTCAGGCATTTTCGAGACAGGAAGCCGATTAGGAAAAGCTTACCCACCCCCAGATGGACCCAGGGTAGAAGGCCTGCGTGGATCCGGGCAACGGTGCTCCCGTGGGACCCGATGCGGAGCCCCGGGACGTCCGGGGACCCAGAGCCTGGTTCTCAGCATTTTCGATGCATGAAGTGATTGAGGGAAAGCGCCCCCACAACGGGATGTACCCGGGGGTAGAAGGCCCGACTGGATCCGAGCAACGGTGCCCCCTTGGGGGCCAGTTGCGGGTAAGTTGTGGGTCTTCAGCAGAGCCTGGTTCTCAGCATTTTCGATGCAGGAAGTGATTGAGGGAAAGCGCCCCCAGAACGAGATGGACCCAGGGTAGAAGGCCCGAGTGGATCCGTGCAACGGTGCTCCCGTGGGACCCGATACGGTGCCCCGGGGACCCGATACGGTGCTCCCGTGGGAACCGATTAAGAGGCTAAGATTTTCTCAGGCATTTTCGAGACAGGACGCCGATTAGGAAAAGCTTACCCACCCCCAGATGGACCCAGGGTAGAAGGCCTGCGTGGATCCGGGCAACGGTGCTCCCGTGGGACCCTAACCCTCACTCACAATGCTCACAATGCAGTATGCACGTTCTGAGACTCGTGCTGCGTTATGACTTGTCATAAGTGGATTGTATATAGAAACAACTCACCAAAATGTACTATTGAACAACTGATTCTATTTTTTTTTATCTATGGAGGGGGGGGGGGGGGACCCCCCTTCACCCCCCCTTCACCCCCCCTCCCCCCACCACCCGCGACGTACAACTATAAGTAGCACCGGCCGCAACAGCCACCCTCCACCACTGACCACGCCCCCAAATGTGTCCCCTCCACCATTGAAAAAAAAAAAAGCCCTTGCACTCTCCACACAGCGAAATCCTGTCTAAGGCTGCGGTTACACTAATGGCCAGTTTTCGTTTCGTTTTCAGGGTCAGTTTCGCTTTTCAGAACGCAACGTAATGGCAGGCAAGTTAGACATTGTTTTTGCCTCCTGAGCAGTGATGCCAGTAACGCGTTACTAAGTAACGCGTTATTGTAATCTGATTACTTTTCCCCAAAAATAGTAATCTAACGCGTTAATCTTTAAAAGCCAGTAATCTGATTGCAGTTACTTGTCCAAGTGGCTGTGCATTACTATTTCGTTACTATCTCATCATAAATTCATAATGCAGGCGGAATGCAGTATTTTATTTCGTTTTCGACAGTCAAAAATACATTTTGAGCTGTTTTTCTTTTGGGAGTGACGTGGTGTGGCAGTGAAAGGGTTAAATACAAGAATGTGTCCCGCGGCGTGACTGGTCCCTCTGTCTGTGAGTGACTCTGCTTTGGTCCAATCACATTCCCCATCCACAGTCTGCGAATCAGAGGCAGAGTAGGGCGGGTCTTCACAGCACGTCATGTGACATATGCGCCAATCGTGTGACAGCAGGGCTCCGTCGTCG
>NC_140170.1:130436582-130439082 GCF_963971535.1 Notolepis coatsorum | reverse complement strand
TCTCTCATCCTCCCAACATCCTGTGTGTGTGTGTGTGTGTGTGTGTGTGTGTGTGTGTGTGTGTGTGTGTGTGTGTGTGTGTGTGTGTGTGTGTGTGTGTGTGTGTGTGTGTGTGTGTGTGTGTGTGTGTGTGTGTGTGTGTGTGTGTGTGTGTGTGTGTAGGTGTGTAGGTGTGTGTGTGTGTGTGTGTGTGTGTGTGTGTGTGTGTGTGTGTGTGTGTGTGTGATAGAGAGAGAGAAAGAGAGAGAGAGACATTGTTTGTGTGTGTGAGAGAGAGATAGATAGATTGTATGTGTGTATGTGTGTGTATGTGTGTGTGTGTGTGTGTGTGTGTGTGTGTGTGTGTGTGTGTGTGTGTGTGTGTGTGTGTGTGTGTGTGTGTGTGTGTGTAGATGCATGTTTAAATGCTTGTGTACAGTATATGTATGTATGTATGCATGTGTTTGTGCATATAGGTGACTGTGCATCTGTCCTCATAATGTGCGTGACAGCAACATATTGTATAAACCAAACAGACCCATGCTAGCAGTACGTTCAAATACCTTGTGAAGAACTGAAACTGAACTAGCTAATACAAGCATCTAGCCTGCAACACATTCCCTGGTTACTATAACAACCATGTTGTCCAGAGAGGAATATATATATATATAGAGAGAGAGAGAGAGAGAGAGAGAGAGAGAGAGAGAGAGAGAGAGAGAGAGAGAGAGAGAGAGAGAGAGAGAGAGAGAGAGAGAGAGAGAGAGAGAGAGAGAGAGAGAGAGAGAGAGGGGGGGGGGGGGGGGGGTAATTGATGGAGGGATGGACTGGTTAATGTAGGAATGAGGCTTGCACTCTGCCTACACAAGGTTGGCTTTGGTGAGAGTAAAAAAGGAGGGTGAGAGAGGGAGGGGTGTAAACAGCAGGCAGACTAAAAGATAGTCTACATTTCTATATACGGTATATATGAAATTGCTGGATTACAATTGGCTGAGGAGCATTCTAAGAATATGCTTGGTTTTTCAACTGTGTTGTTCTTCTGCTGATGGGAAACTAATTCACGCTCTGAGAATGTACTTGCAGCAAGGTAACATGTTGTACTATAGCTAGGTTTTCAGACTATGATCTTGTTACAGTACGGTAAAAACTAAAAGGGGGTTCATCCTGGGAGCCATTCGCAGCTCTGTGTTGTAGAATGCTGTAACAAATCATGCAGTGTTGGTTATCTCAAAAGTATCTAGAAAAGTGTGCAAATCTTCACCATCTCTAGTAGTCTACACATTAGGCAGGGCTTAAGTGTAGAGGGCAGGGTAAACATAAACCAATGAAAGCAGATCTCCCCATATTATTCCTCATTCTCTTACACAGAGAGTTGGACGACGTTCCATTTGCGTTCCACTATCAAACATCTCTGCCCAAAGAGGAAGTAAACTAACCTTTACTTCTTTATTTTCCTTTAACATATTGAATAAATTATATTATATTATTGTTTGAGTCTCTTTTATAAATAAGAATAGAACATTTGTTGAAAAAGTTAAATCATTTAATTTCACAGCATCTGTGCAGCCTTGTTTATTCATGACGATGAACACAGTCATAAAGGTATGGTTTCCTTATGCAGAAAAGATAATCAGTTTACCTTTCTGATAACTACATCACTGCACAACTCATACATTTCCAGACAAGCTTAATTTTTGGTTATTAATGATACTCAATTCAAAGTTACAGCCGCATTTGTTTCCAAACTAATTTGGTCACGGATGTCCAGATTTGGTACAGATTGTTGCTCTCTTGAGTAGAGCTGTTTAGCAGGCTGTGATCTATCTTCGTAAACAGTTATACTGTGAGGATACTGTACACACACTCTGTATGTACAGTATCTTCACCAAGCCACCGGGATCAGCTGCTGCATCGTATATAAGATATAGATTTACAGTATATGGAATTCGTTAATCTATTGGTTCATCTATTCCACTATATCCACACGATTGTGCTTAGTTAGCATTAATGTAATTGTTAATGATATAAATATTGTCGTATTTATTATTATTATAATTATTTAATTCCGAGGATGTCTGTAGAATCGAAGTGAACACAATCCCCAAGGATTTCTCCCAAATTAAGCTGTTAAAAACACGGGCGCACACAAGTCTCTCCAACTTACGACTGCCTTTTCGAGTTTGTAAATCCTGTTCGTAGCTATGAACGAATTTACGAAAAGAAGCCATTCGACAATGCCAAAAAAGTTAGTAAATCGAGTTACAAAGAAATTTGTTGGTAACTTTATCGTAAGTTTGTTCGAGAATGAGGTCCATTGTTTGTTGAACCGAGACAGCCCCCAAGACTATACACATGGAGACATGCTGCTTTTGAGTACGAAGTGTTCTCTAAGCAGGCTCTCAGGGGAGTGACAATGGAGGAAAAATGAAAGACATGAGGACATGAGACAAGGAGACATGAGGATATCTCAGAGGAGGTTCTACACCCCTAGGAAACTCCCGCCGGGAGACATACTGTGTCTCCT
>NC_140170.1:130362292-130436382 GCF_963971535.1 Notolepis coatsorum | reverse complement strand
AAAACTCACCAAACGTCCAAGAGGAAGGAGAAAACCGTGGAGTTGACGAAGTTCATCTGCCGAACGACTGTCCTCTTCATCTTGGCATAACCTCCAATGTTGCACGCACTCTCTCTAGGTTAGCTAACGCTAGTTAGCCTTTAGCTAAGCTACTAGCCGACATGGCTATCCCGACTGAACACACGTTAGCACTCGATATTATAACGTAGCTAAAGCTAACTAGCTGTCCCTGCCTTTAGCTAAGCCGACATGGCTAGCCTGACTGAACTTTCTAACATGCAACAACTTTCATCTTCAGTCCATCTGCCGAACGACCGTCCTCTTTGTCTTGGCTGGCATAACCTCCAATGCTGCACGCGCGAAATAGTCAGACGCAGCTGACGCACGCCGGCCGACTGTACACATGTAACCCTCCCTTCGTTGAAACCAATAGTATATCTGCTGACTGCTGCAGAGCCTCAGAGCTCCAATAGTGTATCTGCAGAGCCGCAGAGCCAGGAACAAGTCAGACACATTCTACAACGTGTCTAATGTGAAATATATAAGCATATAAGCAAAACTAGATTTTAGGTCTGTGATGAAAAAGGGCCTTGTGGGAAGGGGGCCTAGCAAAAAAAAAAATTTAAATAAAAAAAAATTATAAATTATTATTATTATAATTTTTTTTAATTTTTTTTTGAGGCCCCCTTCCCGCGAGGCCCTGTGCGACTGCACTGCTCACACACCCCCTGAGGCGGCCCTGCTTGTGCACACGCTTTCTGTGACTTGTTTGCCTTCTCTGTAAACATGACACTTGGCCACTTCACACCTACCATTACAGTTGATGTCTAGGGAAGCCCATCCATTATTTTATCCTTCAACCAAATCCAATGTGTGATAGCCCAATTCACACATTCACACCATGGTGCAGTGACTCACCACTCAACAGTGCATTGACTGACCGCTCGCAAAATCCACCCCCATTCAACAGCTAAAAGAGAGCGAACCTTCTGACTGCCAACTGCTTTTTCAATTATAAACTCCTTACATACCATTTTATAGAGGTCTGACACACTAATCTGATCTGCGTCCACCCTCAAACTCCTTCCTCGGTACCAGGTCCAGGCATAGGTGTCTGAGAGAGAGAGAGAGAGAGAGAGAGAGAGAGAGAGAGAGAGAGAGAGAGAGAGAGAGAGAGAGAGAGAGAGAGAGAAAGAGAGAGAGAGAGAGAGAGAGAGAGAGAGAGAGAGAGAGAGAGGGGTAGAGGGAGAAGGAGAGAGAGAGGGGGTTGAAAAAAAGATAAAGCATTAGAGACTGTAAGCTCTTACACTTTCCCATAACCTTGACACACACACATGCAGGTTGTATGTGGGATATGGACTAATGTGAGTGCACGCACACACACACACACACACACACACACACACACACACACACACACACACACACACACACACACACACACACACACACACACACACACACACACACACACACACACACACACACACACACACACACACACACACACACACACACAAACTCTCTCTTTGATATCCCTAGTAGTACTGTTCATGAGAATTATTTCTCTTCAATCACAGCAAAACATGCAAACATTTGCACATTCAGGGCATTCAGTCACTTTGGTATTAAAGACAAATTCCGGGATAAAGAAAGGCACTGAAGCAGGCTTTATATTTTTCTCCCACACTCATGTCTCGTACTCTTAGCCTACAATAGTACGGAATATGCGTTTGAACACAGTATGAAACACAGGGAGCTGTGCATTAACAGGCTTCCTTGGGAGGAAAGCATGAAAATGGTGCTGTTTATTGTATTCAGATGGTCAGAAGGAGAAGCTCTACTCTGCCCCATGGGTGTCTTCATCATCTCGGAGAAAGCTCTACTCTGCTCCATGTGTGTCTTCATCATCTCGGAGAAAGCTCTACTCTGCTGCTCCATGTGTGTCTTCATCATCTCGGAGAAAGCTCTACTCTGCTGCTCCATGTGTGTCTTCATCATCTCTGAGAAGCTCTACTCTGCTCCATGTGTGTCTTCATCATCTCGGAAGAAAGCTCTACTCATCCAACCAGCATTTATCCTACATGGGTACCATGCAACCAATGTAGACACTCGTCCAACCAACCAAACCCTACACCCAACCTACATTGGTCCTGTATACAGTCCTGTATACACTTCTAGAATGCATCTATCCTGCAATTACTCTTGGGCACAAGCATGTTGGAACTATATTCTGGGAGGGGGTGCTATAATTGTTTTTTGTCTTACATGAGAGGAGCGAAAAACTATATTACTCAATTCACTCTCGCCAGCGCTGTCCAACATGGCAGTGCTGAATGCAGTAGACTGAGCCATGAATGAGACTCAAGGCTTTCATCACACACCACACACAATGTTGTCGCCATCAGCAATGTACTGTATTCTAGCCACTGCACTAGCTACATTTGACCTCACTCGGTAAAGCTACAGAAGTGGTCTAATAGATTAGATTTGATTAGATTAAAATATATTGTCATTATACAGCACAAGTAAAGTACAATGAAAATAAGTTTGGCATCCAACCAGAGTGCAATAGTAAGTGCAATAGTAATATACAATGTACAGGTGATTAAACTGGGTACGATTCTGGAATAACCAGATGCAGTTGGTGAGTATGCTTTCTATGGCACACCGGTAAAAGTTCACCAGAATCTGGGCTTTCCTCAGGAAGAACAGGTGCTGGCGAGCCTTCTTGACCAGTGAGGAGGGAGGTGTTGAGGGTCCAAGAGAGGTCGTCGGAGTTGTGGACTCCCAAGAATTTGAAGCTGGAGACATACTCAACCTTTCTTGATATGGGGTGTGCACACCGGCTCTAGTCTTCCTGAAGTCCATGATTAGCTCCTTGGTTTTCTTGGCATTGAGGGCCAGGTTGTTGTTGGCGCCCCATGCCGCCAGGTACTGGACCTATTCCCATGTAGGCAGACTCATCGTTGTTTTTGACTAAGCCCACCACCACTGTGTCGTCTGCAAACTTGATAATGGTGTTGGTGCCATGTATAGGAGTGCAGTCGTGGGTGAAGAGGGTGTAGAGAAGGGGGCTCAGCACACAGCCTTGTGGGACGCCGGTGTTCAGGGTGAGGGTGGAGGAGGTGAGATTGTCTATCCTAACAAACTGGGGTCTGTTTGTTAGCAAGTCAAGTATCCATTTGCAGACAGAGGGGTTAATGTCGAGGTCCTTGGTTTCCATGAGGTCACCAAGTTTGGAGATGAATTTGGAGGGGATGATGGTGTTGAATGCTGAGCTGAAGTCGATGAACAGCATTCTCACATGGGTATTGCTCTCCTCCCGGTGGGAGAGGGCGGACTGTAGCACTGAAGAGATAGCCTCCTCTGTGTGGGTAAAGATTTGAGGGGACCTAGGACCAGCCTCCCGAAGCACTTCATGATAATGGCGGTGAGTACAACAGGGTGGAAATCCTTGAGGCTCGTCATTGAGTTTTGGCATTGGCATGATGGAGATGGTTTTAAAGCATGCTGGGACAACTGCCTGGGCTAGTGACAGGTTGAAGATGTCAGTTAAGAGCCAGCCGCCTTACGTGTATTAGTCCTGCTCAGTGCGGTACACACATCGTGGGGGAGAGAGTGAGGGGTTAGAGGTTAGCCGGGAGATCAGCCTTGGTGGGCACCTCCTGGTTGTCCCTGTCAAAGCGGGCATAAAAGTTATTGAGCTCATCAGGGAGGGAGGCGTCAGTGGTTGGGGGAGAGTTGTTGGTGGGTTTATAGTCTGTGATGGCCTGGATGCCCTGCCACATGTGTCAGGGGTCAGAGTTGTTGAAGTGCTCTTCAACCGTAAGCTTGAGACTGTGCTTGGCCCCCTTGATTCCCATATTCAGGTTATCCCTGGCTGAACAGTAGGCCTGCGTTTCACCAGATCGAAAACAGGTGTCACGTGCCTTTAGCAGTATACAGACCTCTCTGTTTATCCACAGCTTCTGATTGGGGAATGTAGTAATCTGTTTAAGGGTGGTGACGCTGTCAATGTTGGAGTTGATGTACAGTAGTCCACAACGGGGTAAATGTCACTATGGGAGTCCAGGGTGGCCTGGGTGGCAAACTCCAGTCCATGTGTTGAAACCGGTGCTGCAGCTCAGTCTGCCCCCTCAGGCCATAATGTGCTGCCATCGTGTGTAGCTACTCTTCATGCATTAACAATGTAAACAAACTGAGAACAAAGATGTTAATCTCACTCACCAAACATGTCTTAGAAAACATTGTCCAGGAATCTTAGCAGACAGGGCAAAAGTGACCAGCAGTCTTATCTCAACTCCTTGCCATCTTTGACTGAGTCAGGAATCCAGGAGGGACCAATATAATTCCCCATTGCAAAGCTCCATAGTAACTTTAGTCTGTGAGTTAGCTAGTAGTCCATGAGTTAACTAACCACTTTCTCATCTTTGAGCTACACATCTAAATATGAACATATAGATAAACACCAGAATACAAATCTCTCCTATACTGTATGCATTAAAACCAGTCTTGTAGTCTAATATAGAAAAGGCTTTGGAGTCCCACTACAGCAGCACATGTGGCATTTTCAGAAAATTGCTGTCGCACCCCCTGCACCCCTACTTCCAACATGCCTCCTTTGGGATGGAGCTGTGCAACATAAGTGTAGCAAGCACACACTCAGATGTTGTGGGTTTGATAACCAACTCAATCCCCAGTATCTCATTAAACACAGATGCCCTGAAAAGCTCTTTAAATGAACCCCCAGCAGCTACATCCCACTGTCTTCCAACAGCTGGATCCTCATTTAAATTCCACCGTTTGGCTCTAAACTAGCACCATTTGGGCTGTAAACTGTCTCTAATAGACCTCTCACGGGTGACGTATTTTCCGGCAGCTCCAAGTCTTCAGTCTTTGCTGCAGCTAGAGGAAAATGAATGGACTATTAATAGAACGCTCCTAGCTTCGTCTGTGATTCATGCAGCTGTGAACAAAGCCTTCTGATACAGTATACATTTCTCACTCTGATGAGACTTCGAATTTTAAGCAGCAATTTAAGAAAAGGGAACATTGCTAGCCAAAACTAGCTTAGCGTCGCAGATCAGGACATCACCAGTGCATTAGTGTATTCTCTCAATTTCTCTGCAACATCCGGTCAATTAGAGTTAGCAATTTGGCTTTTAAGAATTGGAATGTTAACAAAACATAAAATCTTTTGGTGAAACACAATTTTCCCATTAGCCCCCACATGCAGTATCAAGGACAAAATCTGCCATAGGCGGGGGGGGGGGGAAGCATGAGGCTTGAATTAGAATGAATATGATGAACAGAGAATACTCTGGTATAATCTACTGAGAATATATTCTGGGTGAAGAAAACTGTTTGAACTGGTTATGTTGATCTTGTTACTGTCCTGCACAAAGATGCACCTCACATTTCCAAAAACGTTATTTTGATTTCAGACGTGGGGTAGGTTATCAATGCCATCAACATTAGCAACTTACATTAGCCAAGCTAACATTTTCAACATTATGGTTAACAAAGTACCTAGCTAAACATTGCACAGGGAAGACACACCGTTATTAGACTCTGTGTCTTGTTTAATATATATTTTGTTTCAATGCATTTTCAATAATTTGGCTTGGTTCCAGGGTCACATGCATGTCGGAGACAATGTCAGCTGCCAAGTAAAGGCAGGATTGTGGAATTAGAGATTTCTACAGGACAATATTACTATTTATAGATACAAAAAATTTTTTTAAATGTTTTTATTTCCAATTTTCCAACATAGAACAAGACATCACAATACAATACCATTAACAATAATAATAATAGTAACACTAACAACAATAATAACAGCACAAAACAGGCAAACAAGAAAGTAAAACAATAAAAATGTAATAAAAAATAAAAAATAAGTGTGGCTCTTATGTGTGTGTGCATTATCTATGTGTGCTATATATATGTGTGTTCTACCTACCCATGTGTGCGTGTGCCTTACCTATGTACGTGTTTTATGTGTGAATGTTTGATATGCCTATGTAATTTGCGCTTGCATGTTGCATGTGTGTGAGTGACGTGTGTTCTATGTGTGTGCATGCGTATATGTGTGGTGTGAGCGTGTGCATGTGTCCGTGTATATGTAAGCACCTTCGCATCAGTTACGGTTCCCTCGGCAACAATGCCAGTACAATCAGACAAAACAAGGCAGCATTGGTCCATTGGGAGGTTACTGGTAATGGGGAAATCCGGTGAGTACAGTGGTGGATAGCGCAGGTCCAATATGTGACAGATAAGGGTCCCAGATTTCATAAAAAGTGTCCAACTTGGAATGCAGCATGCATGTGATGATATACTCACAGGGAATGCATTCCATTATGATATTGTGCCATGACCTCTTTGATGGGACCTCATCTTTGATCCAAAACAATAGGATGTTCTTCCTAGCAGCAAATGTCAACAAATTGAACAGTCTCTTATGTTTGAAATTGGCAATATGAATATCTGGGAGGCCCAGTAAAAGGCAGAGGGGCTCCAGCTCGATGGGGGTGTGAAATATGTCAGATAGTTCCTCTATGATGTCGAACCAATAGCTCTGAAGCTTTACACAGGTCCAAAAGCAGTGGACGTGGTTTCCAGTCTCTATCTTACATTTAAAGCAAAGTGGGAAGTATTGGGATCCATTTTACTCTTAAGGGCGGGGGTAATATGAATGCGGTGCAAGATTCTAACTTGAATAGCCTTGGTGCGGTTGCAAACAGAGATTTATTTTGCGTAGGTCCATGCATCCTGCCAGTCTGCATCTGTGATCTCTATGTCCAGGTCTTTTTCCCAGGACTGTTTAGTAACAAAGGAAGATAAAGAATTAAGGTTCAGAGTACTATAGAAGATAGATATTAGTTTTTTGGGGATCTGCAAGGAGAGGGCTTTCTCCACCTGCGAGGTGGAGCTGTTAGTTAAAAGTGAGGTGTCCTTGGTGATAAACTGCCTAATTTGTACGTATCTAAAAAATTCCGCTTTCAATAGGCCATACCGCTGCTGCAGCTGTGTAAAGGACATTAGGGTCTGGCCATCAAACAGGTGGCCAAGATCAGTTATGCCCTGCTTATGCCAGGTCTTGAAGCCGCCGCCAATTTGGTCTTGCTTAAAGTCAGGATTGCCTACGATCGGGGTAAGAGGAGAGGTCAGCTTGGCTCGGCCCTCCACCTTACGGACAGTCTTCCAGGCCTTGACGGAACATAGTGTGATGGGGTTGGAGCATATTTTCCTAACAGACTTAAAGTCTTTGATAAATCGTAGGTTCCATAGGGGGGACTTAGATTGCGAGGATTCAATGTCCAGCCAGATTGACAGTGGGTCTGATCTGAACCAGCCGACCAGTACCCTAAGGTGTGCTGCTAGTTGGTAATGTCTAATATTAGGTAGGTCTAGACCCCCATCTTCACTATCCATCTGTAATTTGGCCATTTTCAGATGCGGTTTCTTCCCATTCCAAATGAATGAGCTTAGCCAGCCTTCTAGCACCTTGATAATCTTGTTTGTCAGCAGCACTGGGATCATTTGGAGAGGGTATAATAGTCTGGGGAGTACGTTCATTTTGACAAGGGCTATCCTACCCAGCCAGGAGATCGGTAATGGGGCCCATCTAACTAAGTCTGCCCTTATGGTGTCTAAAAGGGGGGGAAAGTTGGCCTTAAACAATGTATCATAGGTGGGTGTCACAAATACTCCTAGGTAAACAAAGCCGGAGGGCAACCAGCGAAATGGGAAGGGCTCGGGCAGGATCGGAATGGATTTAAGTGTCCCAAGTGGCATTGCTTCGGATTTGGAAAAGTAAATTTTGTACCCTGAGAAGGTTCCAAATGTGGAAATCATGCGGGTTAGACATGGAATTGAAGAGTCAGGTTTAGATATAAATATCAGTACGTCGTCCGCGTAAAGAGTGATTTTGTGTTCCCTCTCGCCCACTCTAATACCTGAGATCTCGGCTGACTGCCTTACGGCCTGCGCGAGTGGTTCTATGGCCATGTCAAATAGTAAAGGGCTAAGAGGATCCCCCTGGGGGTTCCCCCGTTGTAGAGGAGAGTTGTTAGACCTAAGTCCGTTAGTCAGGACCGCCGACATCCGCGAGTTGTAAAGAACCTTGACCCAGTCAATAAAAGTGTCTCCTAAGCCAAATTCAGCAAGGGTTAGAAACAAATACGGCCATTCTCCACGGTGGAATGCCTTCTCCGCATCGAGAGACAGAACCACCGCGAGGTGGTCTGTCTCACGAGTCATTTGGATGATATTAAAGAGCCGTCTCATGTTGTCGGTAGAGTTCCTACCCTTAATAAAACCAGTCTGATCTTCGTTAATAATAAAAGGGAGTACTTTTTCCAGGCGCATGGACAGGATCTTGGAGAGCAACTTTTGGTCCGAATTAAGTAGGGCTATAGGACTATAGGAGGCGCACTTTTCAGGGCATTTACCCTTCTTAAGGAGAAGGCAAATATTAGCCTCCCGTGGCTACTGGGGTAATATCCCCACCTCAGAGGAGTGATTAAGCATTGCCAGCAGGGGATCCAAAAGAATATGACCGAATTCCTTATAGAACTCGCATCCGAAACCGTCTTACCAGATGGCATAGCCTTAAGGGCGCCCAGAGCTTCTTCCTTCGTAATTGGGGCGTTAAGGAGCCAGTTCTGATCTTTCGATACCTTAGGGAGATGCAAGTCAGCAAAAAAAGCTGGTATGTCAGAGAGAGCACCGTCGGGTTGTTCGGTCCTATAGAGTTGGGCATAGAAAGAGGCAAACTCTTTATTAATAGTTTTGGTGTCAACGGACCTGACCCCGTTGGAGTCCGAGATTGAGGCTATTTCTTGGGTGTCAGCCCTTTTTTTTGCCAAGTTAGCCAGGCACCTACCAGGCTTGTCACCGTGTTCGTACATTCTCTGTCTGGCAAATTTAAGAGAGTATTCGGCATCCTGGATCAGAAGAGTGTTTAACGCAGTTCTGGTGGCCATAAGCTCTATAAGCACAGCCGGGGCTGGGTTTGAAACATGTTGATTTTCAAGGTCGGCTAGTTTGGATTCAAGAAGTTTGCATTGTTCATTTTTCTTGCGTTTCTTGGATGATACGTAAGACATAATCAGTCCGCGAGAAAATACCATGTTTCCCAGAGCAGAGACGGGTTATCCGTAGAATGCGAGTTAATTGAGTAGAACATTTTAAATTCCGATTCGAAATAGGAGACAAACATCTTTGAGGAGGTATGGGTTGAGGCGCCAACGCCTCGACAGCGCCCTCTCTTCCGACAGGGAGTAGACCAGATATATAGGGGCGTGATCCGATAAAACGATACTTCCGATTGTGCAGGATGATACTAGAAAGAGCTTAGAGGAAGGGATGAAGAAATAGTCTATTCTACTGTTGCTCTTGTGTGGGCCGCTAAAAAAAGGTGAACTTCAGTTCGGATGGGCAAAGGGTTCTCCAGACTTCTGAGAATCCAGTGTCTTTGGAGGTGAGCATCTTTGCTTGCCTAGAGGGGGGAGCCAGACTGGGTGGGAGTTTGTCAAGAGACGGTATAAGGTGACAGTTAAAGTCTCCGCCCACAAAAGCATTCTCAGAGGCCAGGCCATTAAATTCAGTAAACATTTTGGATAGAAAGTCAGGGGAGTAGCCTGGGGGACAGTATACATTCATAAATGTAATTTCATTACCCTTAAGAACCCCTTTGATAATCACATAGCGACCTTGGCTATCCAAAGAGGAAGTTATGAGTCTAAAGGGGAGATTTGTATTGATCAATATGGCCACTCCCCTACTGAATGTAAAATAGTTTGTGGCGAAGACCTGTCCCACCCAACTCTTTTGGAGTTTAGCAGTGTCGTTGGGCCCCATATGGGTTTCTTGTAAAAAAGCAATAGAGACATTCTCCCTCTTTAAAAAGGTCAGAATCGCCTTCCTCTTAGCAAATTTCTGAAGACCTCGAACATTCCAGGAGCAGAGCTTAAAGCTCTCAGAGTTAGCTGTAGCCATAGAATATTGAGGGGTGTGCAGGCGGGGCAGACCTGGACAAGCCTGTGGGCATAAATAATTCACTTATCTTAAACACTATGCACACGTACTTTGAGGCGATACCTTGTCCGTGGGTCTGTTATCTCCCCTGACGCTGGTTTGACCCTATACAATTAGGCCTCCCCGCCAGAGGAGGGCGCTGTGCAGGGGGTCATCTGCCGCTCCAGCGAGCACATTGTCAGCAGCAAATATTGATGGGAGCCATGCGGGTCGCATGAACCGGTTGGGATTCGAATATTCGCGGCCCGGTTGGCGCAGCCACGAGACCCCAGTTCGTTCAATGTGCAAGCAACAGTAAACGCATCCCAGTGGCTATGAACCAAAACACGGCCGGGCGCTGGTATAGCGCGTAAAAGTTATAAGCGTATATCATGTAGGTCTATAGCAGGGGTCGGAAATAGGCGGCCCGGGGGCCGAAATTGGCCCGCCAGTAATTATTTCTGGCCCGTCAGTTTATTTTGAGAATATGATATTTATTTTACGAGCAGGAAATATTCACTCGTGACGCCAGAGTGTCTTTGAGAAGCTGTATCTATCTATTCATCATATCTATGTCTGTCACTATAGCCAATTGAAATGCTAGAAATGGTCACGTGGACTGGGAGAACCAATGGAAAATTCTTATAGTTTGTCAATAGTCCCACCGGGCCGCGTGTATATTTTCCCTAACGCACTTTCACTTCCGTGTTCGGGTACCGGGCTGCGTGTAGTCTTTTACCAGCAAAAATTTGTTAAAAAAAACAAAACAAACGTCTTTGGATAGCTTCTTTGCAAAGGGGAAATACCAACTGAGGAGAGGAGACTACAACCTCCAAGACACATAAAGCTTCTTTTAATAAACAGGAGTCATACTTAAAATACGGGTTTATCACAACAGGTGACTCTTCCGTGCTGACGTCCTCTCTGCATAATATGTGGCGACAAGATAGCAAACGAGGCAATGATGACAACTGTGTTCAAGTTGGCAGATAAAGTAGCTGCATTCAACGGCAATCTGGAATTGGAGGGCGGCGAGTGAACATTTGACATGTTTCAAACATTAGCAGGGATTTTGGAGGACTGAAACAAGCCCAGGGCAGTTATGGTGAGGGCGTGTTTTCGTGCATTCTGTTCTGCTGTTCATGTGTTGCTTATGCACTCGCTGCAGTGCTGCATGAAAATCAAATGCCCATCCTACTGATCTGCTGTTCATGTGTTGCTTATGCACTCGCCGTGGTGCTGCATTGATGATGGCGCCGCTCCGACCGGCTGCCTCTCTGTTCGCTCCGTCGAGACTGTGTTTACTTTTGTTAATATTTATAGTTTTTAGAGTTTTGTGCGTACCAACTGTTGGTGCATTTAATGTATATGACCGTCAGTCACTCATAGACATTGGATTACGGGAAACTTACCAACTGGATTACTCGCTGGATCAGCTTTCCGAACCGCATCAATGGCCTGAAGAAATTCTCCGGAGATTAGGACCAGACCCTTTGTTCCCAGAGCCCAGGAAAAGACGACGAGGAAAGAGGGCTGGGATCCGTAACAGGCTGAGATCCAGACGCCACCGTACACCACTGCCCAGTATATTGCTAGCCAATGTACAATCAATAGACAATAAACTGGATGACATCCGAGCAAGGATTCAATATCAAAGAGACGTTAGGGACTGCAATGTCCTTTGCTTCACCGAAACATGGCTCACACCGGAGGTTCCAGATCACGCAATTCAACCAGCGGATCACTTCTTTATCCATCGCAAGGATCGGTCATCAGAGTCCGGTAAACAACGTGGAGGAGGTATTGCCTTCATGTTTAACAAAAATTGGAGTGATCCAACGAACGTGAAGGAATTATCCAACCACTGCTCCCCAGAACTGGAATATATAACCATCAAGTGTCGTCCTTTCTTCCTCCCGAGGGAGTTAACGGCGATCGTCCTGATCGGAGTGTATATTCCACCGCAAGCCAGCAACAAGGTTGCGCTCTCCAGACTACACGACGAGGTAAATAGAATACAAGTGGCTAACGTTAACGCCGCCATTTTAGTACTGGGAGATTTCAATAGCGCCAATCTGAGAAAGGTATTGCCTGACTTCTATCAGCATGTGACTTGCAACACCAGAGGCGGTAACATCCTAGATCACTGTTACACGCAATTTAAAGGTGGCTACAAGGCTCATTCTGATAGTGGCTTTGGTAAATCAGATCACGCGTCAATTTTTCTTTCACCAAAGTACAAACAGAGAATTAAAAGTACTCCCGTAGTCTCGCGAGAGGTGCATAAATGGGATCTGACGTCAGAAGAGACGATCCGGTCAGTGTTTCACCACACAGACTGGATTGTGTTCCGCGACACAGATACCATTAATGCCTACACGGAGACAGTGCTGGACTATGTTTGTACTAGGGTGAAAGAAACAATCCCCACTACCAAAATGAAAGTTTACCCAAATCAAAAACCCTGGGTAGACAAATCCGTCCGTGAAGCTCTGAGAGAGCGCACCAAAGCATACAATGACGGCCTAGTGGCAGGCAACATGAATGACCACAAGGTGGCGCGACACAACGTAAGGAGGACAGTGTCAGAGGCCAAACGGCGCTACAGGGATAAAATTGAACTCCAGTTTGAACAAGCTGACTCTAGAGCTATGTGGCAGGGGCTCAAAACGATGACAGACTACAAAGGCGCCTCCCTCAAACTGAACAGTGACATCTCCTTAGCAAACGACCTCAATACCTTCTATGCGAGGTTTGATGCTGGTAATAACAACACCAGCTCACAAGCCTCGGCAATGGGGGGGGGGGGGTCGGCTGCTGATGGAGGCGCAGTGTTCAGGGTAACAGAGCATGAGGTGAGGCGGACCTTTAAAAAAGTGAATATCAGGAAGGCAGCAGGTCCGGACGGCATCCCCGGCCGCGTCCTAAAAGTCTGTGCCGACCAACTGGCCCCAGTATTCACTGACATATTTAACCTGTCCTTAGAACAGGCTGTCATCCCCACCTGCCTGAAGAAGTCCACTATTATCCCTGTACCCAAAAAATCCAAGCCTGCTTGCCTCAACGACTACCGCCCTGTAGCTCTCACCTCCATAGCCATGAAGTGCTTTGAGAAGCTAGTAAAGGGCTACATCTGCTCCTCCCTCCCCATCAACATGGACCCCCTGCAATTTGCATACCGCCCCAACAGGTCCACGGAGGACGCCATATCCCATGTGCTGCACACAGCAGCATCCCACCTGGACAAGAGGCAGGGGAACTATGTGAGAATGCTATTCATCGACTACAGCTCGGCATTCAATACCATAGTCCCCTCCATACTCATAGCCAAGCTCAGGGACCTGGGCTTGGGCTATGACCTCTGCCAGTGGGTCTTGGACTTCCTGACTGGCAGACCCCAGGTGGTGAGAGCAGGCAACTGCACCTCCTCATCCATCACCCTCAACATAGGGGCCCCCCAGGGCTGTGTTCTGAGTCCCCTCCTCTACTCCCTGTACACACACGACTGTGTGGCTCAGCGGAGTAGCAATACAATCGTCAAATTTGCTGACGACACAGTGGTGGTGGGCCTGATCTCTGCCAACGACGAGAGGGCCTACCTGGAAGAGGTCAAGGTCCTGGCGGGATGGTGCCAGGAAAACAGCCTCTCCCTGAACGTCAGCAAAACAAAGGAGATGATTGTGGACTTCAGGAGGTCGGGGGTCAAGGACTACAGCCCCCTCAGCATCGACGGGGCACCGGTTGAGAGAGTCAACAGCTTCAAGTACCTCGGAGCCTACATATCCGAGGACTTGACATGGACCACACACATTAACAGTGTGGTGAAGAAGGCACGACAACGCCTCTACTTCCTCAGGCGCCTAAGGAAGTTCCAAGTCAGCCAGAAGATCCTTAAGAACTTCTACTCATGTACAATAGAGAGCATCTTGACCGGCAACATCACCTCCTGGTTTGGGAATAGCACTGCAAAAGACCGAAGCAGACTACAAAGAGTGACACGTTCAGCCGAACGCACAATTGGAGGGGGGCTCCCCACCCTCCAGAACATTTACTACAAGCGTTGCAAGGGCAAGGCTAAGAGAATCATTAAAGACTCCAGTCACCCGAACAACTGCCTCTTTGAACTGCTGCGGTCAGGCAAGCGATACCGGAGTCTCAAGGCGAGCACAGAAAGACTCAGAAGTAGCTTCTATCCCCAGGCCATCAGGCTGCTAAACGAACAATGAATGAACACTACACAACAACAACCACCAAACGCACATAGCACACACATCCACACGCACACACTCACTTTAAACAAACACACTGTAGCACCCACTCCACACACTTTATAGCACACACCCACTTTAAACAAACACACTGTAGCACCCACTCCCCACACTTTATATTTATGGATGAAGGATTGCACTACAACTCGTACACCTTACTGTAAATTGTACCTAAAATTGTACCTCATCCCATTTCTGCTTTGCACTAGATAGTACTGTACATTAGTACACTGCATAGTATTGTGTATTGTATATTATATGGTAACTCAGAACATTGTACATATGTCTATACCGAACACTGTGACCTCATTTTCTTCTTCTAAATTCATGCTATATTATGTTATTATGTTATTTGATACTATCTTGTCTAGCACAGTCTCTGGAGCGTAACAGTAAGAAGCATTTTGTATGAAAGTATTCTGTACTTCTGTATGACAACTATTAAAGAACTTGAACTTGAACTTGCATGAAAATCAAATGCCCATCCTACTGATCTGCTGTTCATGTGTTCGCTTATGCACTCGCCGCGGTGCTGCATTTTTCACTATCATTATATTAAATTAGCCATTGTTTTTGGTTCTGGCCCGTCATTCAATGGCTTGGGGAAAAATTGGCCCGCGGCCAAACCTAATTTCCGACCCCTGGTCTATAGCGATTAGCGTGAATGGTCTCAGGAAGCAGAAGGGTATTTGTTCTGTGCTGAGTCAGTGTATGAAACAATAATACCACAACTCATTCTTCAGAAAGGTCAAGCTGTCTTCCCTTCAGACAACTTGCATACTTGCACAATCCATGTACACTCACTGGCGGGTTGATAGTACATAAGACGCTGCTGCTGAAAATAGATCACTCCTACACTGAGTCAGAATCAAGCATGATGGACATCAATGGATAGCTGAATTCAGTTTGATTTGTGCAGCGTGGGGGAGGGGAGGTGCAGGTATGGGCAGGGTAATAGTAGAAAGACATAAATACAATCTGAATATAAAGAAAATATGAGAAAATAATTAATACAATAAACAGTGTAAACAATATTATTAACTCTGAATATAATAATTAGAGAAAGTAAACAGTGTAATCAAAGGTGCAGATGAGGGTCTGTATACCAGTTATATTATATGTTAGAATAAATACGGGCAATAAAGAATTGAAAGACATCACTGCTGCTCCTTGGGCTCACTCTGCATCTTTCCATTATTAGAGAGAACTTGCACCTCATCAACTGAAGAGCTGTTGCGTGATGATGTGCCCTTTATCCATCAAAGATGTTTTTATTTGTATTTTTAACGTTCACTCAGTAAAGTAGGCTACCTATGCTATGCTGTATAGACAAAATAACATAAGCTAAATCAAATGCCCATCCAATTAATTAGCTTTGGCGCCTGTACTGTCTCACACCACAACCAATAAGACGCTCACGTCATTATCAGACTAGGGCCGCAAGAGAGTGGAACTAAAATATATTTTTTCCTGCAGACAAAGCTTCCTCTGCTGCACAATTAATAGAGCGACACCAAACCTACTGCTACTTCTGTAGTGAGGGACATTTCAGATCCGATGTATCAAGAAGTATCAAATGAGGTGCATCAATTATCACTTTTAGTGCGTTTGGGCCTTGTGTACTTGTGTTCCTCTGTGTGTTGCATGCAGGGGTGTAGCTCCAGATTCTGGGCCCCATGAACGAATGTATTTGTAGGCCCCCAGTGAATGCGAGCGCGCGTAAGCGCGCGAGCGGAATTTTTTTTTGCCATTTTTTTATTGATTAAAACGCATAATATGGTTTTTACCTATACATTCGGATCAGCAGTTCAGCACCTGCACTGTTGGTGGGTGAGCCTAGTAAAGGATGTCGCATTGCGTTCATCTTCAATGAATGGACCAATGCAATAGTCTACCAAAGCCCCCCCTCTCTCTCTATATATCTCTCACACACACACACACACACACACACACACACACACACACGCACACGCACACGCACACACACACAAACACACACACACACACACACACACACACTTCAGAAACATAGTATCAATGAGAGCATCAATATACACATGAGTGAAAAAAATGTGGGGCCCCCTTCCAGTGCTGGGCCCTTGGAATCATCCTAAGCTACCCCCCCCCAGCTACGCCCCTGGTTGCATGCATGTGTGTGTGTGTGTGTGTGTGTGTGTGTGTGTGTGTGTGTGTGTGTGTGTGTGTGTGTGTGTGTGTGTGTGTGTGTGTGTGTGTGTGTGTGTGTGTGGGTGTGTGTGTGTGTGTGTGCATGCATGTGTGTGTGTGTGTGTATGTATGTGTATGTGAGCTCACTCTTTCCCTAATCCAGTCTGACAGTGACAAGTCTCTTGGTGTCTTGACTCTGTGTGTATACTTGCGTTCCCCTGTGTGTGTGTGCGTGTATGCTTGTGCATGAGTGTGTGTGTGTGTGTCTCGCCGGGATCACCACCTTATTGTGGTGAGGCACTTTGCGCGTCTCCATGACCCCTAGAGTCGGCAGGAGTCTCGCACTCCTGGCAGGAGTGGCAGGGTCACCCAAGCCGAACAGGTCAAAGGGTAGAGGCCAGACTAAGAGTGATCCCAGAACACCTCAACGGCGGAGCAGGCGGAAGATGGTGGATGTGAGAACCACCACAACGGCTGTGAAGGTGGAGGAAGGAACCCCCACTGCCACGTGGGTAAACCCGGGAGGGTACAGTGGCTAGGGGGGTAAACCCTGAAGACAAATCTGCCCTGGGGACTGGCACAGGCGGAGTCCAACAGACCGGACCACCGGCAGCTCCCTGCAACTCCCACCAGACGAAGGTCGTCAATCGTCATGGGTTCTCTCATGCCACTGGAGGTCAATCTGCAAGGAGTGAAGATGGTGGGAGTGAGGACTGCACAGCCTTAATCGTCACCTATGTGCAAGCTTCTTGCCCCCCCCCCCTTCAAAAAGTCCTGTGGCGTTGTGGAATGGCGGTAGGTACAGGCCAAGGATGTGGCTGGGAGTGTCTAGCCAAACCATCAAACCATGCACACAGGCGACAATGGAGTGATGGTCGCTGAGACTGCGGGATGGAGCAGCGCATCGCTTCGGCAGCTTCCATTGTGACTGAGCAACCACACACTGCTCACCCCTGAGATGGGGAAGGACCTAGAAAAGGTGGTCCAAACATTGTCTGCTCTTCCATCTCCGGCCGGTATACCGCAACCATCGGAGCATTCCCTTTTGCGGTCGAAAAACACCTGACAGGCCCCACCGCAGGACAGCACTCATGGCCCTGTAGCTCGCAAGGTATAACATCGACTTTGCAGCTCTTAGCGAGACCAGACTACATGGAGAGGACTCCCTGGCAGAGGTTGGTGCAGGTACACCTTCTTCTGGAAGGGGGTCCCTGAAGGCACTCGCCGGTTCCATGGAGTAGGCTTCGCTGTGAAGTCCCAACGGCTGCAACCCATCCCAGAGTCCCCTATCGGCGCCAGCGAATGCCTAATGACATGGCGCATTCCCCTTGCAAAGGGATGCTTCGCCACTCTCATTAGTGCTTATGCACCAACTTTAGACGCTGAGTTCAACATCAAAGAGGATTTCTACCGAGCTCTCGACTCAATATTACAGAAAACTCCAGCTACGGACAAGCTCATTCTCATGGGAGACTTCAATGCCAGAGTGGGCACGGAGCACCTGGTATTATTACCTGAGTTATTGGCCGACACGGAGTAGAGAAGATAAATGACAACGGGCTTCGGCTCCTCTCCCTCTGTGCAGAACAGGTTCAAAACCACCTGGTGTGGTGGCGAAATGCCACATATATGTATATATCAAAATCCTATATGAAAAGGTTACACAACATTATGGTCTTTGCAAAGCACTCATAATGTTCAAACACATACAGCTTTAGAGTAGTATGGATACCGGAGGGAGCCTTTAGAAGGCCGCTGAGACTAGAGACTAGTCAGGAACACAGTCCCTTTAGAGGTAGGTGAAAAGCAATGGCCAAATTAGGGTATACCAGACACCACACGTACGATGACAAAATCAGAGAGGTATGAAAGTCAAAAGAGTCAGGATAAACTATTTTAGAAAAAGCGCACGCACAAAAGTACACTTAATATCAGTTTGCAAAGTCACACATACACACACACATATATACACACATATACACATATACACACACAGACACCCACTCACACATCATCATGTCATTGGGTTTTGAGGTGTGGAAAGGGTATAAAAGAGAGATGGACATGTGATGAAAGCTAGGATAAGCAACGTGGCTTCATGTTTGAACCAATAAATGTATTCCTCAACCGCGGAATTCCGATTGGATCTCAGCAGCCTGCCGTCTCTTCATTCTACATTTTCATTATAGTCTATGTACCTCATAGAAAATCTACAATACTGGCAGAACCCCCGCTCTAAGCACTGGCATCTCCTGGACTACGTGATTGTACGCCAAAAGGACAGACAGGACATCCTTACCACCCGGGTCATGCATGGAGCCGAGTGCTGGATTGATCACCTCATGGTCAGATCCAAACTCCTCATGAGTATTCAACCCGGTGGACAGAGGGCAGCACCTAATAATAAAATAAATTCTGCAGCACTGAACACCCCCACCTCAAAAAAACACCTCCGACAGCTCCTTGCTGAAAACCTCAACAAGATCCCGGCGGAATCAGCTGACTGGCCAGCTCTGCATCAGACTATCCACAGCACAGCCTTTGAGGCGCTTGGCCAGATGAGGAAACGTCACCAGGACTGGTTTGATTGTAACTCAGCCAAGATACAGTCCCTACTAAAAACCAAGCATGAAGCCCCCAAAGCTCTCCTATCCTGTCCTGGTTCTCCTGGAACAGCAACCCAGTGTGCCCTCCGGACTCTGGAGGATGCCTGGTGGATACAGAAGGCAAAGGAGATCCAAAGCCTGGCAGACTGCAACAACACCCAGGGCTTTTACGATGCCATCAAAGCATTGTATGGCCCCAGGAAGCGGGCGATTGCTGCAGTTCGATCAGTCGACGGTTCTAAACTCTTTAATACTAGCACAGCCGACAAGGGGTCAAATGACCCCTAGGCATTTTCAATAAATGTATCCTCGTCACTCGGTCGAGCTCCAGCTCTGTCACTCAATGACTTTTCCTAAAAGTACCCGTTTTATCTGGCACGGTTTCTGAAATTTCTAAATGACTTCAGGAAAATGTAATTAGAACGTTATTTACATTTGTACATGGAATATATATGTGGAAAGTCACAGCACTTTGCGAGCGTCTAGCGCAGGGGTGGCCAACCCGTGGCTCGCGAGCCCATGTGGCTCTTTGCCCATCAATGTGTGGCTCTTCCATCCAAAAAAAAGAATAAAAAAATTAGAATATTTTTTTTATTTTTTTCTATAAAATAAAAAAAATGTGTCACTCAAACCTGTGGTAAACCTCATATTTTATATTAAGAGGTAATTATATAGTTTACACTGTTTATTTTTCTCATATTTCTCATATAAGCTGTCGGGTCATCTGACCCGTTCCGGCGGGAATCAGTGACATTTTCTCCATGGCTGTTCTAGTGTTAAGGACTGACATGAGATCCTCACCTGCTGGGCAAAACACTTTGAGTCTCAGTCTACTCAATCACACCAACCCCACTGACCCGCATATCCTGGATAATCTACTACACAGCACCCTCTCTCACCTAGACTGCCAGAAGGGGGGCTATGTGAGACTGTTGTTCATTGACTATAGCTAAGCATTCAACACCATAGTCCCCACCAGACTGGTGGACAAGCTGATCGAGCTGGGTCTGAGCTCCGCTCTGAGCGCCTGGATACTGGACTTTCTGAGTGAAAGTCCCCAGGCGGTCAGGGTGGGGGGTCAGACCTCCAACACCATCACCCTGAGTATCGGGTCCCCCCAGGGCTGTGTTCTGAGCCCCCTGCTGTATTCACTATACACACATGATTTTGTGGCCAAATTCAGCTCCAACTCCATAGTGAAATTTGCGGACGACACAGTGGTGGTGGGGCTGATCTCTGATAACGACGAGAAGGCCTACCGGGAGGAGGTTGAGGTACTGGAATGCTGGTGTCAGGACAACAGCCTGCTCCTGAACATTGGTAAAACCAAGGAGCTGATAGTGGATTTTAGGAGAACACAGCAGGGGATAAACGGGGCTACCGTGGACAGGGTGAGCAGCTTCAAGTACCTGGGGGTCCACATCTCAGAGGACCTGACTTGGACAACACACATAGACTCAGTCGTAAAGAAGGTGAAGCAGCACCTCTACCACCTGAGACAGTTAAGGAAGTTCAGAGTATCGGGGAAGATACTCCAGTCCTTCTACTCCGGAGCTGTAGAGAGCATCTTGACTGGAAACATCACTGCCTGGTACTGTATGGAAACAGCACGGCACAGGACAAGAAGGCCCTACAGAGAGTGGTGCGCTCAGATGAGCATACTACGGGTATTGCACTACCACCCCTGCACAAGAGGTGCAAATCCAGAGCCTGCAGAATAATGAAAGATCCTCACCACCCCAACAACAGCCTGTTCAAGCTGCTGCGGTCAGGCAAACGCCTGCGAACACCAACAACTAGGACAGAGAGACTTCGGCTCAGCTTCTTCCCCCAGGCCATCAGAGTCTTTAACACTGAACTCTCCACACACAAGCACACATGAGCACACACACAACATACAGTACACACTGTATACGCTCACACACTAGCAGTCACTTTAGCATGAACACACACACACACATGCTGCACACGCTCACACTCAATGGTCACTTTACACAATGAAAAGGTCACTTTAAAAACAAGAACGGGAGTGGTTCTTGTATAGTAAACAGATGGATATAGCAAGCTAGCATAAGGACACATAGTACAACTGTAGATTGTATAGTATAGCATTGTATAGTAGTGTACATAAGACCCAGTGCCTCAAACGTAGCTAACAGTGTATTGCACTATTGCAGGACCTTAGCATGTCTTACCATGTATTTGTAAACTTTATGTACATTATACCTGTTATGTCTTATTCTTATTACTTGTATTATTGCACAAATGTCTTATTCTCATCCTATTCTTATTACTTGTATTATTGCACAAATGTCTTATTCTCATCCTATTCTTATTACTTGTATTATTGCACAATCACTGCGGGCATGCCCCCCCGCATTTCACTGTATGCTTGTATGCCGTGACAAATAAAACTCTTGACTTGACTTGACTAATCTCCCAGACATGCCACCAGTCACGCACCTGGACACCCCACCATACCCCACCGTCAAGCCATTGCGGGTCTAAATAACAATACAAGCCCTGGACCCGATGGCATCCCAGCAGAGGTTTTCAAACACGGAAGGGTACCTCCTCACGAGCCGTCTGCACCTCCTGATCTGCAACATCTTGGAACATGAGACCCTCCCACAAGACTGGAAGGATGTAAATATTGTGGTCATCTAAAAGCAGAAAGGGGACAGAGCAGTCTGCGGAAACAGCCGCGGAATCTCTCTCCTCTCAATCGCAGGGAAAGTGCTGGCGAAGATCATGCTGAACAGGCTGGTGGAAAACATCTCGGAAGTTGTGCTTCCGGAAACTCAATGTGGTTTTCGGAAGACCAGATCCACCATGACATGGTCTTTGTCCTGAGGCAGCTGCTAGAGAAGAGCATAGAGCATCGCAAGGATCTTTACATAACCTTCATAGACCTAAGCAAAGCCTTCGACACCATCAGCCGTGAGCTGCTCTGGAAACACCTCAACAAACTTGGGGTACCACCCAAGTTTCTCTCCATCCTTCAGCAGCTGCATGATGGGGATGCAAGCCAGATTCCAGATGGGTGAACTCCAGTCAGCATTCTTTAAGGTTAATGTTGGGGTGAAGCAGGGTTGTGTCTTGGCTCCGGTGCTCTTTAATCTCCTTCTCTCTGCCGTCACCTGCCTCTTCCACCGAGCCTTGGGACATGAAGACAGTGTCCATGTGGAATACCGCCTTGATGGTAGTCTCTTCAACATCCGGCGGCTCCAGGCACACACAAAGACAAAGTCCTGCCAAGTCTGTGAGCTACAGTACGCTGATGACTGTGCCATCTTAGCTCACAGTCCAGAGTCTATGCAGCATGCTCTCAACACCATATCCAGGCTGTACCAATCCTTCGGTCTCCAGGTCAACATCCAAAAAACCGAAGTCATGTCCCAACTCACTTCCCGAACCTCTACACTTTTTCACATAAACGGTGTTCCACTTAAAACAGTGGATAATTTCACCTACCTCGGCTCACACACGTATCAATAAAGCTGCATCAACCTTTGGACGCCTACACAGCAGGGTTTTTGAAAACCAAAACCTGAAGGTCAGCATCAAGGTTACCGTTTACAACGCAGTATGTCTCTCCACTCTATGGAGCAGAATCCTGGACCCCATACCGCCGGGACATCACCAACATGGAGGCCTTCCACATCCGTTGCCTACAATGGATCCTCGGCCTGATCTGGGAAGATCGAGTCCCCCACACAGACATCTTCAACAACACCAACTCAATCTGTATGGCCGCAGCTGTGGCCAAATAACATCTTCGCTGGATAGGGCACACTATACGTATGCCTGACCACCGCCTGCCCCGCCAAGTCCTCTATGGCCAACTGAGAGGAGCAAAGCGGGCTGCTGGAGGCCAAAAGAGACGCTTTAAGGACTATACCAGGGACCTCCTAAAGTGTGCAAACATCAACACCACACAGCGTGAAACTGGACTTGACAGATCAGCTTGGCAAGTCACTTGTGTCACTGCAGTTTCCCAAATACACCAAACCAACCAAGACCGAAGATCTGAGAGGCGCACACAAAGACACCAGCGGGCAGTGTGTGTGTGTGTGTGTGTGTGTGTGTGTGTGTGTGTGTGTGTGTGTGTGTGTGTGTGTGTGTGTGTGTGTGTGTGTGTGTGTGTGTGTGTGTGTGTGTGTGTGTGTGTGTGTGTGTGTGTGTGTGTGTGTGTGTGTGTGTGTGATAGCTCACTCGTTGCCCCAGTCCAGTCTGACAGTGACGTGTCTCTTGACATCTCTGCTCTGGTCTTGGGTCAGGTGTCCAGACAACATCTGCCTCCTCAGGTCGATCAGCTCTGTCATCACGTGACGAAGCTTGTAGAACAGATCCACCTTGTGTTTCTGAGAGAGAGAGAGAGAGAGAGAGAGAGAGAGAGAGAGAGAGAGAGAGAGAGAGAGAGAGAGAGAGAGAGAGAGAGCAGGATGAGGGGGAGAGAGAGAGAGAGAGAGAGAGAGAGAGAGAGAGAGAGAGAGAGAGAGAGAGCAGGATGAGGGGGAGAGAGAGAGAGAGAGAGAGAGAGAGAGAGAGGGAGAGAGAGAGAGAGAGTGAAACTGTTCACAACGAGGTCTGTGGATCATTTAAAATAACCGTGTCATGATTTCTGGACAGAGACATCGCTGTTGACTTTTTCAAATGTATTTAGTTTGTGCTTTGAGCACCACAAACCGAGTGCCATTCAGCTCCATTGTATTGGAGTGACGGCAAATATCTCTACAGCAGATATCTCCAAAAACTCAGGAAATCACACCAAAACTACGAATGAGTGAGAGGAAAATATGTTTTTTTGAATTATGGGTGAACTGCTCCTTTAATGTTTCAATCTCCCATGACATGCAGTGCTGTGACGCACAACCCCTGCAAAACATACGTACACACACACACACACACACACACACACACACACACACACACACACACACACACACACACACACACACACACACACACACACACACACACACACACACACACACACACACACACACACACACACACACACAAACACGCACGCACGCACACACACACACACACACACTTGGTTCAGGTCAACGTCAGGTACAGTAAAGTCAGCCATCTGGCTTCACTTTAACAGGCTTACTCAGGTATGGAGGTACTCAGTCACGCAACACACACACACACACACACACACACACACACACACACACACACACACAAACAGGCACACGCACATGCACATGCACACACATACTGTAGCCTGCTACACCTGAGCATGAGTGCAGATGATGCAGCACATGTTTTTTTAGTCTATACATGACATCATGATCTATAAATACACCAATACATCTCCCTCTCTCCCTCCTTCTCTCCCTCTATTTCTCTATGTCTCTCTGTTTCTCTCTCTCTATTTATCTGTCTGTCTCTATCTTTCTCTATGTCTCCATCTTTCTCTCTCTCTCTACGATTCACACTCCAGTAAGTAACTTGGCTCTACTTGCAGCCATGATGGAAGGAAACAAATCCAAGAAACACTGTATGTGTTTGTGTGTGTCTGTGTGTGTGTGTGTGTGTGTGTGTGTGTGTGTGTGTGTGTGTGTGTGTGTGTGTGTGTGTGTGTGTGTGTGTGTGTGTGTGTGTGACGTGTGTGTGTGTGTGTGTGTGTGTGTGTGTGTGTGTGTGTGTGTGTGTGTGTGTGTGTGTGTGTGTGTGTGTGTGTGTCTGTGTGTGTGTGTGTCTGTGTGTGTGTGTGTGTGTGTGTGTGTGTGTGTGTGGGGGGGGGGGGGCACTGTGAGAAGAATGGTGTGGGATGAGGTGAAGAAGGAGGAAACAAAACGAGAGAGAACAGAAGCGATGAAAGGGTTGAGGAAAACAGGGAGAAAGTAGAGGAACAGAGGGGAACACAGAGGAGACAGGTGAGGATATACTGTAGGGACACAAGAAACAGATGATAAACAAGGTAGAGCAGGAAGAGGGAGGAGGACAATAAGAGGGATGATGAGGAAGAGAAGAAGGGTGAGGAGGAAGAGGAGAGGGAAGAGAAAGATGAAGATGATAGGGATTAAGAGGAAGAGGAGCACGAGGAGAGGAAGGAAGGGGAGAGGGATGAGGAGGAGGAGGAGGACGCTTTGATCTATCATGCAGCACAAACATCTATCATGCAGTCTGTCCAGATGTCTGATTCATTATAGATGGGACATGTGACAGGCCTGCACTCTGCCTTGACCTAGAACCAATAGAGATGGAGCAGATGACAAAGTGTCATCACATCACACATGTTTAGTCACAATGGGGCTTAAAGTAAACGAGGAGCAGGAAATGATGCCACGGTATCAACACAGTTCAGGGGACCAGCTTGACAGAGTGAGCGAGGATCAGACAACGGTGTTGAGGAATTGTCAGCCATCGTGTGACGGCCTTTGGATAAAGAACCAGTAAGAAAATTACCATACAAGTTTCAGACTTAGAACCAATACAAAGATGAGAACACAGAGCATATGTGACAGATGCAAAAAACGTTCATTGTGACGGAATGAACGTTCTGCATGTCGTCATATGTTTAGATGAGTAGTTTCAATAGTTTCTCACTATGATAATTCAATGTGATCATGACTTGTTCTCATGAATGAGCTGTGACAACAGTGGTGATCTCTGCTGGGTCTTACTCCCACACACGCACACATGCACACACACACGCACGCACGCACGCGTTAACATGAACCTAAACTAACTTTAGGTTAGTTGTAACGTTAGTTTAAGTTCGTGTTAACGTTAGATAATGTACAAAATAAACGTTTTCCGCTGCTATAGACGTCGCTCTTTTATTTTGAAACCCCCCAGAACGGAAGTCATTATATTTGCTTTGTTGACCATCCCGTTCTGTGTTAGCTCCGGTTAGCTACGTGCAGTAGTTAGTATTATATTATCAATACCAGCCATTGGATTACTGTTTTCTAAATTGGGGAGGCTTTTAATCGTCAAGGTAAGAGGATTTTAAGTCATGGTATCCATATACTTCAATCGGTTCGGATCCTTTGAAGGAATGAGAATATCAACAAACACGGCTTCACGTTGAAACCACTGACTGCGCCCAGAGACTCGAGTGGTTAGGCAAAAAATTGTTCAGAGTATATTTGCTTATAAAACGTAATTGTCTAATTCAATTATTTTTTATTTCTCCACGCGGTGAAAATCACAGGTCACAACATGTTTACAGGAACGTTTTGGAGTTGTATTTGGAGTGTATTTGGTGACTGTAAGACCCTGTAGGGAACGTCATGATGAAGCTAAGCTACGCTAACGGAGCGACTGTTCCCTAAGCCTAACACCCCTTCCTGACAGGGAGCGACGCGAGCGAGCGTGATTGCGAAAATGATTAAAATGTATTCGTTTCAATCAGACTTTCCTGACCTACCGCGAGCGACAGCGAACTGAGCGGCGATGTCGTTCCCCCCTCAAATATTCGCTCGCTGTGTCTCTAGTTGAGCGATTACTTGGCAGAGTCCCGCCCCTAAACACTTTTTATTGGTCAAGAATTGCAGGCTGCTTTGCCCCCGTTAACACACACACAGACACACTCGGACACGCGCCGCCTCATATCAGGACAGTGTCGCGCGCAATTTCGTCTCCAGTTCGCTCGCTCGCTGCCTGTCAGGAACCGGTGTAATGCATGCACAGAGACAAAAAAAGGTATGTATCTTCTTGTCTAACTCCAGGGAAGATGTTAAATAAGCTAATTTCCCAAAATGTTGGAGTTTTCCTTTAAATTATGCTTGTTAAGCACTATACCAAAAATAAATAACAAATATATACTGATTGATTGAACATTTTAATTAACAGATTGCAGAATGGGTACAGCAGTACGGCTCAATACACACAATTGTTAAAGGCCAACCTTCACGTTGTATTTTTGTTCAATAAACAATGTGGACTAGGCCAACAGTGACTTTCATGAAGAAGGGAAAAAAAAGTATTGAAATTGACCCAGTTTTTGCGTTTTTATCAAACATTTTGTCTGCCCAACACAATCACCACGCACGTGCATATTTTAATCAATGGTTCATAACGTGCGCGTGTAATCGAAATGATGTCGTCACAACAGGTGCTGGTCACCAGGGGGCTCTGTGCTCTGGGAGTCACAGGCAGTAGCAAGGAGGCGGGGATGGCGGAGCCTTCTTGTTACTTGTTGCATCCGGCTGCACTTGTTGGCTAACACGTTGTGAGCTCGTGTAGATGTTCTCTTCTCTAGCCTGACTTGCTAAAACATGGTGAATGTTTGTGTGTGTGGTGGGTGTACCAATTCCAACCTTTCTGGCCATAAAATGCACACCTTGCATGGCTACAATGGAAGGCAAGACCAATCACAGTAGTTCAATTTTGTCAGTCTGATTTTTAAAGTGTGTGGTGTGTGTGTGCCCATGCAATAACAGCCGTAAGCAAGAAGTTGGATGCCCTTTCCAGAGAGCGTGACTGTGATGTTATAAAGCTCTGGAAGCAGTCTTTCGTGAACCACCTCTACTGGACCGCCGGTTCTACTCCCAGTGGCAATGCAGACATGATGGAGGCAAAGTGGAGAAGCCTGGTCAATCATGCTCAAGACATACATGAGCATGACACTCCTGCATTCCCTGCCTGTCAGCATGAGCCATTGGAAGGAGAGGACAGAAACAAGGAGTGGCTTGAACCAGGTATCTATCGCTCAGGAATGTGCACAAGTTCACTTTTTCATGATCTGTTAGTTGATTGTCTGAATGAATATCCATGTGAATAACCTTTCACAAATATGTACAAAAAAGCATATGATCAGGGAGAGATTGAAAAATCAGTTGATGCTGATGTTGTATTTGTCAGGTTCATCAGCAGCTGTTCAACTGGAGGCTCTTGTGACTAAAAAACTGTTCATCAAAGATGTACGGCAGCTATCTCCCCAGAACTAAACCTACTCACTCGAGGCGTTTCACTCCCTGATGATCCGCTTTGCCCCAAAGCACACAGGGTTCTCCTTCCTTGGAATGCATAGCAGGTACAGTCAGTGTCATAAGATAATTTGGTTTTGGCAGTACAAATGTAAAATTAGACATTTCAATACATTGACATTTCAGAATGTAAATGTATTCTGAATGAAAAGATCTTATCCTCATTACAGTAGAATAAAGAGTTACTGCACACTCCTCTGTGTACACAACATGTTTTTGCAATCGGCAGCTACAAACGTGTGGCGACTCTTATCCCACAGTGTTTATTTCGTTGGCTGGCACCTTGCGAGGACTGGTGTGCCCTTGCACCCTTGGTAACTGCCTTCATCATCATCTCTAAATGGAGGAGAGACATGCGCAATCTAGGGCTGCACGATTAATTTTTTTATTTAACCAGGAAGTCCCATTGAGATACAAGATCGGTTTGGGAGAGGGAGGTAAGGGGTTTTAGATTGTGTGTTGTGAAGTTTAGACTTCAGAGAGGGAGAGCAAAGTACAGAAAAAAATGTACCGGTATCGATTCCCAGGTAAAAAGAAACATTTTCAGGATCGGTGTCCTGAAAAGACCCACCGCGTAGGCCAGATCCAAGCCGCATTTTACAATAAACCTCTGTGGGGCTGCTTAAAAAAAATATTATAAGCGCAAATTTAATCGCAATCGCAATATCTGTCAGGAAAAAAAATTGCAATTAGATTATTTCCCATAATCGTGCAGCCCTAGCGCAATTTATTACACAGAGTGCTGCTGTGATGTTTCGGGCTCTCGACATTGATTATCATAAAATAAATTATCATAAAATGTTTCTCCTTTCCATAGGCTCCTTTTAGCAGCTATGCATTACAACCACAATGGGAACCGAACAGTGGCCACTACTAGTGCTGGAGAACCACGCTACGCAGTGTCCTACCCTAGGTTCCGTAAAGGGGTACATCATGTGCATCCCATCAAAGACAAACCATCTTACGGTGTGTGTTCAATTACTATTTGGAATTATCAACAATTTGCATATTTGGAAATACTGCTATACTTTTATAATGTGTGTTTCAATATAATATTCTCTTCTCTTCAGACTATGCATTTGATTTGATGGGCTCTTTGAAGGACCAATATTCCAGAAGTCCATCAGCCCTGAGAGCCGTCAGTGAAGGTTTGACAACTGCTGCTCCTCCCCCCATTGCAAGAACCTTTCAACAGGTGGACAAGGCTGAAGCTGTCACTCAGTACCTGACACAGAAGTCCCGCTTTTCTTCTGGCCGCCAGGATCGCTAGTGTAACCCAGGTTTCAGATTTCCAAGGACCATATCCTTTTCTATGACACGAACTGATTGAACGAGAACACAAGGACTTCCAAGGGCTTCAACCCTGTTCACCTTTTGTTATTTTGATATTGTATTTGATTTGATTTAGTTTGATATATGGGTACAGATATTCTCCTATAAGAAGGGAGAATTAAAGGGTAAATACGCCCAGTAAGGTAGGGCCCTCATTCATCAACGTGACGTAGAAAATGTTCTATTTCCACACGTAAGCACAGAATTTAGAATGAGTGCACGCACAAAAGAAACGGGATTTACCACACGTGCGTACGCAGGTTCTACGCACACCTGTCATGATAAATATCACCTTGGCCCTGCGCCGAGGCTCATGCACACTTTCACGTATTTGCATACCAAAACCGCCCCGGTAATGGACACCCCCATTGTAACTGAGGGGTACAATTCCCTGACTGTATTGATAAGTATGGTATCATTAAACCACTACCGTCTTTATGTACATTCCTACTGGCCATACAGTACACAGGTATCTAATGATGAACACTTCCCCACAATGAATCGGTTCTACACAAAGTTGTATTTAAGTATTTATTGCAGCAAAAGGTACATAATATACTTTACTTTACTTTGAATGCGCTTATAAGGCAAAGGAATGTGCGTAGGCAAATCAATAACGAATGTCCATTCTCATATTACGCAGGAGGTAATCATACAACCTGAATCTTAGGGAATTATATCTATGGTACACTAGTAATATAGCGGGAGATACTGGAAGGGTCCCCCCGGTTGTAAGCCAGCAAGGGTAGAGGATCTGTCGGTAGTAGAGTCTGGGTCAACGATGATAAGGAGACTCCGAGTACAGGAGACGGCGCAATAAGATCTTGATCCACAGACGAATACAGCTGTTCTCCGTAGCCTGTAGCTCCACATGGAAGAAAGCTAGCCTGCCTCAGGCTTCTGAGGGGCAGACTCGACGTGGCTCCTCACAGGGTAAATCCCACACACTTGTGGGTGTCGGCGATTCTCCGCTCCATTAATTACAGGACCAAAAGCAAATATAATCCAGCCGAAAAGGGCTATGCAGTCGTCGGGTAGATAATCCAGTGTACATGTCCACACGGTCCTCGTCTAGGGCTCCTCGGGTGAAAGCGCCATGATAAGCAGCCCAGCCTGGATAAGCACTCTAGCTGATACGAAGAAACGTTGGTGATGCTGGTCACTGTAGAACTTTAGCCGCACGATACACTATACACAAATAGACTATTACTGACTTAATAGAATATGTCGCACTCGACGGTACAGCGTTAAACTGTGACAATTCAGTTATTAATTCGCACGCGGTCTCAATGCTCTATTTGGGGCCAAACAGGCCATACTTCACCGCACGTCGTATCGTGGGTGAGGCTTCAACTTTAGTTACTAAGACTTCTGACTAAGTGCTTCTGTATTCACCTGCGCCGTATTTATACGCTTAGGTGAATAAACTAGTACCAGCTTTATTCCTGTCTCATATCCTTGCGCAATACCGTTCTTGTCCAGGCATGTCCCCGGCGGTGACTTTGAACCTGACTTTGGAGGCATGGCCTTGGTGCCTGTGGACCGCTGTCCAATAGGAGAATGAAATATTATGGTCTGTACTAGGCTAAAGGGATATTCCGTGTATATGTACAAGGAATATACAAGGGATATCAAACGATATACAAATATTATGCAATATATATCAATCAATAAATATATATATTCGGTTTAATCTGATCCTTTGTAACAGCCGCCTCCTAATTAGTCCCACCTAATTAGCTAAGCAGAGACAGATTAACCGCACTGTCCACTACTCAATGTCTGTTGTGAGGGGTAGGGCAGTTCACAAAGTCATGGGGTCATGGTCGTCATCAATAGTATCGGGAAGCCTTGGCAACTCTATTAGCCTCGCCACGGGGTCGGGTGTAGATCCGCCCTTGGACGAGCACTTCGGCTGCTCGGACCTTTCCGTCGGCACCGGTGATCACTTTGCTTACGCGGCCAGCCGGCCACATAGCTCGGGGTAGTGACTGGTCGATAATCATGACGACTGTTCCTTCTGTCAAATTGTCTCTCTCTTTCACCCATTTCTGGCGGGTCTGTAGAGACGGTAGATAGTGGAGTAGGAAGCTGTTCCAAAACTTGTCAGCCAATACTTGACTGTACCTCCACATTCTTCGGCCGTTCGCTTCTTCAGGCCTGTACACTGTCTGTGGTAGCGCGGGGTCCAGCCGCCCCATCAAGAGGGTGTTGGGGGTGACTGGGTCGACATCTGCTACATCACTTGAGACGTAACCGAGGGGCTTTGAGTTCAATACTCCCTCGATCTCCGTGAGGACTGTCATTAGGACTTCTTCCGCCACGGTCTGGGCCCCAAGCACGGCGTACAGGGCTGTCTTTATTGAACGTACTTCTCGTTCCCAAGTTCCACCGAAGTGAGGTGCATTCGGGGGGTTAAACTGGAAATCAATCTGGGATGGAGCGAGGTGGGTCTTAAGTTCTGGGCCCATAGCTTGGAAGCTCTCTCTCAGCTCTCTTTCTCCGCCTTTGAAGTTTGTCCCGTGATCAGACAATAGTATAGACGGTTTGCCTTTCCGCGCTGTGAATCTTCGGAAGACCATAAGGAATGAGTCTGTGCTCATGGTTAGAAGGAGTTCTATATGCATCGCTCGGGTGGTCATGCATTTGAATACAATACCCCACCGCTTCTCGGTCCCTCTTCCTTTCTTTACATACAGCGGGCCGAAACAGTCCATACCGGTGGAGTGAAAAGGCTTGTCGCCGAGTCGGAGGCGACAGGGAGGTAGGTCAGCCATCCGGGGTATACTGGGCTGCGCTCGCCATTTACGACAGTCTAGACAAGTCCGCTGGAAACGCCGCACTGCTTCTCTCCCTTGCAGTATCCAATAACGACGTCTGATCTCCGCGAAGACTCTCGCTGCCCCGGCGTGATGCACATCCTCGTCGTATTTCTTTATGATCAGCTCTGTGACCTTGTGTCGGCTGTTTAAGACTATCGGGTACTTGACGTCATCCGGTAAGTCTGGAGCTCTCCGCAGACGACCACCCACTCTGATGAGACCATGGGCGTCGCTCTCGGGGGCTAGGTGGAGCAATCTGCTGTCTGACGGGACGGGCTTTGTAGACAGTCTAGCTCATCGGGAAACGAGTCTCTCTGGGCTCGTTGCAGGAGAAGAAGTTCTGCTTCTTCGTAGTTAGCTGCGGTAATGTCAGTAGTGAGCTGAACCTCTGGGTGGTGCCATAGGAATGTCTTTAGCTGCGCACTCTCAAGGGTGAGGCAATCGTCTATGTCGGGGTCTGTGGAGACGAGTGTGGTCAATCCACAGAACATAGATTTCTTGTTCTCGGCCTCCTCTTTACTCGCTTCCCGTGGGGTGGGTGTAGGCCACTCTTCTTCCGGGAGCTTGAGGAACTCTGGCCCGTCACTGTATAGATTGTGACGGGTGAGGTCATCCAGGGACATTCCCCGGGTGATGACGTCAGCTGGGTTGTGTTTTGTGTCCACATACCTCCAGCTTGCTGCTTCTGTTAAATCTTGAATCTCTGTGACTCTGACTCCCACGAAGACCTTGTATCTACACGAATCAGACCGGATCCATGTGAGTACTGTCGTGGAGTCTGACCACAAGATTGTTCTTTGCACCGGGATGGTGAGTTCACGTTGGATTAACGTGGCGAGTTGCGCTCCTGCTAGGGCTGCGCAGAGCTCTAGACGCGGGATAGATTGTTGCTTGCGTGGGGCTATTCTTGAGCGAGCCAGGATGAAAGCAGTATGTATTTCTCCTCCCTCCTCTCGGGCACGCAAGTAGGCCACCGAACCGTAGGCTACTTCGGAGGCGTCGCTGAAGACGTGCAGGTCCATCTGGCACGTCTCCGGCCTCACTGTGGGTGGGAAGTAGCTGCAGCGTATGTTGACACCTGGGAGTGAGCTGAGTTCTGTCTCCCACTCTCTCCATGTGGAGGCAAGGTGTTCGGGTATGGGGTCGTCCCAGCCCTGGTCCTTGTCCCATAACGCTCTTACAATCATCTTTGCCCTGGTGGTGTAAGGTAGAATACATCCCAACGGGTCATATTGTCTGGCGAGTGTTCTGTATACACTCCGTCTTGTGGTCGGTAGTGCAGTCGACCTTCCCTGCTCCTTGGTCAGGGGTGTGTGTTTATAATGGAGCGAGTCTGTTTTGAAGCGCCAGACTAGTCCTAATGTCATTTCTTGGGCTTCTCCTGGGATGGTCGCCATCCAGGTCTCGCTGCTTGCTGCCTTGTCCTCGGGGGAGAGGCTGCGCAATACTTGCGGGTCGCTGCTGGCCCACTGCCTGAGATCAAAGCCGCCTTTGATCAGGGAGGCGCGGAGCTTGAGTAGAAGGGCCTTGGCTTCTTCTGGCGTCGAGACGCTTTGCAGACAGTTGTCCACGTAGAAACTATTTCCTACACTTTGTCGGACCTCTTCATCGGCTGCTGGGTCCTCTGCGACGTGTTTTTGCAGTGCAAACGTAGCACAGCATGGGCTGCATGTGGTTCCGAAAGGGAGGACTTCCCATTGATAGATGGCTGGTTGCTCGTCCCCGATCCTCTTCTCCATAGGAACCGCAGCAGGGGCTTGTCCTCCTCCACTAGTCTCACCTGCAGGAACATCCCTTTGATGTCGCCGCTGATGGCCACCTTGTCTTGGTGGAAACGTAGTAACACGCCTAGTAGAGAGGGGCCGAGTGTTGGGCCGGGCAAGAGCTCTTTATTCAGATTTTGTGATCCGATCTGGTAGCTGCAGTTGAACACAATACGATACTTGCCGTTGTGGTGGACTTTGTGGTGCGGCACGTACCATGATTCGGTCGTCTGATCGGCCTCTTTAATGTCAATTTTCTTTATGTGTCCCGCTGTGATTAGCTTGTCAATCTCAGCGCGGTACACAGTCTCTTGAGCGGGGTCTCTGGCTAGGCGCCGCTCTGTGTTCAATAGATACCGCTCCGTCGCTTCTTTTGGGGCGTGGAAGGTAGGCATACCCTCTCGCCTCAGGAGTGGAGTTGCGTATCTCATCACTCCGTTGACTTTGACTCTCTTTGTCCCCTGCTCGAGGAGGGCTATAGCGTAAATGTCTTCCTTGGAACGAATGTCTTTCTTTTCGTTCTTAAAGGGCATTGTCTCTAGTGTCCATAGCCTCTCGACATGCTGTAGGAGGGTGGTGTCTTCTTCTGTCACTCTGGAGTGGAGGCAGCTAGTGGCTGCTGTTCGGTTAAGAGACCTAGCGAGGGGGCCTTGTAGTGTCCATCCTAGGCGGGTCTCGACTGCTGCAGGACAGCCTCTGGGCCCTGTGTGGACCCGGTCCATCGGGACGATGAGGTCTGCATGGTCGGAGCCTATCAGCAGGGTCGGGGTGGCACCGTCTATGAGCGGTATAGGTAGTTGACGCAGGTGCACATATTTATCCATCAGCTTGGCGATGGGGTAGGTGTACTGCGACAGGCCTATGTCTTGGCTGGTGAAAGCGTTAGTGATCCTATACGTCTCTCTGGCTGCCCGCTTGCTGCGATAGTGAAGGAGACATTCTCGCCCTTTATCGTCTTTAGATCTCTTCTTATTGTCCGAATCGTCATCTGGTCTTCGCTCCCCCGCAGCCCCAGCTGGGCCGCAGCGGACGCGAGGAGAAGGGTCTTCTCTGACCCGTCGTCAAGGACGGCGTAAGTGTCCATGACCTTGTCTTGGTAACTCAGTGTTACGCGGACCACCTTTAAGAGCACCCGGGCACCCCCGCTGCTGGCGGGGTCAATGTACATAACACTTGCCTTTGTGCTGCTTGAGGGTGCAGGCTTTCTTCTGTTACTGTCGTGTAGGACGTCTAAGTGGGCTCCGTCACACCGACTACACCTCTTCTTTAAGCGGCAATCGGCTGCCATGTGACTGCGCGCACATCGGTAACAGCGTCGGTTGGACTTTATCCATTGACTCACCTCGTCGGCGGTCATCTTCTTGAACGTGTCACATTGTGACAGCCAGTGTTCCTTTTCGCAGTACGGGCACACCATCTTCCACTTCTCTTTCATCGAGGGGGTACTGTGGTTCTTGCTGCTCGGTACTGATTCTGATTGGTGCATGACGGTCACCAATCTGCGGCCATCGTTTGCTCTCCTAGGTCCCTCTCTGGAGCTTGGTGTGCTCCGCATGAACGTATCCAACCGTAGGCTGTTGACTTCTCTCGCTAGGAAGTCGGCTAGGTCTAGGAGGGATGGCTCGGGACCGTTAGGATCACGGTGGTCTCTTTGCCGCCTGAAGCGCTCTTGTCGGGCGGGCGGAAGCTTCTCTAAAATCCTCTCGACATTAGAGTTCGCGTACAGTTCGTGCATACCCTTTTCCTTTTGCGCCCCCAGCATCCCTACCAGGGATTGTACCTTGATAGACAGGTCATCTAGTGAGCGATTGTCTGTGGCTGGGGGTAGGCGGTCAATATGCCTTATCTCTTGTATTACGTAGTCCCATATGCGTCCATATCTTTGGTCGAGTGCTGCTAGAGCCGCGGTGTATGGGGTAGTAGAGGTGGCATATGCCAGCGCTATATTGTGCGCTCGGGGCACCTTGAGGTGCTTTAGTAGGATAGCATATTTGTATGGTTCATCAGCTACATCGGACATCATTGTCTCTAAGCACATTCGTAGCTCTGTGTACTGTGCTCTGTTCTCGTGTATGAAGTCCGGGAACGTCGGTGTGCCAATGTACGATGCCATGGATGGCTGGCACATCGGTGAGCGTTGGAAGAGAGGCCTCCTAGGCGAGTCTCCTCTTACGTGTCTTGGTGGGCTGGTACCTGCTGGATACCATGGCCCGCGTACCCAGGTGCTGTTCCTCGGGGCTGGTCGTGCGTCAAGCTCACCCGTGAATTGAGTCGGGGGTCTGTAGCGCAGAGCCGCGGGGGTGAAGCCTGGGCTGTACTGGACCTCCTGGTCCTGTGGAGTACTGTGCTGCTGTTGGGCTTGACTCGCCTCCTCTCCCTCTTCTTCTTCCTCTGGCAGGTCATCTAGATCCTGTAGTCGTCTATTTAGCCTCTCCGCGGTGTAGACCGTTTCTTCCTTGTAGCTGGGTCTCGCTTGGACCGGTCGGGGAAGGGGTTCGGAGGGGGGTATAGGCTCTCTCTGGTGGTCGGGCTCAGGGTCGCTTGATCGGGTAGGGGAGGGTGCCCTTGACCCTTGTCTTGACGAGGCCCTGGAGCCCCGTGCGGAGGGAGGGGGTGTTGCCCTGGTAATCAGCTGCTCCATTATCTGCGCTTGTAATCGGTCGCGCTCGGCTTCGCGCTTGGTGAGAGCGAGGTCGCGCTCTGCTTCTCTTTGGGCACCGGCAGCGGCGCGCTGGGCTTCGGCGGCGGCGCGCTGGGCTTCGGCCCGGTCTCTTCCCATATTCTCTTCCGTCTGAAGGCGTCTAATCTCTAGACGTATACGGTCTTCGTCACTCCGTTGCTGCGCTTGAAGGCGTTCTCTTTCCATGGAAGAATGTTCGCACTCACTAAGCGTCTGTGCTTGGAGTCGATCGCGCTCTGTTGAGGCTGCCAGGCTGGCGAGGAAGGCCTGTGCCAGCATCTTGTCCGCCTCGCTGGGGGAAGACGCTGGTTGAGGTGATCCGCTCCTGGTAGTACTCGTTGGAGATCCGTTCTCCTGTGGCGAGTCGAGGAGATCCATCTCCGGGGTGCTCGCCCCTTCTTGTAGTGGGTCGAGTTCCATCCCTGGAGGGCTGTCTTTATCCTGGAGCTCTCCGGGGACTACTTCTTCGGTCTTGGCGGGGGGTAAAGTCATGTCAGGTCCCTCCTGGTCCCCACCGTGAGCTTGGTCAGTTACGTTAGAACCCACTAGGGTCTCTACTGGCGGGGTAGCCTGGTCGATAGGGTCGGACATAATTTTACTATCTACTTTTTCCGCGTTTACCGTCTGTAGAAAGCTAGGTAGTATATCGGCAACGTAATCCTCTAAGTACTGAGGTGTCTGCCGTCTACGCTGCGGGCGATCTATTTTAGGAGAACCGTTTTGTGGAGTGTTCATCATTGGCCATGTCAATATTAATACCACTATATTAATATTACGCTAGTTACCATCCGGCTCGAAGGACCAATTGTAACTGAGGGGTACAATTCCCTGACTGTATTGATAAGTATGGTATCATTAAACCACTACCGTCTTTATGTACATTCCTACTGGCCATACAGTACACAGGTATCTAATGATGAACACTTCCCCACAATGAATCGGTTCTACACAAAGTTGTATTTAAGTATTTATTGCAGCAAAAGGTACATAATATACTTTACTTTACTTTGAATGCGCTTATAAGGCAAAGGAATGTGCGTAGGCAAATCAATAACGAATGTCCATTCTCATATTACGCAGGAGGTAATCATACAACCTGAATCTTAGGGAATTATATCTATGGTACACTAGTAATATAGCGGGAGATACTGGAAGGGTCCCCCCGGTTGTAAGCCAGCAAGGGTAGAGGATCTGTCGGTAGTAGAGTCTGGGTCAACGATGATAAGGAGACTCCGAGTACAGGAGACGGTGCAATAAGATCTTGATCCACAGACGAATACAGCTGTTCTCCGTAGCATGTAGCTCCACATGGAAGAAAGCTAGCCTGCCTCAGGCTTCTGAGGGGCAGACTCGACGTGGCTCCTCACAGGGTAAATCCCACACACTTGTGGGTGTCGGCGATTCTCCGCTCCATTAATTACAGGACCAAAAGCAAATATAATCCAGCCGAAAAGGGCTATGCAGTCGTCGGGTAGATAATCCAGTGTACATGTCCACACGGTCCTCGTCTAGGGCTCCTCGGGTGAAAGCGCCATGATAAGCAGCCCAGCCTGGATAAGCACTCTAGCTGATACGAAGAAACGTTGGTGATGCTGGTCACTGTAGAACTTTAGCCGCACGATACACTATACACAAATAGACTATTACTGACTTAATAGAATAGGTCGCACTCGACGGTACAGCGTTAAACTGTGACAATTCAGTTATTAATTCGCACGTGGTCTCAATGCTCTATTTGGGGCCAAACAGGCCATACTTCACCGCACGTCGTATCGTGGGTGAGGCTTCAACTTTAGTTACTAAGACTTCTGACTAAGTGCTTCTGTATTCACCTGTGCCGTATTTATACGCTTAGGTGAATAAACTAGTACCAGCTTTATTCCTGTCTCATATCCTTGCGCAATACCGTTCTTGTCCAGGCATTGAACCTGACTTTGGAGGCATGGCCTTGGCGCCTGTGGACCGCTGTCCAATAGGAGAATGAAATATTATGGTCTGTACTAGGCTAAAGGGATATTCCGTGTATATGTACAAGGAATATACAAGGGATATCAAACGATATACAAATATTATGCAATATATATCAATCAATAAATATATATATTCGGTTTAATCTGATCCTTTGTAACACCCATGGAATGTGGAAGAATGGACTAAACCGAGGGAAGCGTGTTATGAGACAGGCTGACAGACGTGTACATGTACGGTGATGTCGGATATGATATCTATTAACCATTGCTGCCTCGGCAGCGCAAACACTAATAAAGACCGTGCTGGAATATGACTGCCTTTTTCCGTTTTGTTTGATTAATACCCAGGGATTAAAGTTCTCCTCAATTTTATTCCAAATCGCGACGGATTTTCCGTCAATCTTCTACCTGCTGCATATGATTTCTAGAGGCATACAATCTATTTTGATGTCAGTATTGGGTAGCCTATATAAACAATAATACGAGAGCATATACAAGAACAATGAATCTCACTGCCATGTATGATGTAGCAGATACGCCATGTGTAGCCTGCCTATATGTGATCAATACAAACTTGAACTTGAATTCCATCATGTCTGTGTGCGGGTCACTGCGGGAACTCACAAGGCTGTTGTCACAATGTAAATAAGAACGTGCACTGAAAAGTTACAGTATGTAGTTGGTTATTTGTATGACAGTCAGTAAACCCTTGCAAAAAGTATCCGTTTTATTTAATGAATTGAAAACATGCAGCATGCCTTTCCTCCCGGCATGCAGCAACAACATGTATCAGGCAAATGCGCATCGCAACATTGACTGAGTGGAATCCCTTTCTATTCACATAACTGCATTTGTGATGGAGCTTTGACAGCTACAGTAACAGTCTATTGCTCGATCCATCTCCAATATCACGATGGACCGTGCCGGTGGCAAAGACCCGAGGGTGGAGAGGACTTGAATGAATTCCATCATCATATTTATATGTTGTGTCTGTCCACTATGTTTGTTACTTTGTTATCCCCCCCCCCTATCTATGTAAAGCGACCTTGGGTCTCTTGAAAGGCGCTATATAAAATGAAGCTATTATCATTATTATTATTATTATTATTATTATTATTATTATTATTATTATTATTATTATTATTATTATTATTATTATTATTATTATTATTATTATCACATCTGTGCGGGAGCTCACAAATAGACTGTTAGTCTCAGTGAAGTTTCAACGGAGGTCATCTATTCTAACCAACAAATTGAAGTAGAAAGCATTTCGTGACCAATCTTATTTGGAAACATGACACAAAATAATTCGCTTTTTATTTGAAACAATATTTAATCGCGTTTGGAGGTTGGTGTTCTGCGTCTGCCCCCCCGTGCCAAACAAGCAGGCCAACCTCTTGTACGCGTGTGAGCCCGTTATAATTACACTACTGTCGCTATTTTACAATGAACTATAATGAATTACGGGTCATACAGAACACGGCAGTGTTTAAACTAATGCACGGAAGATTATTTCCGCGTTGAAACTAATGCATGAACTGAGCAGCGCATATGCCGTAGTAACGATATTCTACCACTGGGCGTCAGCTAAGCATGCTCAGAGCTGTGCGTATACATAAGCACGAAGTCAAGTTCAAGTTGAAATTGATGAATCCCACACTTTGCTTAGAAATGGTCGTACGCACAGGTTAAGCACATATCTGTGCGTAAGTCACGTTGATGAATGAGGGCCCTGAACTACTGACGTTCTCTTGTAAAGAGGACGAGTTAAAGGGTCAATGTACCCAATAAGATACTTGAATCCCATTGATGACATATTGATTATAGTTGAATCTGTGAGGTTTTGCCCGCTGCTCACTACCTTTTCTCTGTCTTCTTTAAGCCTACTGTTAGGAATTCCCTATTCTCTGTCTTCTTTAAGCCTACTGTTAGGAATTCCCTATTCTCTGTCTTCTTTAAGCCTACTGTTAGGAATTCCCTACTCACTCTCTCTAGCCCCCACCCTCTCGTTCCTTACCCTTAGTGGCCACACCTGTTTGATATTCTATTATCTCTCGCACCTGTGGTGGCAGGCTAATTAGTCCCCCTGTGGGCTTTAAATACCAGGGCGCTTCCCCTCGTTTTGGCGTGGGGTCGTGTTGTATACTTGCCGAGTCATATTCTCTAAACATCTAGACTCTTTCGGGAGATCCTCTGTCTGCCTATGCTGTTCCATTCTCCGGCGTCGAGATGTTTGCTCCAGCCTTCGCCAGCTGTCGCCGTTGCCTGTGGGGGAGACTGGTCTGCGCTCCCTGTACTTCCACGGGAGGCACCCCAGCGTTCCACTACAGACCCCCGCGCAGCTGTTCGTCCTGACGCACATCCAGACCAGCGCAGACGCTCTCCAGTCCTCAGCGCGCAACGCGCATCTTCCAAGGACGCTCGAGCTTGGCACGCTCTCCAGACCAGCGCGCAACGCGCATCTTCCAAGAACCCTCGAGCTTGGCACGCTCTCCAGACCAGCGCGCAACGCGCATCTTCCAAGGACGCTCGAGCTTGGCACGCTCTCCAGACCAGCGCGCAACGCGCATCTTCCAAGAACCCTCGAGCTTGGCACGCTCTCCAGACCAGCGCGCAACGCGCATCTTCCAAGGACGCTCGAGCTTGGCACGCTCTCCAGACCAGCGCGCAACGCGCATCTCCTAGACCTTCGAGCTTGGCACGCTCCTCCGTACCAGCGCACAGACGCGCATTCTTCCAGACCTTCGTGCATGGCACACTCCTCCTGGCAGACGCACCCCGATGCGTCTCTCTGTTCCGACGCGCACACCAAGGTGTGGCGCGCCACTCTGTTCCTCGGCTCCGACAGTGGCTACCCGGTGGACGACATCCTCGCCACCGCCACTGTTCCAGCTCCCTGTTCCGACGCGCACACCAAGGTGTGGCGCGCACTTTGTTCCTCGGCCCGACAGTGGCTACCCGGTGGACGACATCCTCGCCACCGCCACTGTTCCAGCTCCCTGTTCCGACGCGCACACCAAGGTGTGGCGCGCACTCTGTTCCTCGGCCCGACAGTGGCTACCCGGTGGACGACATCCTCGCCACCGCCACTGTTCCAGCTCCCTGTTCCGACGCGCACACCAAGGTGTGGCGCGCACTCTGTTCCTCGGCTCCGACAGCGGCTACCCGGTGGACGATGCCCTCGTCACCGCCACTGTTCCAGCACTCTGTTCCTCGGCTCCGACAGCGGCTACCCGGTGGACGATGCCCTCGTCACCGCCACTGTTCCAGCACTCTCTCCCTCGGCTCGGACAGCCAGCCGCCCCGGTGGCGATGCCTTCGTTCCCGCTGCTGTCCCCGTACCTTTACGCATACGCCTGGGTGAGTTTTGATTGTGATGTCACTCACTCAGCGTAGTGCCCTCGCCCCCGTTCCCGCTGCTGTTCCTGTACCTTTACGCATACGCCTGGGTGAGTTTTGATTGTGATGTCACTCTCCCAGCGTATTGCCTCTGTTAGTTAGTTTGGACATTTCATCTCCCAGCGTATTGCCTCTGTTAGTTAGTTTGGACATTTCATCTCCCAGCGTAATGCCTCTGTTTTTGGTTCTCACTTAGAATAGTATTTTTGGACTTTACATCTCCCCCTGTGTGTTTGTCACACGAAGATATTATTACTTTGTTCACTTTGTTATTTGGACTGTTCTGCACCTGCTCTGTTTTTTCCCTTTTGTGCATTAACTCTCTCCTCTGTCCTGCAGAGCGGCCCAGATGTTTTCCCACCAGTCCCCAGTTCCTCCCTGTACCCCAGCCCGCCTCCGCGGGCCTCAGTCCCCTTTCTAGTTCCACCTAGTTCCTGTTCCCTAGTTCTCCCCTTTCTAGTTCCACCTAGTTCCTGGTCCCAAGTTCTCCCCTTCTAGTTCCACCTAGTTCCTTGTCCCTAGTTCCCCTAGTCCCCGTTTCTCCTGTTCCCTAGCTCTCCTAGTCCCTAGTCCTCTCTCCCTAGTTCTCCTTGTCCCTGGTTTACCTAGTCTCTAGTTCCTCTGTCCCAAGGCGTTCCCTTAACCTTCCCTTAGGCGTTCCCTTACTTTCCCTTAGTGTTCCCTTTTCCTGCCCGCCTCTTAAAGGCACCTTTCCTTCCCCTCATATTATATTCCTGTATTTGTGATTCTCCCTTAAAGGGACAGTGCCCTTTTCCCTGTATTTCCCTGTTGTTCAATAAATATCTGTTTCTTGGCAAACCATCATACCTGTCTTGTGTTGTGCGATTGGGGTCGGTTACAAACCATAACAGTACGACCCCACCAAGTCTACGACCCCAGCCAGCACAGACTGTGTATGTTGAGTTTGCCTTTTTTTTTTCTTGTTCCCTCTAGCTCCCCTGTTAGCCCTGTTAGCTTCCCTGTTAGCCCAGTTTAGCTTTCTTGTTAGTCCTGTTTAGCTCCCTTGTTAGTCTCCCCGGTTAGCTCCCCTGTTTGCTTCCCGTTTTGCCCTGTTTGACCCCCCTGTAGCTAGCCATGCCCTGGCAGCTAACCCAGTCCCTCAGCAGAGCCCCTGTCTGCTAGCTTAGCCCCGGCTGCTAGCACAGCCTCTATGTTTATGCAGCCCTTGCTGCTGGCATAGGCCCTGTAGCTAGCCTTGCCCTGGCGGCTAACCCAGTCCCTCAGCAGAGCCCCTGTCTGCTAGCTTTGCCCCGGCTGCTAGCACAGCCTCTATGTTTATGCAGCCCTTGCTGCTGGCATGGGCCCTGTAGCTAGCCATGCCCTGGCAGCTAACCCAGTTTCCCTCTGCATGGCCCCGGTCTGCTAGCTTGGCCCCGGCTGCTAGCACAGCCTCCATGTTTATGCAGCCCTTGCTGCTGGCATGGGCCCTGTAGCTAGCCAGGCCCAAGCAGCTAACCCGGTCCCTCTGCATGGCCTCCACTTTTTTGTGTTTTTTCTCACACAGCTAGGACTGTCCTTCCAGCTAGCTTGTGCTCTCATGCTGGTCCAGCCCTGTCTGCCAGCCTAGCTCCGGCAGCTAGCGCAGCCTCTATGTTGATGTAGCAGTACAGCTAGCATAGGCCCTGTAGCTATCAGTGCCCTGGCAGCTACCCTTTCCCTCTGCTAGCCTGGCTCCGGCAGCTTGCGCAGCCTCTATGTTGATGTAGCAGTACAGCTAGCAGAGGCCCTGTAGCTATCAGTGCCCTGGCAGCTAACCTTCCCTCTGCTAGCCCTTTCCCGGTGCTTCCATGGTTACCCCTTAGCTACCCTGCTCGCCCCTCAGTTCCTCTAGACCAGTTGCTCTAGACCAGTTCTCTAGACCCAGTTCCTCTAGACCAGTTCCTCTAGACCAGTTCTCTAGACCAGTTCTCTAGACCAGTTCTCTTGCCCAGTTCGCTAGACTAGTTCTCTAGACCCAGTTCCTCTAGACCAGTTCCCCCAGTTGCCCCTCTGCTACCCTAGTTACCCCTCGGCGACCCTGTTTCGTTTGCTAGCCCCACTCTTGTGGTGGCTTCCCCTACTGGCTTGGCCAGTGCCTTTGTTTTTGTCTTGTTTTGCCCCCTGCCACTCTGTCTGTATTTTTTTTGGGTCGCCGGGTGGCTCCCGTTGGAGGGGGGGATACTGTGAGGTTTTGCCCGCTGCTCACTACCTTTTCTCTGTCTTCTTTAAGCCTACTGTTAGGAATTCCCTATTCTCTGTCTTCTTTAAGCCTACTGTTAGGAATTCCCTATTCTCTGTCTTCTTTAAGCCTACTGTTAGGAATTCCCTACTCACTCTCTCTAGCCCCCACCCTCTCGTTCCTTACCCTTAGTGGCCACACCTGTTTGATATTCTATTATCTCTCGCACCTGTGGTGGCAGGCTAATTAGTCCCCCTGTGGGCTTTAAATACCAGGGCGCTTCCCCTCGTTTTGGCGTGGGGTCGTGTTGTATACTTGCCGAGTCATATTCTCTAAACATCTAGACTCTTTCGGGAGATCCTCTGTCTGCCTATGCTGTTCCATTCTCCGGCGTCGAGATGTTTGCTCCAGCCTTCGCCAGCTGTCGCCGTTGCCTGTGGGGGAGACTGGTCTGCGCTCCCTGTACTTCCACGGGAGGCACCCCAGCGTTCCACTACAGACCCCCGCGCAGCTGTTCGTCCTGACGCACATCCAGACCAGCGCAGACGCTCTCCAGTCCTCAGCGCGCAACGCGCATCTTCCAAGGACGCTCGAGCTTGGCACGCTCTCCAGACCAGCGCGCAACGCGCATCTTCCAAGAACCCTCGAGCTTGGCACGCTCTCCAGACCAGCGCGCAACGCGCATCTTCCAAGGACGCTCGAGCTTGGCACGCTCTCCAGACCAGCGCGCAACGCGCATCTTCCAAGAACCCTCGAGCTTGGCACGCTCTCCAGACCAGCGCGCAACGCGCATCTTCCAAGGACGCTCGAGCTTGGCACGCTCTCCAGACCAGCGCGCAACGCGCATCTCCTAGACCTTCGAGCTTGGCACGCTCCTCCGTACCAGCGCACAGACGCGCATTCTTCCAGACCTTCGTGCATGGCACACTCCTCCTGGCAGACGCACCCCGATGCGTCTCTCTGTTCCGACGCGCACACCAAGGTGTGGCGCGCCACTCTGTTCCTCGGCTCCGACAGTGGCTACCCGGTGGACGACATCCTCGCCACCGCCACTGTTCCAGCTCCCTGTTCCGACGCGCACACCAAGGTGTGGCGCGCACTTTGTTCCTCGGCCCGACAGTGGCTACCCGGTGGACGACATCCTCGCCACCGCCACTGTTCCAGCTCCCTGTTCCGACGCGCACACCAAGGTGTGGCGCGCACTCTGTTCCTCGGCCCGACAGTGGCTACCCGGTGGACGACATCCTCGCCACCGCCACTGTTCCAGCTCCCTGTTCCGACGCGCACACCAAGGTGTGGCGCGCACTCTGTTCCTCGGCTCCGACAGCGGCTACCCGGTGGACGATGCCCTCGTCACCGCCACTGTTCCAGCACTCTGTTCCTCGGCTCCGACAGCGGCTACCCGGTGGACGATGCCCTCGTCACCGCCACTGTTCCAGCACTCTCTCCCTCGGCTCGGACAGCCAGCCGCCCCGGTGGCGATGCCTTCGTTCCCGCTGCTGTCCCCGTACCTTTACGCATACGCCTGGGTGAGTTTTGATTGTGATGTCACTCACTCAGCGTAGTGCCCTCGCCCCCGTTCCCGCTGCTGTTCCTGTACCTTTACGCATACGCCTGGGTGAGTTTTGATTGTGATGTCACTCTCCCAGCGTATTGCCTCTGTTAGTTAGTTTGGACATTTCATCTCCCAGCGTATTGCCTCTGTTAGTTAGTTTGGACATTTCATCTCCCAGCGTAATGCCTCTGTTTTTGGTTCTCACTTAGAATAGTATTTTTGGACTTTACATCTCCCCCTGTGTGTTTGTCACACGAAGATATTATTACTTTGTTCACTTTGTTATTTGGACTGTTCTGCACCTGCTCTGTTTTTTCCCTTTTGTGCATTAACTCTCTCCTCTGTCCTGCAGAGCGGCCCAGATGTTTTCCCACCAGTCCCCAGTTCCTCCCTGTACCCCAGCCCGCCTCCGCGGGCCTCAGTCCCCTTTCTAGTTCCACCTAGTTCCTGTTCCCTAGTTCTCCCCTTTCTAGTTCCACCTAGTTCCTGGTCCCAAGTTCTCCCCTTCTAGTTCCACCTAGTTCCTTGTCCCTAGTTCCCCTAGTCCCCGTTTCTCCTGTTCCCTAGCTCTCCTAGTCCCTAGTCCTCTCTCCCTAGTTCTCCTTGTCCCTGGTTTACCTAGTCTCTAGTTCCTCTGTCCCAAGGCGTTCCCTTAACCTTCCCTTAGGCGTTCCCTTACTTTCCCTTAGTGTTCCCTTTTCCTGCCCGCCTCTTAAAGGCACCTTTCCTTCCCCTCATATTATATTCCTGTATTTGTGATTCTCCCTTAAAGGGACAGTGCCCTTTTCCCTGTATTTCCCTGTTGTTCAATAAATATCTGTTTCTTGGCAAACCATCATACCTGTCTTGTGTTGTGCGATTGGGGTCGGTTACAAACCATAACAGAATCACTGATGGTTCTCCTGTAAAGGAAGATGGTAAATTCACCTAATAAGGTATTTGCATTCCTATAACCTGGAATATTTCTATTGGTACTTTGTTTGTGGTACACCTTCAAAGGAATAGGAGCATTTCACCTAATAAGGTATTTGCATTCCCTGCACGTAAGGGTTAGGTTTAAATTAATATGTTTAAACATTTACCTATTGAAATGATAAACTGATATACCGTAATTCCTCTAATAGTAACCGGTATTCAATTAAAAACCGGGTCTCTATTAATGACCGGGTGCACTGTTGAGCTAAGCAATTATAAGCCGGCCTCCTAATACAAGCCGGGTTTCATGTATATTAGAGTTATTGTTGTTATATGCTGGCCTGGCTGTGCAGTAAATACCATATAATGGTATGGTGTTAATGTTTACCAAGAGAGTAAGCCTACCTCAGAATTGTATAAAACAAAGTTATTATTATTATTATACCAGTATTGTGATTGCACTATTTTACTTTATTTTACTTTTTTTGACAACCTGTAATTGCACTGTTTACTACCGTATTTCATACAGTACTTGCTTGGTTTCAATAAATGAACCCAGTCCATTTTACTGGGTTCAAACTGACACAAAATGTTGATTTATTCATTATGATCTGTTTGAAAATTATCTGTTTGAATATCATTCGCTCAGAACACCAACCAGCTGACTATAAAAATTATTCGAAAATAGATTCAATGTTGACTATACTATACATCAGGGGTTCCCAAACTTTTCAGGCCGGGGCCCAGAAAATAAGGCGTCAGAGAGCCGCGGCCCAATGCACATCGTCTGGCTTTTTTTTTTTTTTTTTTTTTGCCATGCGACCGATTTTTTTAGCCAAATATCACTTCAATCCTATTAAGTTAGTTCAAGTTAGTTATTCATTTATATGTGCTATTTATGAGAGGGCTAACTTGTTGCAAAATAATAATGATAATAATAATAGCCTCATTAAAATACTATTGTTGCTTCGGTTGTTTTCAGCGTTTTATGTGCATAATCTGTTATTTAGTTTGAAATGTTCGTTGAAATAAGTAGATTTTTCGTTTTTGTTTATTTATTAAGTTAATATAAAACCATATAGTCACATTTTAGAATACAATAGAATAGAATTTTAGAATACAACTAGAAACACTGTCCTGGCCTGCTTCTAAGTTCAGTGGCCTGACAAAAAAAAAAAAAAAAAAAAACATCTCGCGGCCCACCCGTGGCTGCTCGCAGCCCACCTTTGGGTCGCGACCCCGACTTTGGGAACCACTGCTATACATGACCGTTTACTGTGTAAGAAGCAAATGATGAGAATCATTGTTTTTAATCAAAACCCTGCATGGTTATTTATGACTTGCAAGTCCAATTGTATTGCCTTAATCCATATGGTCAATCTGATAAATGATAATACAGATGGCATATAGTATATCATATCTTTGACAATAGTGACCAAATGTTTTTGGCATCTAAAGAAGACAAACATGAATACTGTCAATTCAGTTAAATAACTTTATTGGCTCAAGTCTGGCCAGGGGTCTGCATCCCCTTAACAATTGTGTGTATTGAGCCGTACTGTACTGTACCCATTCTGCAATCTGTTATTGATTGATTAAAAATGTTATTAACATATTGCAGAATGGGTACAATATAGTACGGCTCAATACACACAATTGTTAAGGGATTGCAGACCAGAGAAAGACTTTTGTTTTGTTTACATCAGGGTCCCCCATTTACAATTCATAATGAATTGTAAGTAAAGGTGCAATTAACACCGTGCAATCCATTATTTGTGGAGCCCGCCCTTTAAGTCTTTGAGCTATTAGGCTACTAGGGTTCTTACTTTGCGTTTTGGTGTACTGAAAAATGCTCCGATGTCTGTATTCTTTCTTTTTTCTGCCATGTTACCTGGTTGGCTGGACACACACACACATTTTCATTTCAGGTATTGTACCTTAAGATAATTGAACATCTTGATTTACCGTAAATCCTCAAATATAGGACGGGTCTTCTATTTACCTCAGCTGCAAAGAGCACCAGGCCTTTATTAGAGAGGCTTATATAAGAGGCAGGCCTTAATTTCTAAAAATGACACTCATGGACATAATCCCTTCATTTTCAGACTTTTATTGCATTATTATTATAATAATAATAATAAAAAAAAAAAGTAAAAAGTAAAATCTTTTTTTTGGGGGGGGCCCTCGTCACTAAAGGCCCACGGGCCGCGGCCGTCGTTAATCCGGCCCTGCTCGCGAACATTAAAATTTGCAAACGAAGTCAACGTTATCCAGCTGACGACACCACATATCTAGATATATGACAACGTTAGCTAGCGGCTAGCACTAAAGCTAATGCCAGCCAGAGGGAAACTTTGTTATTATTATTATTATTATTATTGGTATGACCAGATGGCATTTCGGGATGTGAAACACTTTTATTGTATTGCGTGGTAGAACCTCTACCACTCAATAGTAAATGACATGTCTAACATAAATTATCTTAACAATCATAAACAACTTACTGGAAAATCCTGCCTGCCACCAAATGACACACTTCTGTGGCCTTTGATATTTACACTCAGCCTACCTGCAGCGCCAGCGCCGTGCGCCACTGTCTGCTCTGCTGGGGGTTGGACTTGGAGAGGCACTGGATCAAACCATATGGGGGAGCAGGGGGGGGGTCGCAATCTTTGGAAACTTAAAAACTTGCTATTAAGTGTCATTGCGTATTATTAATTTGATTGAAATTACGTAGTTATGGTTAGATTTATATATGGGAGGGGGGGGGGGTATATCATATTTTTCGTATGATCAAAAAGTGGGGGAGCAAAATCAGACGTTTGCCCCCCCATGTTCAATAGTCGTAGAGCAGCTGCTTCGCGTGCTCTATTGCGCAGGCGTCTATGGTAGTAGTAGTAGTAGTAGTAGTAGTAGTAGTAGTAGTAGTAGTAGTAGTAGTAGTAGTAGTAGTAGTAGTGGTGGTAGTAGTAGTAGTAATAATAGTAACCAACTGTTATTGATACACTGCAACGTTAGGCTATCACTATGAATTGAAAATGGGGGACCCTGATGTAAACAAGACAAACATCTTTCTCTGGTCTGCATCCCATTAACAATTGTGTGTATTGAGCCGTACTGTATTGTACCCATTCTGCAATCTGTTAAATAAAGTTTTCATTCATTCATTCATTCTATACTGTCGATAATGACGCTTACCACGACGTCTGAGCGATCCTCCACCTGTTGTTGTTGTCCCATGCCTCCATCTCCTGGCGATATCGAGGTCTGACAGAGGCGTCTGCTGCGGGTGTCTCTTGCCTTACCGGCTCGAAATTGTATGGGGCTGGTCCGTCAAAGTCTCTCCGACGATTAAACCCATCTTCGTCTTGTAAGGCGTCCATTTGGATCAAGGAAATGGCTTTTCCGCGCTAGTCAAACTCCTTGTAGTGGTTCAGAGGAAGGCGGAAGTTGCCCGACGTGTAACATAACCCCTTCCTTGACTGCGATGTGCAAGCCAGGGGCTGGCTCATTAATATGCAAGCACACCTGTTGTGACGTCGGCGTTTGATAAGCTTTTTTGATTCGCGCGTGCATGTTATTCGTGCGTGGACCTTTTTAACTCTTTCAGAGTGGCATTTCCGGTGTCAAATGGAAAAAAATAAATAATGAAATTATATACCAATGATGTAAACTACCCATAATTGATCAGTAGGGTTTAACCTGGAGGTTGGGCTTTAAGGGATGCAGATCAGAGAAAAACTTTCGTCTTGTTTACATCAGGGTCCCCCATTTTCAATTCATGACATTTATGACATACACAACATACAGATATAAGAATCTAATCGAATCATTCTAAACCAGGGGTCTCAAACTCAATTTACCTGGGGGCCGCTGGAGGTAGAGTCTGGGTGAGGCTGGGCCGCATCAAATATTCCACAAAAAAAGGGTTTAAAGTATTCAAAAAAAAGTACAACTGATCCAATCTTCTCACAAACTCACTAAAACCTTACAGACACCAGCAACTGAGCATTCTCAGTGGTGTCAGCACTGTGCATTTTTTTTTTCTATCACAAAGCTGTTTAATCAAATCATCAGCCAGTATTTCAGTTATTCTGGTTGCTGTGCTATCTGAGGAGGATTTGCTTTTGTTTGCCTTCAAACATGGTATCCATCACTTCAGTCATACATTATTTTATTATTTATGCATCAGAGAATGGCTTCTTGTGTTTAGCCAACACCCATGCCACTGAGTGAGGACTTTGTTGCTTTTTCTCATTGTGACATAGATTTAACAATAATTCTGCTTGCAGCTTGATATGATTTCATTCCATTTATTTTTGTGGTTCTTAGCACTGAATTCTGAGGAAAGGCTGCATCAAAATAACTGTGTTTTGTTTCATAGTGGCGTTTCAAATTGCCACTCTACACAAGAGCTACCGTTTCTTGGTGCTGGGAGGATGCACGCATATTTTTCAGTCCATGCACCTTTGAATTGCAGCGATTTTCACTGTCGACTTTTCTTTTACTTTCTTTGAACATGCCACATTTTTCTACTAACTGACTGCTGGCGAAACTAGGCTACTAGCTACATTTATTTCACGGGGATAAAACTGGGAATGAGGTTACTAGCTACAGTACCTGCAGATTAGACTACTACTGTAGATGCGCTGTCAACTCGCTCTGACCCGCTGAAAGACAACACGCATTCCGTGAAGACCCGCCCTACTCTGCTCTGATTCGCAGACTGTGGGTGGGGGGGGGGAGAAATGCTAACGGGACGCTGAATGTGATTGGACCAGAGTAGACAGACACAGACAGTGGAGCAGTGCTTGCAGAGGAGATGAGCGGAGAATTTGCCCACTAAACAAGGAAGAACATATTGCCTCTCAGCGCAGATATCTGTCTGATGAAAGAAACAGGTTCATTCATAGTAACGCGCCGCATTTATTTGCAGTAACGGTAACGGCGTTATTGAGATTGGAAGAGTAGTCGTTAGTAACGCCGTTACTTATAGCGCCGTTATTCCCATCACTGGTCTCCAACACCATAAGGTGAATGTAAGAAGTATTTTAGAAGCCCAGTTTTATATTCTTTCATCAAGCTTGGATCACCAAACCAGTTGGCCATAGTGATATGATGATGTATCAGATGTTACTGTAAGGCCCTGCACACACTTAGGTCGCTTTCACATATAGTTTTGGTGGACTCTGTGCGGTTCTGGGGGTGAAGTTGCAACATTGTTGCATTCTTCATTTGGTTCGCCTGCGTTCACATAGAGAAATCTGTGAGGCGGACCGAGACCTTCTGAACAATGTCACGCGGTCGAAAAGGGCGCTTGTCTATTGGACAGTGGAAATGTGTGTGTGGCTGCAAGCCTGTGTGTGCGCGCGCGCGTGTGTGTCTGTGTGTGGACTGTCTGCGAGCCCTCCAGATCAGCAGAGCGAGTTTTGACATGGCATTGATCCATTGTTCTATTGAAATTTGAAGCACATTACCACCATCCTCTCGCTAAACAACTTGTAGACCAATAATAATAATATAATAATAATAATAGTATTGACGTGGCATTGATCCATTATTAATGCCGTGCGCCTCGGTAATAATAATAAGCCGCGTTTTTCTTCCTTCTTCCCAAGATGCACAGTTAGATAGATAGATAGATAGATAGATAGATAGATAGATAGATAGATAGATAGATAGATAGATAGATAGATAGATAGATAGATAGATAGATAGATAGATAGATAGATAGATAGATAGATAGATAGATAGATAGATAGATAGATAGATAGATAGATAGATAGATAGATAGATAGATAGATAGATAGATAGATAGATAGATTAGATGCAGTGTGCTTGTTTTGCAGTGAGTGCTGCAAGCAGTGGTAATAATAATCACTTCCTATATTTGGTTCGCGTTTGGTCCGCTGAAGCCGAACCGAGACCTACGTTTTCAGGCGGACTAGAGTTCGCCTGCTTGGTCCGCGGACCGAGTTCGACGCGCATTCACACAGACCCGAAAAACCGGACTATCGAATTCTGGTCCGAAAGTCCGGACCAAACAGCCCCTGTGTGAAAGCGACCTTACTCTTAACAATCAATCCTCACATGTGATAATACTTCAAACCACTTTTGAAAACCACTGAAACGTTTTATCTGTAGATTTGTATTGATTTGAGTTATTCCCTACATCGTGTTAAGTGTACGGTAGACTCGCAAATACAGCATGAAACCAATTCTAAATGTGTCTTAGAGAGAATAAATGAATCAGGTGGGTTTAGTTTATTTGGCAATCTAACAGCCAATCATACAATCTATGGCCAATCCCAAAGAAGAAGTTCAAGTTTCAAGTTTCTTTAATATTTGTCATACAGAAGTACAGAATACTTTTATACAAAATGCTTCTTACTGTTACGCTCCAGAGACTGTGCAAGACAAGATAAGTATGAAATAAAATAACATAGTAAAATTAGAAGTAAAAAAATGAGGTCACAGTGTTCAGTTTAGACATATGTACAATGTTCGATGCAGAATAGACGTAGTTACCATACAATATACAATACTGTGCAGTGTACTAATATACAATACTATATAGTGCAAGGCAGAAATGGGACGAGGTGCAATTTAGGTACAATTCACAGTAGGTGTACGAGTTGTAGTGCAAATCCTTTATCAATAAATATAAAGTGTAAAGTGTGTTTGTGTGATCTAAAGTGTGGAGAGTGGGTGCTGCAGTGTGTTGTTTGTTTGAGTGAGTGTGTGCGTGTGGGTGTGTGTGCTGTGTGCATTTGATGGTTGTTGCATAGTGTTTATTGTTCGTTTAGCAGCCTGATGGCCTGGGGATAGAAGCTTCTTCTGAGTCTTTCTGTGCTCGCCTTAAGACTCCGGTATCGCTTGCCTGACCGCAGCAGTTCAAAGAGGCAGTTGTTCGGGTGGCTCGAGTCCTTAATAATTCTCTTAGCCTTCCCCTTGCACCGCTTGTTGTAAATGTTCTGGAGGGTGGGAAGCCCCCCTCCAATTGTGCGTTCGGCTGAACGTGTCACTCTTTGTAGTCTGCTACGGTCTTGTGCAGTGCTATTCCCAAACCAGGAGGTGATGTTGCCGGTCAGGATGCTCTCTATTGTACATGAGTAGAAGTTCCTAAGGATCTTCTGACTGACTTGGAACTTCCTTAGGCGCCTGAGGAAGTAGAGGCGTTGTCGTGCCTTCTTCACAACACTGTCAATGTGTGTGGTCCATGTCAAGTCCTCGGATATGTGGGCTCCGAGGTACTTGAAACTGTTCACTCTCTCAACCGGTGCCCCGTCGATGCTGAGGGGGCTGTAGTCCTTGACCCCCGACCTCCTGAAGTCCACAATCATCTCTTTTGTTTTGCTGACGTTCAGGGAGAGGCAGTTCTCCTGACACCACTGTGACAGGTTCTCTACCTCTTCCAGGTAGGCCCTTTCGTCGTTGGCAGAGATCAGGCCCACCACTACTGTGTCATCAGCAAATTTGATGATGGTGTTGTTGTTCCGCTGTGCTACGCAGTCATGTGTGTACAGGGAGTAGAGGAGGGGGCTCAGAACACAGCCCTGGGGGGCCCCTATGTTGAGCGTGATGGATGAGGAGGTGCAGTTGCCGGCTCTTACCACCTGGGGTCTGCCCGTCAGGAAGTCCAAGACCCACTGGCAGAGGTCATAGTTCAAGCCCAGGTCCCTGAGCTTGGCTATGAGTTTGGAGGGGACTATGGTATTGAATGCTGAGCTGTAGTCGATGAACAGCATTCTCACATAGTTCCCCTGCCTCTTGTCCAGGTGTGATGCTGCTGTGTGCAGCACATGGGCTATGGCGTCCTCCGTGGACCTGTTGGGGCGATATGCAAATTGCAGAGGGTCCAGGTTGATGGGGAGGGAGGAACAGATGTAGCCCTTCACTAGCTTCTCAAAGCACTTCATGGCTATGGAGGTGAGGGCTACAGGGCGGTAGTCGTTGAGGCAAGCGGGCGTAGATTTTTTGGGTACAGGGATGATGGTGGACTTCTTCAGACAGGTGGGGATGACAGCCTGTTCCAAGGACAGGTTGAAGATGTCAGTGAATACCGGGGCCAGTTGGTCGGCACAGACTTTTAGGACGCGGCCGGGGATGCCGTCCGGTCTTGCTGCCTTCCTGATATTCACTTTTTTAAAGATCCGTCTCACCTCATGCTCTGTTACCCTGAACACTGAGTCTCCATCAGCAGACCCCCCCCCCCCCATTGCCGTGGTTTGTAGGCTGGTGTTGTTATTCACAGCCTCAAACCTCGCATAGAAGGAATTGAGATCATTTGCTAAGGAGATGTCACTGTTCAGTTTGAGGGGGATGCCTTTGTAGTCTGTCATTGTTCTGAGGCCCTGCCACATGCCTCTAGAGTCAGCCTGTTCAAACTGAAGTTCAACTTTATCCCTGTAACGCCGTTTTGCCTCTATTACTGCTCTCCTGACGTTGTATCTTGCCATCTTGTGTTCTTCCATGTTGCCTGTCACCAGCCCGGTGTTGTATGCTGATGTGCGCACTTTCAGAGCCTCACGGACGGATTTGTCTAAGGAATCGGTTTGCTCGGTTTGATTTACTTTGTTGACAGTTACAAAAAACAAATGCCCTTATGTATTACATTTTCTTTTTTAAATAATCCAATACCAAAAACAAAACAACAACAAAAAATGAATACAATGTACAATGTAACAGAGAAGGTGTTTAACACATTGACGACCACAGCTTGCAGTGTAATATGTGGCTGGAGGACAACGCTTTGTCAACAAACCGATGTACTTTCTAACAGCTATATATATATATACTTTATAGTATTGCTATCTGTCCATTCTCATTGTCACTTGAGTGCATAAACCGTGCCTTCATGATGGCTTAAAGAAAATAAAAATCCATCGGTTGGTTGTCATTTTATAGCGTCGTGAATATAAGCTTTATCGCAGTTTTTGTCTCGTCTTTTTTCTGGGAAGCTAGATATGAGGCTAAAGGATAGTCACGTTATATCAAATGCCATTTCTGTTGTATATATACGAATGGAATAAAACAAACTGCGTAGCATCCGGACTATTACAGAGCATCTATGGACGAAATGGGGGCGGCGGGGGACGCCGATTAGTAGTATTGATTAGCAATACAGTGTGCGTTCAAGTAGCCATTTTCACTGATTGATCGCTTGCGTGTTACAACAATGTCCAATCCGGCTGTAATTTGGGTGAATAGTATCCTACCGTCAGCCCATGTGATCGCCGGCCGCATTTTGTCATTAGTCATCGGAATCTGGTAGATCGATATGTCCATTGGCTGATCATAAATCCCATTATTCCAGGCTGAAATCTGCGTTCCGTAACGTGATCAAAGATGGAGTATGTTCGGCTGGGATCGAGGCTCATTATGAAACGCCCCAGACAGTAAAAAAAATTATTGTCCCATTCGGCCTCAATGATACTGCAGTGGAGCGATGGTGCCCCTAAGAGGATCTGGCCGGTATTGCATGTCGCAGATTTAAATCTGGCGGGTAAATCTGCAGAGCCAATCGGGGACCTTGATCCGTTTATTAATATGGAATAAAACAATAACAACTTGCCACGAGTTAACTCGTGGCTCTGGTCCTCAACGGGTGGAATCGAAACACGAGTTAACTCGTGGTTGGGCGGCAAAGTGTTAAAATGATGAAAAATGGGAAACTGTTTGGAGGAGAACGCTCTGTTCAGTGCTCTGTCCTGATCCCATCCCTCTTAGATAGGTGCCTCCCTGATGGGTGACAAGCCCCAGGCTATGAAAACAGGAGTGAGACACGCACTGGAGCCTTCTTTATTGTTCTCTGCCGTTCTAAGTTAGAGAGACACAATAAAAGAGTTACACACTTGAACAGTCACTCTTTGAAAAGACATCCACAACATTAACAACATTAACGTCCCATATTACATTCTTCCATTGAGATTCAGCTGTTGCAAGACCTGTCTGAAGATGCTGAAGGGAGGACACAAAAGATAAATACTGTATAAACGTATGTCATTTGGTGGGATGTTTTTATCGAAGGCAGCATGAACATTTTCTCCTCGTTATGATATGGATAACGGACTCGTACTTCTATTCTACGATGAAGCACAACCAGACAGAAGAGGAGAGAAGAATAAACACGGCAAAGGAGATCCACAGCGACTTCTATATTCTAAACGGCTCGGAGCATAAGCACCCGGCCGCTGGGACAGCGACTATTCATGCAGCATTAACGGCGAATCCGGAAAAAAAGAACGTGCCCCGACACAGACAGAGAATGGCACAGACTTTTAGGACGCGGCCGGGGATGCCGTCCGGTCCTGCTGCCTTCCTGATATTCACTTTCTTAAAGGTCCTCCTCACCTCATGGTCGAAAAGTACCTGGCGGAAAAAAATCGAATCTACGAATTCCAATCTGGCTTCAGAACATACTCACTCCACTGACACATGCCTTCTCTATTTGAACGACCACATCAAACAAGAGGTGGACGCGGGCAAATACTGCGGCATGGTCATGCTGGACCTACAAAAGGCCTTCGACACTGTCAATCACTCCATTCTGATTGACAAGATTGGTTTTGATAGTTTATCAGTGAGCTGGATACAATCCTACCTTGAGGGGAGAGAACAGATGGTGGAGGTAAACGGTACTCTATCCCCCCCCAATCACAGTGCGCTGTGGTGTTCCACAAGGAAGCATACTAGGACCGCTACTGTTCCTAATTTATGCAAATGACATGTCGTCAGCTTGTGACTGCAACTTGTTCCTGTTTGTGGATGACTCAGCCCTGCTGGTCTCTGACAAGAACAAGTTACAGGTTGAAAAAACCCTCAGCTCGGAACATGGCAGAATCTGCACCTGGCTCGCTGATAACTAACTATCATTACACCTGGGTAAAACAGAGTCCATTCTCTTTGGTTCAAATAACAAACTCAGCAAGACCGACGGTGTACCGGATCTCCTCTCTGGTAAACAAGAATACCCTGAAGACTCTGGCAGGAGCACTCATTCAAGGGTACTACGACTATGCTTGCACCTCATGGTACCAAAGCACCTCAAGGGTGCTAAAAACTAAATTACAAACATCACCTTACTCCAAGAACCCACCTCACCCCTGCCCACTTGTATCTTGTTTTGTGTTTGGTTTTTGTTTGCTTCTTTTGTTTTGTTATGTTTAATACATAATAATTTATCTATTCTGTAAGCTGTGGACCCCCTTGAAAACGAGATGGTTCATCTCAAGGGGTATTTCCAAATAAAGAATTTCAATATATATATATACTTTGACAACCTAGGATGGCTTAGAGTAGAGTTCAGTTACCCCCCCCCCCCCCCCCACCCAACCTACCCAACCTCCTCCAATGTACAGTTTCTTCCCCCTCAAATGTATATACTCTCTTTTTAGACTCTTTTTGTACTCATAAACAGTACTGTATATTTGTAGATCTGGTATGTCATAATTGTCTAGATGCAACAGTATTGTCTACCTGTATGTCATGTATGTCATTTATGTTACGATGAATTGAAAATGGGGGACCCTGATGTAAACAAGACAAAAGTATTTCTCTGGTCTGCATCCCCTTAACAATTGTGTGTATTGAGCTGTACTGTATTGTACCCATTCTGCAATCTGTTAATAAAATGTTCAATCAATCAATCAATCAATCAATCAATCAATCAATGAAAAGGGACGTCTAAATCCTGTACTCCATTAACAGCTGTCCTGCTTCCTTCTCACACCTGACAAACACAATAATAATGTAATTTATTTTAATCTCATGTTGTTTCATCTGGGACTCAAATCTATTCCAGACCTGCGTCCAGACATCTTAATAGCAGTGATTTACAAGGTCCTTGGAGCAGGAGCCTTGGGGGGAGTTGATATGGAATAGGATTTCTTGATTATATAGCAATTGTGTGGAGAGTGACAGTAAAAATGAGAGAGGGAGAGGAGGGGGGGGGGGGGGGGGGGGGTGAAGTGTGAAAAAATAAGTGGCGTTGGGTTCCAACTAGGGATGTCCGATATTATCGGCCTACCGATATTATCGGCCGATATCGGCATTAAAATGTGATATCGGAAAATATCGGTATCGGTTTTACATTTATATAACCTTTATTTACCCAGGCAAGCAAGTAAGAACAAATTCTGATTTTATTTATTGTCAAAAGTATGCATAATGTTGTGTTAATTCCACAACAAGAGATATGTAATGTTAATTACCTTAAATTATTCCATTTTTTGGGGGGGGGAAACCCTGCATATATCGGTATCGGTTGATATCGGTATCGGAAATTAAGAGTTGGACAATATCGGTATATCGGTATCGGTAAAAAAGCCAATATCGAGCATCCCTAGTTCCAACCTCTGTAAGTGTCCATGGACTGTAGCTTAGGTCACTGAGTCACCAGGCCACCAGAGATATGTAATATAACGTAACTGAGTCTGACTGGTTCATATCAGAGATATGTAATATAACGTAACTGAGTCTGACTGGTTCATATCAGAGATATGTAATATAACGTAACTGAGTCTGACATGTTCATATCAGAGATATGTAATATAACGTAACTGAGTCTGACTGGTTCATATCAGAGATATGTAATATAACGTAACTGAGTCTAACTGGTTCATATCAGAGATATGTAATATAACGTAACTGAGTCTGACTGGTTCATATCAGAGATATGTAATATAACGTAACTGAGTCTGACTGGTTCATATCAGAGAGGACATGTAATATAACGTAACTGAGTCTGACTGGTTCATATCAGAGAGGACATGTAATATAACGTAACTGAGTCTGACTGGTTCATATCAGAGATATGTAATATAACGTAACTGAGTCTGACTGGTTCATATCAGAGATATGTAATATAACGTAACTGAGTCTGACTGGTTCATATCAGAGAGGACATGTAATATAACGTAACTGAGTCTGACTGGTTCATATCAGAGATATGTAATATAACGTAACTGAGTCTGACTGGTTCATATCAGAGATATGTAATATAACGTAACTGAGTCTGACTGGTTCATATCAGAGATATGTAATATAACGTAACTGAGTCTGACTGGTTCATATCAGAGATATGTAATATAACGTAACTGAGTCTGACTGGTTCATATCAGAGATATGTAATATAAGGTAACTGAGTCTGACTGGTTCATATCAGAGAGGACATGTAATATAGCGTAACTGAGTCTGACTGGTTCATATCAGAGAGGACATGTAATATAACGTAACTGAGTCTGACTGGTTCATATCAGAGAGGACATGTAATATAACGTAACTGAGTCTGACTGGTTCATATCAGAGAGGACATGTAATATAACGTAACTGAGTCTGACTGGTTCATATCAGAGAGGACATGTAATATAACGTAACTGAGTCTGACTGGTTCATATCAGAGAGGACATGTAATATAACGTAACTGAGTCTGACTGGTTCATATCAGAGAGGACATGTAATATAACGTAACTGAGTCTGACTGGTTCATATCAGAGAGGACATGTAATATAACGTAACTGAGTCTGACTGGTTCATATCAGAGATATGTAATATAACGTAACTGAGTCTGACTGGTTGGTTCATATCAGAGATATGTAATATAACATAACTGAGTCTGACTGGTTCATATCAGAGATATGTAATATAATGTAACTGAGTCTGATTGGTTCATATGAGAGATATGTAATATAACGTAACTGAGTCTGACTGGTTCATATTAGAGATATGTAATATAACGTAACTGAGTCTGACTGGTTCATATTAGAAATATGTAATATAACGTAACTGAGTCTGACTGGTTCATATCAGAGAGGACATGTAATATAACGTAACTGAGTCTGACTGGTTCATATCAGAGATATGTAATATAACGTAACTGAGTCTGACTGGTTCATATCAGAGATATGTAATATAACGTCACTGAGTCTGACTGATTCATATCAGAGATATGTAATATAATAATATAATATAGAGAGGACATGTCCAAATCTGCTTTTAACAGGATCTACTTTAGCTTTTATCTAACCAATACTTTCATCCAACCTGCCTCATAAGTACCAGAAATGCACACATCATGAACCTATCACTGTTTTGGGGTTGCTTCCCACTAAGCTACACAGGACAATATCATAGATGCTGACATGTAATAAGATCCTTCTGAATCCAACAGTCATGAGGGACATCTGCAACACCTTCACTCCATTAACAGTTGTCCTGTTCCATTTTCACGTCTGAAAAACTAATAAATAATACATTTTCAAGCGTTATATTTGTTCACCCGGGTCTGAAATGTATCCGGGATCTGCACCCACACGCCATTGTATTTCCTGTGTCAGATGCAATTCATTATGTAACGATTCAATCCAACAACCATTCCATTTGCTTCAGATTATTTAGGCAACCATTCAATGCATCATACAATTATACATTTTTACCATGGTTCGACAAATTTCAATATACTTTAGAAATGTGAGAGGTCATTACCAATGGAACTTCCTCTGACTTTTTTGCACTAACGAGAGGGACAAGACAAGGATGCCCACTGTCAAGTTCACTCTTCACGATGGTGATTGAATTATTGGCGTCATGTGTACGAGACAATATTAACATTAAAGGACTGAAAATGAATAATGAGGAACATAAAATATCCTTATACGCAGATTACATTATTTTATACATAAAAGACCCAGAACAGTCCTTATCACACTTATATAACGAAATAGAGCAATTTGGAAAATACTCTGGATATAAGTTAAACTTAGTTTAAGTTAAAATAAATCAAATGCTTGTCTCCTGCACATGACCCCAACAGAAACGATGTATAAAACACATCCTTTTAATTGGTCTCCAGAAGGGTTTAAATATTTGGGAATAAACATTACACCACAACTAGAGAACTTGTACAGGGAAAACTATTGTCCTCTTATAGAAAAGATAAAAACTGATTTGTGTAAATGGTCCACGCTCCCATTATCTCTGCTGGGAAGAATAAATGTAATAAGAATAAACGTCCTTCCAAGACTAAATTTCCTTTTTCAAATGTTACCATGTTACTTATCTACAGACATTTTCAAATCTATGAATAGACCCATCTCAAAATGTATTTGGTGCAACAAAATGCCTAGGATAAAGTTATTGACACGTATGAAGCCGGAATCCATGGGAGGCCTCTGTCTCCCCAATCTCCAATATTCTTTTTGGTCAGCCCAATTAAGAAATGTACTGTCATGGTCGTTGGGAAGACGGGACTCACAGTGGTTTCAGCTAGAAGCTAAATTTGTTGATCCGTTACCATTGGACTCTCTCATATTTATAAAACAATTTAAAAAGATAAGAAACATAGGTAATTGTTTCACTGTTTTTAACACACTATGTGCTTGGAAGGACTGCTAAAAAAAACTTGGTATCACCAATTGTACCTCCATATACTCTCCTATCTATCACAATCCTGATCTAGATAAACATCTAACATCAATTAATATACTCAAATGGGCTCAGTTGGGGATAAGTCAATTCAAAGACCTGTTTCACACAAATATGCAGTTAAAATCATTTATGGATTTAAGAACAGAATATGCCATCCCAAATACTGATTTCTTTAAATATTTACAAATGCGAAACATTATACATACACTTAGAAGAGAAAATAAACTAAGACTAGAATTACATGAAATAGAAGAAATACTAATGTCATCGACCACAATTAAAGGTAAAATTACTAGTGAATTGTATGACATCTTCTCCAAAGAATGTCACTCATCTTTTTTGCCTTTGTTGAGGATTTGGGAGACAGACCTAAGCATGAAATTTTATGAAAATACCTGGCTAAATATTTGTGATAGAATACACTTTCCATTTACAAGTAACAAAATCAAAGAAGCTAATTTTAAATGTATCCATAAATTGTATCTAACTCCAATAAAAATGCATAAAATGTCTAGAGATAACTCATTAAACTGTCCTAGATGTAAAACGAACGAAGGAACATTTCTACACATGTTTTGGCACTGTGATAAACTAAAACGATTCTGGAATTGTATTTATTCATTTACAAAATCTGTATTGGAAACGGAATTTGACTTGTCTCCATGTGCCTACTTACTAAATGAATTACCTGAGATCCAGATGGATCCAAAAAAAATATAGATAGCTGATTATCATAACATACTTTGCCAAGAAATGTATTCTCCTGTTTTGGAAAAATTACTCTTCGCCCACTTTTGAGATGTTTCAAGATCAGATATCCCAGCTTCTTCCACTGGAGAGATTGACCTTGGAGGAACGTGGCCGGGGGTGGATGTTCCGGGACCTTTGGTCTCCACTGTTTTCTCGATTGAGCAGGGGGGCTGTTGATTGATATGGCTAGTGACGGTATGTGAATATATCCGCATGCTGTCGCTAGCCGTGTCGATTGGTGGTTTTGCTGTTTGGTTGGGGGAGGGGTGGGGGCCAGGGGTCTTGGGGTGTCTGTCCCCGGTTGTGTTTTTTGGAGGTGGGTTTCCCTAGTGGAGTTGTACAACAGACGTGTAAGAGGCCCGTCTGTTGTACAACAATGATGTTGTTGTTGTCATTGTTGTTATTATTTATTATTGTTTATTTTAATTTTATCATTGTCCTGTCTTTATTTAGTTTTGTTGGCCGTGGGTGGGGGAAGGGACCATAGGGTGAGATAATTGCCGTGTGCTGTGGGACATGTATCTGCTGTACACCTGTTATTCAAATAAAAAGAAGTTGAAAAAAAGGTATGAAAGAAAAGAGGTATGAAGTGTAAAAATGATTGTTTATGAATAAATCCAATAGAGGAACACACTTTAACTTAGATTAATATCGATGATCAGTTCTACAGATCAATGCAGCTGGATTTCCACATTGCAATCGATGCATCGTCTCTGCAACTTCTACAACACAAACAGTAGAGATGTTAACACATTGGCGACCACGGTTTGCAGTGTAATATGGTTCTGGACGACCAGGGTTTGTCAACAAACCGATGTACTTTCTAACAGCTATATATACTTTATAGTATTGCTATCTGTCCATTCTCATTGTCACTTGAGTGCATAAAACGTGCCTTCATAATGGCTTAAAGAAAATATAAATCCATCGGTTGGTTGTCATTTTATAGCGTCGTGAATATAAGCTTTATCGCAGTTTTCGTCTCGTCTTTTTTCTGGGAAGCTAGATATGAGGCTAAAGGCTAGTCACGTTATATCAAACGCCATTTCTGTTGTATATATACGAATGAAATCAAACAAACTGCTTAGCATCCGGACTACTGATCGGGGGACGCCGATCAGTATTATTGATTAGCAATACAGTGTGTGTTCAAGTAGCCATATTCACTGATCGATCGCTTGTGTGTTACAACAATGTCCAATCCGGCTGTAATTTGGGTGAATAGTATCCTACCGTCAGCCCATGTGATCGCCGGCAGCATTTCGTCATTATTCATCGGCATCTGATAGATCGATATGTCCATTGGTTGATCATAAATCCCATTATTCCAGGCTGAAATCTGCGTTCCGTAACGTGATCAAAGATGGAGGATGTTCGGCTGGGATCCAGGCTCATATGAAACGCCCCAGACAGTAAAAAAAATTATTTTCCCATTCGGCCTCAATGATACTGCAGTGGAGCAATGGCGCCCCTAAGAGGATCTGGCCGGTATTGCATGTAAATCTGGCGGGTAAATCTGCAGAGTCGATCCGGGATCTTGATCCGTTTATTAATATGGAATAAAACAATAACAACTTGCCACGAGTTAACTCGTGGCTCTGGTCCTCAACGGGTGGAATCGAAACACGAGTTAACTCGTGGCTGGTCCTTAAAGTGTTAAAGGTCTGACGTGAGAGACGCTGGATCATGAGATGAAAACAACTCAGGGTTATTAAACATGATGTTACTAAATCTGAAATCGTAGGTGATATCCACAACATCTCCATCCTGCTATATTTTCACGCTTACAGAGACTTCAGAGAACAGAGCGATTTGTTACCTCTTGTTTTCCCCCTGCACACAACTTGATTGTCTTTCTGACAATGTACTGTACCTAAAACACTCAGTGGTGTGACCCCCCCTCCCCTCTTACTCCTACTGTTACTTCCTACTGGTTGTGCTCTCCTCCCCTTTCAGGAAGTGCCAGGAGAGATGAGGTGGTCAGTGGGAGGAAGTGGCTGGCCAGCTCAGTCTGTTCCGGCTCTCTCTCAGCTCCCACATGTGCTCCTGGCTTTTGTTTCTCTGATTGATTTCTCACCACCCATGCACTTCCTTACCACACTAATTCTTATTCATTTTGTTACACTTCTTCTTCTTATTTTTGTACATAGTTGATTTATAATAATAATACTCCCTTAAAGTAGTATCGGAATAGTTAAAGCTGTACTATGTAGTTTTGTGGGAGATGGATTTGTTTACATTTGCAGAGTCTGCTATTAGTGTATAAAACATAATTTTGAGGGACTGTGAACCAAATGTAAGTAAAGTAAAGTAAAATGTCATGTAAAATATGTTTGTAAAAAGAAAAGAAAAAGAACAGCAAAGAACAACAGTGAAATTATCTTTGATGATCTTTTGGTCGCTCTCTTGCCTCTCTTGTGTTCCAGGGCCAGTTAGTTTATTCTGAAAATATACCATATAATTAGTTTACTTCCCCTGACTCTCCCAAAATTGCATAGTGCACCTTTAACTTGAAATGCATTGCAAAGGATCATGAGTACATAATAAGTGCTTTATAAGTGTACATGCATTATAATGCATTATGACATTGATTCCCAAAGTGGGATCCAAATGACTCCCAAACATCTTTGAATTAATGAGAATAATGAACACACAGTGGTCTCTCTCCTACAATCCTTCGACCTGACTCCCACTATCATGCCTCCCACCCACAAAGCCGGTAATTCCCTGGAACTCATTATTCCCCTGTGACTCCAGCATAATTAACACCACGGTAACTCCTCTCCATGTATCAGACCACGTCTTTGGTGCCTTTTCACTAACTCATATGTTAAAGCCCAAACCACCCACTCCAACTCCAACTGTCTCATTCAGACGCAACCTACATTCCCTGTCCCCCTCCACCCTCTCCTCTGTCCTCCTGTCCTCTCTACCCCTGAGTGTGACGTTCTCTGCTCTCCCATCAGATACGCCAACCTCCACCCTCTCTTCAGCCATCGCAACCTCCTTCAACAAGCTGTGCCCCATCACCAAGAAGCCTGCCAGCCATTCCACAACCTGACAGATGCAGTTAAAGAAGAAAGACCCACCTCATCACTACTTATCATATGACCTCTTGTCAGCTTTCCCCAAAAACATTACTACTGCCAAAGCCTCTTTCTTTCACCATAAGATTGAGGCCTCGGCTAAGAACCTCCACAAACTGCCATCTTTGCGAAAAAGGTAGAGAACATCCACAGATGCTTCTCCCAACCCCCACACACTCCAAGTGCTGAAACAGGAGCCTCATCTTTCACTCCCCTTAGAGATGCCGGACATTGGTGACGTGGAACCGTCCCACTACATGTCAGCTGGAACTGGACCAGAGACCCTCTCCACTATTTAGACCACCTTCGGACTGTTGGATAAAGCTGACATTGATTCTAAGGGAATATATTTTAATCATCCCTTTGTTTTTGTTCTCTGTCCATTTATTTCAAACGTCAGTTTATTTCAAAAGGAGCTCGATGGCTTTGGCTGCGTCCCGGAGCCACACAAACAGTTGTTGATGTTGCTGCTCAGTTCAGTTATGATAAAACAGCAGCAGCTATTAATGACCATCTGCTGGATGCCTGTACCTGTTAGGGTTTGGATAATTAATGTTTGCAAACCTACTGTATAGGCTACTGTACCTATGATGAAAATAAATAGGAACACGTGGACAGGGTCATTCAATTAATCTGCAAGTCATTAGCAGTCTTACTTGGCGTGAAGGAGACTTGTTTGAACACCCCTTGGTTACCTAATCATGTTATTCAATGCATTTTCTTTAAACAAATTACTAGTGATGATAATTACACATCCGCGGTGCTGAAATAGGCACCAAAATAGACAGGATGAAAGGCGTTTTCACTCTCTATGTCTGGCATTACATGCAAACATTAGGCATTATGAATCTGAGAGAGGTGTAGATGGATTTGTATTTTGGGGTTAAGAGAGAGAGATCTGTGGCTTTATTATATGTGTTCTCTAAATTAATTTGCATTGTGGATATAGTCTTTTTACGTGAATGTATGCAAAGGAATCTATGTACAGTTGCAAAGCAGAGTAAGAGAGATAGAGAGAGAGAGGCTGATTAAGAGGTACAGTAAAGTGCCAGTCAGCACAGCAAAACACACCGAACAGACTGCTGTCAGTCAGTTGTCAGTATAGTTCATTTCAGTCCAATAAATTACTGTGTAAACAAAGTAAGTAGTGGGGTTCGACAGGGGTCACCGTAATGCAATCACAGATTGTGCCTTTAAGTAACAGATAAAAGGACGTTCCATTATTAGCTATTGAAGTACAGTAATTGAGCTAACATAATACCAAAAGACCCACACAGCACACAGGCAAGCTGGAAAGACACACATGCAAACCAATACACAAATCAATTCGAAAAGAAAACCTTTTTATTCACATACTGTACATCGGGCAGAGAGATAAGGCATTGCGACTACTTACAGATGCGATGGAGTGATAAATCCAAGAGTTTCTTTCCTCTCCTCTCTCGTTCTCTCTCTCTCTTTCTTAAACTACCACTAGCTAGCTGTTAACAGGCTGGACAACCAGATAGGAGAAAAACCACAGGCTGTCAAACAAGCGTGAGACATCCTCACAATGTAGCACTGGTAACCAGTGTTGTGCTAGCTACTGACAAATAGTAACTCAGTTACTTTACTAGTTACTTAATTTCAAAAGTAACTCAGTTACTTTACTAGTTACTTACACCCAAAAGTAATGCATTACTGTGAAAAGTAACTATTTAGTTACTTTAAAAAATAAAGTGTTGCTCCCATTAATGCCCTTACAGATTCTTACAGTCAACATCTGTTGATCATTTTGACAGTTTCCACTAATCTCTCTCTCTCCTAGTATGTCTCTTGCTCTCTGTCTCTCATTCTCCCCCTTTCTTCCTCACTCCCCACCCCTTCCTCCCTCCCTCCCTCCCTCCCTCCCTCCCTCCCTCCCTCCATCCCTCCCTCCCTCCCTCCCCCCCCCCACACACACACGCACACACACACACACACACACACACACACACACACACACACACACACACACACACACACACACTGTTGCTTTGTCTGTTTTCAACTCTCTCTCTCTCTCTCTCTCTCTCTCTCTCTCTCTCTCTCTCTCTCTCTCTCTCTCTCTCTCTCTCTCTCTCTCTCTCTCTCTCTCTCTCTCTCTCTCTCTCTCTCTCTCACCATCCTTCCCTGTTAGTATCTTTCTGTCTTTCTCTCCCTCTCTAAGTTTTTCTGTCTCTCTCTCTCTGTATCTATCTGTTGTCATCCACCCACGGGCCAGTCTGCGGGGGCAAGGTTTTCTTCCACACTCCTAGCATTGAAGTGAGTGAGCCTTTCCACACAACAGAGACACAGACGAATAGATAGAGTGAGCAGGCATGATAATGTATAGATCTGTATCGATAAACAGGTGTATAAGGAGAAGGACCTGATAAAAATCTTGCTTCTTCCTATTCTTTTTCAGACAAGAGACTGTTTTGTTTAGTTTTGGGGGGGGTTTTCGCAGGAAATTATCTTTGTATTTTTTTCATTGTTGTTTGTTGATTATTTTGTGCTGTTTGAATTGTTCGAAAGATGATTGATTCATTCATTAATTAATATACTTATAGCTATTAATATTATACAGCTATAGATACTAACAGCTACAGATACAATACAGCTATATATATATATTGTACAGCTATATACTATAGAGCTATAGATATTGTACAGCTATGGATACTATACAGCTATAGATACTGTACAGCTATAGATATTGTACAGCTTTATATCCTCTTACTGTAAGCATCATACTTGTGGCACTTTGCCCTTGTCTGTCGGATTCAGGCTGTGTTATTGCCGATCAACCAACACATTGTTGGAAAAGCTAAAATGGCCACCCTTTGATTGATACCCTACTGGCCTACTCGACCTATTATGTGCTTCCAATCTCGGGTTACAAGACCAAACAACCAATGAGCGTCAGTTTCGGACAAGTGACCACGTCCGGTTTCGCCTGGCCCTGAACAGACCAGTCACCTCTGACGGTGAAAATGATTGACAGTTTTTGTAGCCAATGAAATTCTGGAGCTAACGGTATCTTAGGGGGAGAGAAAAGGAAGGAGAAAGGAGAATTACTCGCTTGCGCGTCATGCAATGTGAGAATGTATTGGACCCGATGGCCATTTTGGATAAGCATACCGAATTATTACCGATACAAGCATGATAAAAACATGTGTGAAACACTCATTTTCTGTGGAATTGTTATCAACTTTGGACCTGTACTAGATAAGACTTCAGGCTATGGACCCATTGTGTTTTCCAGCTCATACCGCTCAGCTGGAACTCTTTTGCAGGCATCTGTTTGCAAACTAATTCAGACATAAGTAAACACAACTTTTATTTCAGTGTGTTCAAAACTTGACTCTATTACATTAGCACTCAGAGTGATTATTCCTGTTGTGGAAGAACATTCAGAATGTTTCCTTTCAAAAGAGACCAGACTCGTGCATGTGCTATAAGTGGTTCAAGAATAAATCTTAAATAACTTTGGGTATGCAAAACTAAACTAGCCCGATGCTTGCACGATGAATAAGAGAATATACTATACATATACTATACAGCTATAGATCTATACAGCTATATATATATATATATTGTACAGCTATATATACTATATACAGCTATAGGTATTGTACAGCTATATATACACTATACAGCTATAGATACTATACAGCTATATATACTGTACAGCCACTAATAACAGATACTATACAGCTATAAATACTGCACAGCATAAAAACTATTAAAGCTATAGATAGAGAGAGAGAGAGAGAGAGAGAGAGAGAGAGAGAGAGAGAGAGAGAGAGAGAGCGAGAGAGAGAGAGAGAGAGAGAGAGAGAGAGAGAGAGAGAGAGAGCGGAGAGAGAGAGAGAGAGAGAGAGAGAGAGAGAGAGAGAGAGAGACTGTGTGTGTGTGGAGAGCGAGAGAGAGACATTAAAGACACAGAGAAAGGTAGAAAGAGCCAGACAGACAGTGGTGTTTCATCACCAAGCTGCTAACTCTACTTCTCAAATATTACACTCAAACTAAGTGACAGCACAGCCTAGAGGGAAGGAGGCAGATGTACAGTAGCACACAGATATACAGGCTGACAGCATCATCAGTAGCCCAGAAGAAACTATCTGGATCTTTTCACCGTCTGGTTTTTTATTCCTTTTTTCAATGTAATTGGCAGTTTTCTTTCAACTATTGCTGAACACATCATGCTCTTTTTCTGCACGAGCGTGAAGCTCATATAATTACACATTTGAGCTGCTCAGTACAACACAGCCTTCTAATGATGGCCACTGCTCCACGTAAGCAGTCAAGGGTTATTAAATGAGAGTGTTATGCATTCGCTTCCCACAGTGAGATTTCCCTGGCCACCTGGGAATTCAAACTGACGACCTTCTGATCATAAGCCTGCTTCTCTACCTCATTAGGCCAGGGGTAGGATCCATCAGGAGCATTCTTTTTTTCTTCAGGAACCATACAGCCTTTTGAGAAGGGAAGGACATCAACTGAACTCAACCGTTCCATACTGTAGCTCCTGATTGCTAAATTGTGAGTGAAAATATTGTTAATGTAGAACAATTAGCTTGTTCTGTGACTGAAATGCCATTCAACACCTTTTTAGGTTTCCTTTTCATCCTGTGAACCACCTGGTCAATATGGGGACCCTGAGAGCCATAGTTTGAACAGCCTTAGGCCACTATTGCCTTCACATTGTCCCCCGGGTGTAGACAATGTTTCATAACTTTGACCAAGGTAAACCATTGGTAATGGACTGGAACATTTCCAAGATGCATGTAAGTTAAAGGAACACGCCAACATTATGGGAAATCCACTCACCATCTTGTCAGAGTGACACAAGAAGATTTGCTCTCTGTGCATTCAGTAGAAAGCTATCCGGCTGCACGCTAGGCTAGCTTAGCACAATGCATGGAAGGCTGTAGCTAAACAAAGACAACATACTTTCTACTATTCAGGAAAGTGTGTTGCAAACGTTTTTGCGTAGTGAGAGCTGTGTCAAAGGACTTGCTCTGCTACTTAAAATATAGCCTACACTGTAAACATTTTTAAAAATTATTACCTTTGTTTTTCTACTTCAAGTGTAAATACCATAACAATACAGTAAATTACCTTGTATCAAAATATTAACCATTAAATAAAGGTTGTAATCTGTAAATGTATTTGATTTGACTGTAATTTGACAGTAACCAAAATTTACAGTTTTCTTGCAGTTTTTTTTTCTTACAGTGTAGGTCAGGGGTGTCAAACTCATTTTCACAGAGGGCCACATCAGCATTATGGTTGCCCTCAAAGGGCCAAAGACCGTATTAATGTTAATGTAATGTAAAATAAATGTAGCTACTCATTTACATATTGTTAAACATGTTGTTTCTGTATTTATTACTTATTCAAGTTATACATATTGCATATGCATTTGCATAGATGTAAAAATATATGTTAGCTTATGTTATTTTAACAAATAATTTTAGTTGATCAGAATCCCATATTACTCCATCAATCAATGATCAAACCATTCAAGTAAAGAATATCATCAAATGCAAGCTATGACATTAAGTTTGTTCAAAACCCTTTTGTCACAGTCAAGAGGGGCAGAACTAACAACTGTGAGCTGCAAAGAACACATGGGACAGATGTAGCAGATGTTACAAAAACAAATGGCTGCACACAACCTTGCAGAGGCCACTAATGGAAGATAGTTTAATTAACAGATTGCAGAATGGGTACAGTACAGTACAGCTCAATACACACAATTGTTAAGGGGATGCAGACCAGAGAAAGCCTTTCAACTTCTTTACATCAGGGTCCCCCATTTTCAATTCGTAATGAAATTGCTATATGTGTCTGCATGAAAACTGTAACTGTACTCAAATAACAAAATAAGGGTTGTCTCAGTTCACAACTATATTGGTCAAGTTTTGGGTGGGACTTGTTTGCGTCCCTACAGCTTCTTATTCAATTGAGCGAGATGCTCGGTTATGTCACACAGCCAGTTTGCATCTGACAGTTCAGACAATATTTCTTCAACCCTTTGTTACCTATTCCGCCTGGATCTTTTTTGTATTTTGGGCTGTAAAATTGTCAAAGAATGTCTGAGGAGTAAGTGCTTTTGGCTTTTTTCCTTTGTTACTTCATCAATACCTCAGATGTTCAACATACATGTATGTGTAAGAATGTGTAATAACTAAGGCTGTCAAAGTTAAAGCTTTATTAACGCATTAACCACAATTCTTTTAACGCCGCTATTTTTTAACCCAAGATTAATGTTTAAAAAAAAAAAAAAAAAAATCTACCAGAGCCACGTCTCAAATGACGTGGCGGGCCACATTTGGCCCGCGGGCCATGAGTTTGACACCTATGGTGTAGGTATTTTGGGATCAAAGTGCAAACACAAATTCTGCATGAGATATTTAGAAGTTTTTGATGTCCATTTTGGAACAGTCCCCGTTCAATCAATGGTTTGGGAGAAGGCTGGAGATGGAGCCGTGTTGGCTATGTGTGAGGATACAAAAACTTAACTAGTTTTGACTGATGCAGGGGTGAGTAGAGGCTTTGGTGGGGAATCCCGCAGGTCACAGGAATTCGGCGGAACAGGAATCACGATCAATCATGTGAACAGGACGCGTGTATATTTTCCCTAACGGAGTTGCACTTCCGCGTTTGGTTTGCGCAATCTGATTGGCCACTGACGTTTGTTAGGAGTAACGCGATTGTCAGGTGTGTATACTGGACAGTAATTCAGAACTAAACAATCTGCACTGCACTACTGCCATTGTGTCATACATGAAGCTTGCAGTGGGACAAGAACTTGTCACTTTTTACATTTTACATTTAGACAGCTTTACTGCAGCACAGATTTACTGTATTGTAGTGTACTGTAGTGTTACAGTAAATATTTGCCATATTTACAGTATGGTACTGTACTGCATTATTTTACAAGTGGGAAGCACTGTTATTGTACACTACAGTAATATGGGTTACTGTAAAGCCGTATATCTCATGTTTGCTGTACATTACTGTAATTTTACTCTGCACCACATAGGATTGCAAGACAACCTCGCAGAGGTGGAAGAGGGCCCCTTTTTACTCCGCAACAAGAGGAAGCCATTTGTGCAATGGTGATTGCAAACAATGCCATAAGGTTGACAGAGATACAAAGCGCTGTTATAGAGGATGACAATATCTTTGGGAATATTGAATCCGTTTCAATCGCTACAATTGACAGTGCTCAGTTGAAATTAAATGTGCATGAAACAATTGTAGTACAATTGACAAATGAGTAGCCATTTGACTGGAACAGAGTGAAGGAGATCCGCCACCAGTATGCACAAGTAAAACATTTATGTGTTCTATGCATACTCTAATGTTCAGTGCTGTAAACTGGTTACTTTGTGTAGTGCCATGCAGTACACTTACATGACAGTTCATACTGTACAATATGTTGTCCAAAATGCATTATGTTACACAGGAAAAGTTTATAGTTTTTATCTCTCTCTCTCTTCTGGGATAAAGCGTGTACCAGGGAACCGCTGCACACATTATACGTTGATGAGGCGGGTTTCAATCTGGCAAAAGGTAGACCGCGTGGAAGAAATCCCATTGGACAGAGAGCAACCATTGATGTTCCAGACCAACAAGGAGGGAATATTACAATGTGTACAGTGTGTACAGTAATGTGTAACTGTAGATTTCAAATGGCTGTGCACATAGTGTATAGTGCTGTCTTGAGCATTTTCAGGTAGTGTCACCAATATCTGACTTACAGAGTGATCTGTCATAATGAAAACATGACAAAGCCATTTGACTATCTTGTTCATAAACAATGGTGTCAGGACTTTTCATTTTGATGACAGTGACACTTTCATTGACATGAATACTTGCTTTTGAGGAATGAACTATCCATTTTGAGCAAGTGACACGCTTTTGCAGGTTATCAACTAGGTTTTTCAGTTTGTACTAATTGTTTTGAGAAATGCACTAACTGTTGTGCAAATGTAAATAGTGATGTGAGAAATGCACCAAAGCGAAAAACTGCTACATGTCAGCTGCGTCAATAGCATTCACCTCTCTTCTTTTCATTTAACCATTATATCCTAGTCCTCTCCCCTCGTTATCTCTGTCCATTCACCAATCTATCTCCCATCCTTCCTTCTGTCTTTTCATCCATCCATCCATCCTTCA
>NC_140170.1:130319792-130354792 GCF_963971535.1 Notolepis coatsorum | reverse complement strand
ATAGATAGATAGATAGATAGATAGATAGATAGGTAGAGAGGTAGAGGTATATACTGTATATATATAGAGAGGGTGAGGTAGAGAGAAAGAGTGAGAGAAAGAGAGAGAGAGAGAGGAAGAGTGCCATAGAGATATAAAGAAAGAGAGATATAGAGGGAGAAAGGGAGAGAGAGAGGGAGAAAGGGAAAGAGGGAGAAAGGGAGAGAGGGAGAGAGAGGACGAGTGACATAGAGAGGTAGTGTATCTCTGTTTTTGTTCTGCAGTTTTTCTGTGTCTCTCAGACATCTCTCCATGTAGAACGCACTGCCACCTAACATATAGCCTTATTTATTAAGGCATGTTATGTGCATTCATACAGTACGCTATGTGCCAATTCAATTCCATATAGCATGCATTCAGTGAGTATGGGATGTCAGTTTGTGTTTGTATGATATGTTCATTCACGCGTTGCCTGTGTGTATTGATATGTATGTGTGAGTTGATCCATACTATGTGTATGATTTTTTGTGCATGCATGTGTTATTTACAGTATGTTATGATATACCGTAGCATGACCTGGTATGTGTGTGTGTGTGTGTGTGTGTGTGTGTGTGTGTGTGTGTGTGTGTGTGTGTGTGTGTGTGTGTGTGTGTGTGTGTGTGTGGTTGGGTAATGTAGTGTGTTCAGTCCTTACTCTCAATGACATATTGAAGCCATCTCATTGACTCTGAAGAAATTGTCTTTTGAGTTTTTTCACTTTTTTGCTGAAAAATAACACTGCATTCTAGCAGCCTCTACTGTATACCTCTCTTTTTCAGTCCTGCTCTCAACGTGGTGTTTCTGTGTCTGTAACGAGCAAGCTACTTGTGCACCATCTAGCCATGGTGCACAAACCTGTACTGTTCAGATCAAACATTTAGACAAGACGTTGCAGATTAAATATGACTGACGATCCAGCTATTGCATATCAAACAAAAAAATTTGTGAAAAACATATTTTAGGTTCAACTTTAGGTAGAAAAGATAAGATTCACGAGCATTGTACACACACAACTTTTCCAAGATCTCTTCACACGCACATGCACGTGCATACAGTAATAGGCATTCCTAACTACATCAATTGTGGCTGCAATTCTGAATGGTTCGCTTCAAGAGGGAGGGTTCTTGTCACAGCTGAACTGCAGAAAAGTCACAATGCACATATTTACAATTTTCTCAGTGAACAACCCCTTATTCTGTAAAAACAATGCAAAAAACAGGAAAATGCTATTTTCACAATAGGTCCCCTTTAACTTGCAGATCCCAATTCAGCTCAAGATACAGGTCCATTTTGCTCCAATGTTGACAAAGTAATGGTATTTCAACAGGGGGCGCCACACTTCAGTTATAGATTAGGCCTCTTAAGTGCATTTGAGCCCAGGGGACTGACAGAGGCAGCATCAAAGTGTAATGCTGCAGTCTCTTGAACAGGTCATAGTTAAATCCACTGACACACTGAACCTCAGCTGGCTTCATTAGCCCTGCAGCCGCCTGAGGAAGTGTTACTAAAGAGAGAGAGAGAGAGAGAGAGAGAGAGAGAGAGAGAGAGAGAGAGAGAGAGAGAGAGAGAGAGAGAGAGAGAGAGAGAGACACACACCCCGGTCTGAACCCTATACATGTTAACATGACTGATGAGGGAGAAAAGATGTGGTGATCAAAAGTGGTTATTGTTTTTTCCACTGTCCTACTCTATCCACCCAGCCATCCTACAGCCATCCATTATTTATCAGATGCTGTGAGCTAGAAGTGAACATACTGCGCTGATCATCCCTCACACCTTCTGATGTCTGAACACTAAGAAAGAATGAACGCTCCAAACTGTTCCTCTCAGGAAGAGAGCAGTGCAGCGGTGAAACGTGGGACGGCTGCATCTGTATAACAACTGATCCCTGACCAGCCCTGCATGCACGATTTTATTTTTCCATCTCTCTGGTCTCTCCATCTCTCTATCCCTCCTTCTCTCTCTATCCCTTCATCCATCCATCCATCCAAGATGCGCTAGAATTCAAACCGCTGTTCAGATCCTGTACTGTGTGCTTTAGCTTATATGACAGTAAAATAGGCATTTGCCTTTTCATCTTTAGAATCCTAGTCACTGTGTTGTTGACAGCCCAGAGACAAAGCCAGTGCAGACTTATGCGGGCCGATGGAAATGGCAAATCTGTTGAACAACACAATCCAACAAAGACTTAATCGTTCTAATTGCTCAACTCTGCCAGACAACAAAACAAAAACTGAATTATTAAAAGAAAAGAGCAAAAGCAGAGGGGGTTTACAGAGGAGAACGGTTTGTAGAAACAACAGAACGGAGAGACAGATGGAGACGGTATACAGTAATGATGAAAACATCATAAAAGTTTAAGTCTTCAACAAGACATTGCCACTCAAGTCACGTGGGCGTGTATCGACATGACTCCAGACCTGCAGAACATCGAATCAAAAAGATGACAAAAAACATGAAAACATGAATCCAAAATGTCAATGTGGTTAGAAGTGGTGGAGAGAATAAAAGCTAGCTTATAATGGTAGTGTCTGGTTAGGTGCGAGGGATAGTGGAGGTACTTCTCAAGGTGGGGTCCGGGAGGGGGGGGGTTCGAGCTGGAGCATATGTGTGTAGGTTTTTTAGATAACAGGTATTAGGGGTATATCTTATATAAGACAACTAACTAAAATGTGATCTCATTGGATGTGCCCTGACAATTAATGCTTGTATATCTTATCGTGTGTTGTCATGTTTGTTTATATGTTTGTTTAAAAAATAATAAAAAAATAAAATACAAAAAACATGAAAACATTAAATAGAGAAGACAAAGCAATGGTAGGAAAAAGAGGGGGTTGGAGAGACACAGATCATGCAAACTAATGACAAGAAAGAGATAACGGAGAAGTTTGAACAAACCTTTGTCACTCATCAGGGTTCCAAATATTTTTTTGGGGGGCCTGAAAATGTCGTCACTATGCTAGTTTGTGGCTACGACTTTCTTGATGGTGTAAAGCACTGTACTTTTAACAGTCAAATACAACAAATACGACAGATACATCCACAGTGACGGCTCCTCTCACGCTGCTGTTTTTACTGCCAGACATTGGTGGCGGCAGCTTCGGGCTTCTGGGGCTTTAGTCCTGAATGTTCTGTGACGAGCCCTGAATCTTTCTGATAGAGGACACACTCTGTAATCACCAGGAAATCTAATTCATCTAATTCCCAACCACCCTCAATAATCCTCGCTGCAGCCTGTGTGTGGAGAGACTAAGGGACTGGGCGGGGCTGGGTAATGTACTTACTATCCTCTTAGCAGTTGTTTGTATTGAGCCGTACTGTATTGTACCCATTCTGCAATCTGTTAATAAAGTTTTCAATCAATCAATCAATCAAGTATGGTCTGTCACTCTGCACGTGGCTAAGTTACTAACATTACTGCTACATGTAACAAGCTAATTAGCATAGGGTAACATCATTGCCTGGATACAGCCTATTACGTTACCATTGACTGAAGGAGTGCTCGTTGTCTTGTCAATGTAACATAATGAGGAGACGGTAGCCAAAGTAACCAACAAAAGATATATATAATTTATATTTACCATCGTTTTGTAAAAAAGGAGTAACATAAAATAGCGACAAACAAAACACAGAATTGTACAAACAGGATCAGCATCTCACACAGGGGAGAACAGGACAGTTATACACGAGGGGATGATGAGACAAGACACACCTGGGTTGATTACAAATGGATACACCTGGGAGGGAAATGATAATGACTATAAGACCAAGACAGGGAACTACAACTAGACATAACACATCACACACTGGGAACACCTGATCAGGGTACAAACATACCCCACACGTAACACCCCCACACCCGGCCCCACACGCTGGAGGCGCACACGGCCCACAAAACCCCCAACTCGTTCCACATGACATTACAGCAATACAAATACAAATAAGGGAATCATCAGTCGAGAAATGGGCAGCATCGATCCCGGATGCTCCCAGATCATTTCTCGCCAACTCATGATCCCTGAAAAACAGAACAATATTAATATCCAGCAGGATCAACAGAGTATATAATCACACAACCCCGACTACAGCCGCGGTAGTGCGTTGGCCAACACATTGTCCTTGCCCTTGATGTGAACAACGCCAACTTAAAAAGCTTCGCAAACATGGGCGCCACCCTGCCAAACTCGCACTTGGCCAGGTTTAAGGTCAAGTTTGCCTGGCCAAGTCAGTCAAAAACCTCCCGCAAGCTAACCATGTGCCCCTCCCAGTTGTCGGAATAAATCACAAGGTCATCGAGATAGGCCTCACAGTTAGCTATGCCTGCTAGCACACAATTAACCAGCCTCTGGAAAGTTGCGGGCGCATTACGCATACCACACGGCATTACCGTATATTGTAGGAAACTGTCAGGGGTCACGAACGCAGAGATTAGTTTAGCACGGTCAGTAAGCGGTACCTGCCAGTATCCTTTCAATAAATCCAGTTTAGTTACATATGAAGCGCCCCCCACTCTGTCAACACAGTCCTCCATTCTGGGCAAGGGAAAACAATCGGGTTTAGTCACATTATTCACATGGCGAAAATCCATGCAAAATCTATCCATTTTGTCCGACTTATCAACCAATAAACAGGGCGAGCTCCATGGACTGAAACTGGGCTCAGCGATATCATTAGCGAGCATGTACTCAACCTTCTTCTGCAACCGCGCACGCTTATATGGATTCACGCGATACGCGTGCTGCTTAAAGGAAAACTCCAACATTTTGGGAAATTAGCTTATTTAAAATCTTCCCTGGAGTTAGACAAAAAGATACATACCCTTTTTGTCTATCTGCATGCATTAGGCTTAGGGAACACCCGCACCGTTAGCGTAGTTTAGCTTAATCACTAGGGTTGGGCATCGTTTGGATTTGAACGATTCCGGTTCCGATTCCGATTCTCCATATCGATTCCTGTTCTAAACGATTCTCGATTCCGATTCTTTGAGGTGCAGGTCAAAACAGGTCACAGCTTATTTCGAAGGAGATTTTTTATTTATTTATTTTTCAAAAAGAAAATCATACTATTCACATTTTCAGTTGACTTGATACAGTTTAATTTGGTTGCTGTACTGTAACTAGAACCGGAAGTTAGGAACCGGTTCCTATTAGAACCGGTTTTCGGTGCCCAACCCTATTAATCACTGGAAGTGGGTCAGACTTTTACCCTGAAGTTCCCTACAGTCCCCTACAGTCACGAAATACACTCAAAATACAACTCCAAAACGTTCCTGTAAACATGTTGTGACCTGTGTATTTACCACGTGGAGAAATAAAAAATGATTGAATTCGACATTTACGTTTTCTAAGCAAATATACTCAGAACTATTTTTTGCCTAACCACTCCTCTCTGGGCGCAGTGATTTCACGCAACGCAGTGCTACTTTCTAACGCTAACGCCAGTGTTTGTTTACATTTTAATTTCATTAAAGGATCCGAACCGATTGAAGTTTATGGATACCATGACTGTGGTAAGTTTTATGTTTTTAGATGGAAGGCTGTATTCCATCTGTCTAACGTTAGCGAATATTGTGAGATTGATGAATAGGACATAACGTTGCTGGACTATCGACCTAGTTAGCCCCTTTCCTGACTGTGATGCACTGCGATTACTCAAACCAACAAGGTTGAGTAAGTTGAAGAACCACTTGGAGGTCCATTTTAAGCAGGCAGTTTCCTATGAAGGTAAAGTTGTCACAGCGCGGCCCTGAGAGCGTTGCTCTCCGACTGTGCAGCTGGATACTATTGGCTTGTGGTGGACAGCGCCTTGGTGCTGAAGTATCATTCAAACTATCCTTACTTAAATATGACTGTGACGGGCGACTACGGCACCACACATGTGAACAGTAACAATGCAATTAATTAATGTCTTGTTGTAATTAGTATATACCCAATGTCATGCGTCTTCTTGAAGCGGATTCAGCTTGTTTTGCTCCAATTTGACGTCAGTTTAAAACCCTTCTACTCCTATGGCATATTTAATTCCGCCTGGATCTTTTCTTTTTATTGTGCGCTGTAACATTGTCAAAGAGTAATTGCTTTTGCCCTTTTCCCTTTGTAACTTCATCCTTTATCTTTCAATATCTTATTTGATGTTACTGTACGATATAAGTGTGTATTAAAAGACGGAGCTGTTAATGCGTATTGAAGGTTTGTGTCCCGGGCAAGCTATATTCACGTATTCATGTAACTCGCATATATCCTCAACTATCCTTTATCTTTCAATATCTTATTTGACGTTACTGTACGATATAAGTGTGTATTAAAAGACGGAGCTGTTAATGCCGGGGCAAGCTATATTCACGTATTCACGTAACTCGCATATATCCTCAACTATCAAGTCAAGTCAAGTCAAGAGTTTTATTTGTCACGGCATACAAGTATACAATGAAATGCGGGTGGTCTTGCCCGCAACGATGTGCAATACAGTGGTACAACATATAATAGAATCCAATAAAAACAACATTGTGCAACATCATGTAACTCGCATGCAGGGAACATAGGACCGGGGAACATAGGACCCTTATTTCAGCGGGGAACATAGGACCCTTTTTTGTTTGGGAGCGTTCGGGAGTGGGCGGGACCGGGGAGCATAGAACCTTTATTTTTTTGAAAAAGCGGGGAACATAGAACCCGGGGATGACCCCCATTTCTCCAACCCCCGCTGAAAAACAAAGACCGGCATTACTCTCGTCAACGCTAGATGGGGCCAACACACATACTGACACAGGCACAGTGGACACACCTGAAGATGGAACAATACTTTCAGCAGGATTCACTAGAGACTCCCTCACATGATATGGTTTTATCATGTTAACATGGCATAATCGAGTCTTCCGTCCACGGTCCGGTGTCTCAATCAGATAGTCCAAGATACAGCCCACTAAACCGCGCTTGTAAACTGGAGCCCGGGACAGGCAGCAGCACCAGAACTCTCTCCCCTGGCACAAAAGTTCAATGCCGAGCCCTCCTATCATACCACCCCTTCATTTTATCCTGTGTGATACCCAGATTCGTCCTTGCTAGTTCACATGCCCTTTTCAGCTTCTCCCTAAAGCCACAGACATAGTCCAAAAGGTTTTTCGGTTCGCTCTCTCCCAACCATTTTTCCCTCAACAGTTTAAGCGGCCCTCTAACAGAATGCGCAAAGACCAGCTCTGCCCGACTGAATCCCAATGACTCCTGTACCACCTCTCTTGCAGCGAACAGCATTAGATGGACCCCCTCATCCCAGTCGTCCTTTGTCTAAAGGCAGAACGCACAAAGCATCGTCTTCAACGTGGAATGGAACCTCTCCAAGGCCCCTTGGGATTCTGGATGATACGGGTTAGAAAAACTGTGATATATCAAGCTGCTTTAAAACCTGAGAGAAGATGCGAGATAAAACATTTGTGCCTTGATCGGACTGTACCACTCGAGGTAAACCCAAAACCGAGAAGAACCTCACCAGGGCCTGTGACACTGTTTTGGCCGTTATCCTTCTCAATGGTATCGCTTCCGGAAACCGTGTGTTAGTACACATGATGGTTAAAAGAAAACTATTACCTGACTTGGTTCTAGGAAGTGGTCCTACACAATCAATGATGACTCTCTCAAATGGTTCCCCCACTGCTGGGATAGGATAGAGTGGCGCTGGTGGAATAACCCTGTTAGGTTTGCCCACCACCTGACACGTGGAACAACCCCTGCAGTGCTGCACCACATCTCGCTTTAAACCTGGCAAAAAATAATTATGCAGTACTCTATCATATGTTTTATTGACCCCTAGATGTTGTGGTGGATATCAAATGTCCCCCCTCCCATCACCATTGTCCCCTATCCTGTGTCCCCCCCCACTCGATTGACCTATCATATGAGTGTTCCCCCACCCCCGTTTCACTATAAAGGGCTCCCCCCGACAACAATCGGTCTTCTCTACCTAGGTAATTTAGCTGATAACCTGGGCGAGAGCCACTCAGCCATGTATCTACTTATCTTGTATATATTCTATCTGTCTGGCTAATAAACCTTATTAACTGGATCTCGGTTGACTGAGCATGTTCTTCATGATATCCACAATATCCTACAATGTCCTGCGAGTCTGTGATCAAGAGCTAAACACAGAATATCGTGACAATACTTAAACGGAACCACAACCTGCGTCACCACACTCCAGTCATTCTCCGCTAACGCGTCAAAGTTAGGAGACCATTTACGCAGCAGTACTCCATCCCTCAGTATATAACAGCTTCTCAAAACAGTACTCTCTTCCATTAACACAGTCTTCTCAAAAAGGCCTGATAGGCTTGGATCCCTACCTTGCTCTGCGATAAGCTCCTCGCAAGCAAAAGAAAACTTACCAGTACTACTGGCGGACCCATTTGGCAATAACTGAGGCGATGACAACAAGTCGAGCTTCCCCGGGAGCGCCCCCTCCGTTTCAGGCTCCTGTGATAATGCACCCTGGGGATCATCCATAAGTAGGTCATGGTCACGACACTCAGGCACCACGTTATCAGTGGATACAATTGTATCAAACAAGTCCACCTCTTCCTTCTCCTCGGGAAAAGAGCCTTACTAACCATGGCCCGCGTAACGGCACATGAAGAGAATACCCCCGGATACTCATCTGCCAGAACGTCCACAGCAACAGGCTCTGCTGGTACACAAGTAACATCTGGCTTCACCAGCACCTTACCCCCTGCCAGATCATTCCAGAAGATTAACGAAACTCCCTCGACAGGAAAGCGATTGTCCACCCAAATCACCACTGGTCCTGACACCAACTCAGTTGTGAGATAAATAGTGTGAAGCGGAATTTCCATGATGTGCATACCAAAAGATCTGACAATTATCCCAGCATCCACCTCTGAACCACTGTCAAAAGGCAGCACATCCCTCCGGATAAATGACTGGGACGCAGCCGTGTCTCTTAACACTTGAGTGCCAAGGGTCCGGTGCCCCGGAACCCCATTGCGTGCCAACACCCACTTCAATGATAGAGCTCTCATATTTGCGAACGCATAAACTATATCTTAAATTATGTGTATAATATGGCCGTCGCTTATCAATGACTTGTTTGCAGTCAACATTGTCGAAACGGATTGTTTTTTAATCGGTTCATTTCCGTTTTATACCATTTTGAAAAAACGCTCGTTTCTTGAAAGTTTAAAAAAATTTCAGAAGATTCTGTGATAATCACCCTTTACTAGAATATACTGGAATACACAAAAAAAGTTGACATTTTTCGGCCTATTTATGAATCGTTTTCAAATAAACGCTAGATTATCGATAGTCTATGCGTACTTATGCACGCTAGGGAAGCGGGCTGAAATATCGATTATCTTATTTCCTGATCAGCACACACACACATACACACATAGGGCCCACGTTGATATATCTGTGAAAAAAGCTCTGATTATCCCAAGACTGGTAAAATAGATTCCTTACCTCAGATCAGATGTTCTCCAAAAAGAATATTCCAATTCCTGATCGCCATTCCAAATATTGATTGCGTTTATTGATCCAACGATGGGTACTAGAAACACACATTATCCGCTGTTCTGGTGGTCGGCGATGACTTCGATTGTCTCGGGTTACTTGTCTGACAAGTAAAATGTGGAAGCAGGACTTTTTTTTCTCCATGCGTTTCATTCAATCCAATCCAAAGGGGTGCAGTACCATCCGGAGAGACGATAGGGGGCGGTATTTTCCCAATGGAGCTCAGAGAGAGTTCCAGTGGTAACGTGAAGCTAGATTGATGAAATATGAATGGAAATCGCTAATACAAAAAAAAACGATCAAAAACTAGATCTCTCGTCTCTCTGGCACTCAACGGTTGGCATGAACTAACGAGAAATCTCGTCGTTGGCACTCAAAGTGTTAATATAGTCACAGGAACTTCCTCCCTGGACAAGGATACAAACCCCTCACTGATGAACGGTAAGTAAGCTTTCATATCCTCAACCCTTTGGGCATTCTTACTCAGAGATGTGGGTGTCATGACCAACGATATATGTTTATTGGGACGGTTATCCCTGTGAAGGACATAACAGTTCTCTTTTATGTGCCCCTTTTTCCCACAGTGGAAACACTCACGAATGTCTCTCCTCATGCCTCGCTCACCACCATCGCCTACGTCACTGCTGCCAGAGGCTACAGGCTTGTCACCAAAGCTCCATTTCGGCCTGCCCTCTGTATTGCGCATAGGGATGCACAAAAATCGGATTTATTTTAAATGTTTTATAAGAAATAAAATAAGAAATAACCATTCAGTACATTTATATCTATGTGTTAATTTGTCACGTTTAGTTTCACTAAGTTAGGAAAGTAATGTTTTAAGTCAAGCCTGATGTTGCCTTGCACAAAAGAATGATCCCAGTCTCTTCCACACAGTGACAGTGAGGCGTACAGTTTATTAATTGAATGAATGAAGTTTATTTTCTGTCTTTGTTTACAACAAATCAAAAACACACTTGTGATCCTTTACAATTCTTAACCCATTACCGCTGTTCAGCGTTATAGCCCGCCATGCGTTGTCTGCCAATATCGCTGTACAGCGTGTTTTAAGGTCATATTTCATATTTTCGTCATGGAATTCATATTTCACCCACGGAACCTTGTCATATGCTGTGGGAGCCATCACAACTCTGCAACGCTTCAATACCGCCACCTGGTGGCCGATCGGCGAGTTGCCAAACCGGAAATGCCCGTTTCAGCTCGGTCCGTCCCCTAATTCCGTCCGGCCACTCGTTTATCGTCCCGGGACTCAATCCACACAACGTGGACATGTATCGTTGCCATAACTCAATAAACAACATGATTTGGGCGTATATTAGTATTATACAAACCGGAACTGGATCGCCTCGATCCCCACCACATAACTGGGATCTGTTGGCTCCACTGTCATCGCCCAATGCTACGAGGAAGCTGACGTAAGTTTCAGCGTTTTTCTTTATCATTTTCGATACAAACTGCTCTGATCTATATATCACCCATACTACATAAATCATTTAACGTCAGTCACGGAATTATAAACGACCCCCCCCCCCCCCCCCCCCCCTCCGTTCACCCGCGGATGATCAGTCATAACGCTTAGGACCATGTACAGTTGAAATTTTTAATATAACGTTGATCGGTATCAAACGGCATTTTATAATCTAATATATGCATTTATGTCTATATCTCACGTTCTAGGAAATACTGCAGAAAACGATAAAAACATATTTATACTCTAGACCAGGGGTCGGGAACCTTCTTCTGGTGACAGCATATGGCTCCCAGAACTTTTTGAGTAAAATATTTTTTATTTTTTTTTTAATACTTGTGATATTTCTTAATAATACTGTGTCATTTTAAAGTAAACAGAAATTAGTTTTGAAGATACAGCCAATAGTATCTGTAGCTGAAGATATAGCGAGCAGAGCTGGCGAGGGAACACAAGTGGACAGAAATAAAAAATCTTCAACCTGAAGACCAGCTGATTCTTAAAACTTGGAACGAGCTTCCTGTGACATACCACACAATGCAGCGTGAGTATTGCCGTATTGACCATGTTTGGCTCTACATATGCATGTGGGCAGTCATTCTCGCATATGAGGAACATTAAGACCAACCTACGCTCACGTTTAACTGATGGAAGCCTCAACGCCTGCATGAAGCTCAACCTCACCACGTATGAACCAGATTACAAGGCCATCAGCAAAACCATGCAGCACCAGAAGTCGCATTAAAAGTAAGACATATTTAATTTATTATACGTTAAAAATACTATATGGCTCTCAATGAAATATATTTAGAAATATTTGGCTTTTATGGCTCTCCCAGTCAAAAAGGTTCCTGACCCCTGCTCTAGATGGTATTTTCGTATGAATGTGTGAATGAAAAAGTAAAACGTTCCTACATCCTGAACGATAGCTAATCGATGTTGAATGGGCCATAGTAACGTCAATTTAGCAATACAATTTAAAAAGTTATAGCCCTGCAAAGAAGGTGAACATCTCCATAGACAAATAGCGCTGGCAGAGAATGGTTTAGGATGATCAAAGTGGTGGCAGAGAATGGGTTAAAAACAAAATATATTTTAATTTAAACAAATTTAAAACGTGGATACAATTTTTTTAACTTTTTTGGGGGAAACATTTGGACAATGGGTATCGGATCGGTATCGGTATTGGCCGATACCCAAACCCAGGTATCGGTATCGGGACTAAAAAAGTCGGATTGGTGCATCCCTAATTGCGCACGGGGTAGCTAGGCTTGTCAAAAAGCACTTTGTGTGTTCATAGAAACACATCTGCGAGACCTGCAGCCACCGATGCAACATTATCAGGCAAACAATGAGCTTTAAACTCTTTGAGAAGAATGAGCTTATCAACTTTCTCCGACACACACCACCGGTCAAATAGCAGCTTTCTCATGAGCAAATTCCACATTGGTTTGTGCATTGTTCTTTCTAAACACACAGAATTTTTTGCCTATATGCCTCCGGCACCAGCTCGTATGCTCTGAGGATAGCAGGCTTCACCACGATGTAATCCTGGGTGTTTGGACAAAGTGACGCGTAAACGTGTTGTGCCTTCCCAGTGAGCACACTCTGGAGGAGTAGCGTCCGGTAATCATTAGGCCATTGCAGAGTCGTCGCTACGTTTTCAAACATAGAAAAATACTTATCAACATCCTTTTCTAAGAATTGGGGAACCAAACACAAGTGCCTGGTAACATCGAACCTATCTTCATGTCACTATGCGCGTACCCCTACCCCCCCCAATTCTTCTAATCTCAAGCTCATGCGCGCGTTCCCGTGCACACTCCTCAGCCTGCCGAGCGCAGACACGCTCTGCCTCTGCGCGCACACATTCTGCCTCTGCCGCTCCGTGTTTCAATTGCTCAAACTTACACTCCAGCTCCATTTTTCTGAGCGCTAGTAGGATTAGCAGAACCAGGGTCACCTGTGACTTCCTCATCCTCCAAAGGTTCACAAACAGAACACTCGAGAACTTCCTTGATAGTTAAAGCCTCAACCAGCTAAATTTTTTGTTGCTGCTTCCTCATACTCGGGACAATTTTAACCCCATAGTGACCTGCTATCACCGACAACTCCTCCTTAGTGCACAAATTCAACTGGGCAACCGTTGGTTTGGCCACAAACTCCTCCAATTTCAAAGGCTTATTTGTCCTAGTAATGTTGCACAACTCGGTCAAACAGGGGGAAAAAAATCCTACTAGCGACTATGACCAAAACAAATAATATATACATAAAAAACAACAAAACGGCTTCACCCTAAACGTTTGTACAGCCTGCTTTTAATAACTTTGGCCACCGCTCCACCATTAGTAATGTTTAGGACCCACTCAACCTTAATCACTAAACAAACTACACACTCCCTCAATAACAAAGAGCATTGGTACGACCTTCCTAATTATCCACATTTCAAAATATTCGCAAACAATTAACAAGTGCTGTGTGTTTCACTACAAATCTAAAGCCCATCCCTTTAATCAAGCTTCAAGTTTCTTTATTAGTTGTCATACAAAAGTACAGAATACTTTTATATAAAATGCTTCTTTCTGTTTTGCTCCAGAGATTGTGCTAGATAAAAATAGATAAGTATACTAAGTATAAAATAGAAGTCAAGTACATACAGACAAAAGTGTTCAATATATACATAAATACAATATACAATGCAGAGTAGAAAAGTAACTGAGTTACAATACAATACAGTACAATGCAGAAATGGGATGAGGTACAATTTAGGTACAATTTACAGTAAGGTGTAATGAGGTATGAGTTGTAGTGCAAATTCTTTACCAATAAATATAAAGTATGTTAAGTGACTAAAGTGGGTAAAGTGGGTGCTGCAGTGAGTTGTTTGTTTAAAGTGAGTGTGTGCGTGTGGATGTGTGTGCTGAGAGTGTATTTGATGGTTGTTACATAGTGTTATTGTCATTTAGCATCCTGATGGCCTGAGGATAGAAGCTTCTTCTGAGTCTCTCTGTGCTTGCCATGAGACTCCGGTATCGCTTGCCTGACCGCAGCAGTTCAAAGAGGCAGTTGTTTGGGTGGCTGGAGTCTTTGATTATTCTCTTAGCCTTACCCATGCACCGCTTGTTGTAAATGTCTTGGTGAGTGGGAAGCCCACCTCCAATTTTGCGTTCGGCTGAACAGGCCACTCTCTGTAGTCTGCTACGGTCTTGTGCGGTGCTATTCCCAAACCAGGAGGTGATATTGCCAGTCAGGATGCTCTCTATTGTGCATGAGTAGAAATTCTTAAGGATCTTCTGACTCACTTGGATCTTCCTTAGGCGCCTAAGGAAGTAGAGGCATTGCCGTGCCTTCTTGATAACACTGTCAATGTGTGTGGTCCATGTCAAGTCCTCGGATATGTGGACTCAGAGGTACTTAAAACTGTTCACTCTCTCAACCGGTGCCCCGTCGATGCTGAGGGGGCTGTAGTCCTTGACCCCTGACCTCCTAAAGTCCACAATTATCTCTTTTGTTTTGCTGACGTTCAGGGAGAGGCAGTTCTCCTGACACCACTGCGATAGATTATTTACCTCTTCCAGGTAGGCCCTCTCATCGTTGGCAGAGATCAGGCCCACCACTACTGTGTCGTCAGCAAATTTGATGATTGTGTTCTTGGTCCACTGTGCCACACAGTCGTGTGTGTACAGCGAGTAGAGGAGGGAACTCAGAACACAGCCCTAGGGGGCCCCTATGTTGAGCGTGATGGATGAGGAGGTGCAGTTGCCTGCTCTCACCACCTGGGGTCTACCCGTCAGGAAGTCCAAGACCCACTGGCAGAGGTCATAGTTCAAGCCCAGGTCCCTGAGCTTGGCTATGAGTTTGGAGGGGACTATGGTATTGAATGCTGAGCTGTAGTCGATGAACAGCATTCTCACATAGTTCCCCTGCTTCTTGTCTAGGTGTGATGCTGCTGTGTGCAGCACATGGGCTATGGCGTCCTCCGTGGACCTGTTGGGGCGATATGCAAATTGCAGGGGATCCAGGTTGATGGGGAGGGAGGAACAGTGTTTAATGTTTCCATCCCTCACTATGAACCCCTATATAACTACCGCTGACACACGCCGGCCTAGGAGACGGCTCCTGACAGGGTCTTCTAACACCCGACCAGTTGTAAACACCAAATAGTTTGGCACGAGCCCCCATATTACGTTACCATTGACTGAAGGAGTGCTCATTGTCTTGTCAATGTAACATAATGAGGAGACGGAAGCCAAAGTAACCAACAAAAGAAATATAATTTATATTTATCATGGTTTTGTAAAAAAGGAGTAACATAAAATAACGACAAATAAAATACAGAACTGTACAAACAGGATCAGCATCTCACACAGGGGAGAACAGGACAGTTATACATGAGGGGATGACGAGACAAGACACACCTGGGTTGATTACAAATGGATACACCTGGGAGGGAAACGATAATGACTACAAGACCAGGACAGGGAACTATAACTAGACATAACACATCACACACTGGGAACACCTGATCAGGGTACAAACATACCCCACACGTAACACAGCCGTAATGGAGCAGGACAGGCTTTCATCGTTGGCTCTGATTTCTATTGAAAAGGAGAAACTCATGAAATTGATGGATACATACACCTAACAAGAGAGACTTGTACAATAAAGTAATGGTCAGCTTTGTTCAGAGGGACATACACATGGGACTGTCTACAAATAAAGAGCCCTTATCTTTTTTTCAAGTTAGCACACTGGCACCAAGCGCTCTCTCTTTCTCTCTCTTTCCTGGAGTCACCAGGCCTCCATGGTGTATAATGGAATTGGAGAATGTAGCAAGCTCCTCTCTAGCTTTCATGGTGAATATGGATTTTTTTTTTTCTAAATGCATTCAAGGTTTGAGAATTCTCACCGACCCTGCAGAGATGTCCATTTTGTCGAGGGCAATTGTTTTAACATTAGGCTACTATTAATTGTTTTAATGTAATGTTTGCAGTAGTCATACAATGCCATTAAATGTTATTCATTTTAGGCAGGAGTGTTCCAGGAAGAACAGTATAGGGACCACCCAGAACATTTACTAACCATAGCCCCAGATGGTCTGAGTTTAGCCTTGAACCTTGTCAATATATTGATTTACAATACAATATAATCTGACCAACTTTCCATTTCACTGTACTTACATTTTTGTTTGGTAGGGCAACCTTTTTTTTTAAGGAATCATCTGCTCTTTTTTCCCTTTATGGTGAGAAAACAATCCATCTTGCATGTTCCTCAACTTAGCTAATGTTCAGACGGTGGACTCGTCTGTGTTTTATCACACAGGGTTAATAAACCACAGCTTCCACTTATCACCTCAATTAATTGTTGTTAAAAAAGAATGTATGATCATTTAATGTTTATGCCTCCAAATATTTGATTTGATTTGATTTTGATTTGTCTCGAACATAGAAACATAAAACAAGTTAAAAAAAACGATTTACTATTTTCTATTACAATAAGGGCGAGAGAATGGATTGCGCCAAGCAAATTGCATTCGTGGAGCCTGCTCTGTGTCTGCGAGCTATCCACGAAAGCACATTGCGTGATGAGATACCAGCGCAGACACGCCCAATAATGTGTGGCTCGCGAGCAGTCTGCACTCTGCACCCTTGACAGCGCTCTTGGCAGAAATGTGTGTGTCAAAATGTAGCACGCTGTCAAGTTTAGTGCGCTGTCCAAAAAAAGAAAAGAAACATTACAAGCAAACTAAATCAAGAAATCAAGATGGAAAGCAGTAAAAAGAAACCTGCAGTTAAAACCAAGAATGGCAAACGACACATGCCGTTCCTTCTAAAACCCAATGATAGCCAGACGGACAAAGCCACTGCCGCAAAGATAACAAATCACGCCGGCTGCCAGTGCCAAGACGAGAGATCTAATTCTGTATTTTAATCTGTATTTATCTATTCGGTGAAGACCAGTTATTCTATAATTAAAGAATTTACATTATCTATCTGTCCCACTTTGTCCCACCAAAATCTTACTGTTGTCCCCCCCCGCTTGTATCGCTTCCGCAACGGAATTCGGTTTCCGGGTTCCCCTGATTGGCCGCGACGGCCACATGACACGCGTGGCCCGCCCCCGCATCCAGCGCTCTGCCGCTGCCGCTACGCGCTGCTGTGTTGACGCTCGCCTGTGTGTTCACATAGTCATCTTGAGTCAAGAATCACTTTTCCCACTTCAATGACAGAGCTCGCTTGTTTAATAATATTGTCGCGCCATCTTCTGAGTGCAGAAACGCTGCTGTTTAATGCTATTGTCGCTTTTCACATAGTCATCTTGATTCAAGAATCATTTCTGCTTTGCACTATAGCGTATTGTATATTAGTACATTGCGCAGTATATTGTATATTGTATGGTAACAGTCTCTGGAGCGCAACAGTAAGAAGCATTTGCACTGCAACTCGTACACCTTACTGTAAATTGTACCTCATCCCATTTCTGCTTTGCACTATAGCGTATTGTATATTAGTACATTGCATAGTATATTGTATATTGTATGGTAACAGTCTCTGGAGCGCAACAGTAAGAAGCATTTGCACTGCAACTCGTACACCTTACTGTAAATTGTACCTCATCCCATTTCTGCTTTGCACTATAGCGTATTGTATATTAGTACATTGCATAGTATATTGTATATTGTATGGTAACAGTCTCTGGAGCGCAACAGTAAGAAGCATTTGCACTGCAACTCGTACACCTTACTGTAAATTGTACCTCATCCCATTTCTGCTTTGCACTATAGCGTATTGTATATTAGTACATTGCATAGTATATTGTATATTGTATGGTAACTCAGTTACTTCTATTCTGCATCGAACATTGTACATATGTCTATACTGAACACTGTGACCTCTATTTTTACTTCTATTTTACATGCTATACTATTTTATTTCATACTTATCTTGTCTAGCACAGTCTCTAACAGTAACAGTAAGAAGCATTTTGGATAAAAGTATTCTGTACTTCTGTATGACAACAATGTATGCCTTTCAAATGTTAAATGATAAATGATTAAATGATACACACTGAAATCTACGCTCTCTCATCCTGCTTTCCACAACGCGACAATATTATTAAACAAGAGCGCTCTGGCGTTGAAGTGGGAAAGCGGCAGTGAAGTCCATGCCGCGCGCGCGTCAACACACAGGCAGCGGCAGAGGCAGAGAGGCGGATAGCGGCGTGGGTCACGTGGCCGTCGCGGCCAATCAGGGGAACCCGGAAACCAAATTCCGTTGCGGAAGCGATACGCGCGTCGTCGTCATCCCCCCCCCCCCATCCATTAATCCATCCAACTGGACTGTCACTGTACTACTTATTTGCACTAGCACTATTGCACTTGGGACATTGATATTATATTATTGATATTATTATTTTGTACATGCTATATTCAGTATGTTTGTATGTGGTGATGCTCTAAACTCAATTTCGATGTACCAACGATGACAATAAAGATTATATTCTTTTGCACTCCTCTATACATTACGAAGTAAACGAAATACAATACAAAATGAACGGAATACTAAAGAAATTAGATCTTATGAGTTATGATTGAACAGTATCTAACTTGTTCGAGAAATATAAAGCCGCGTGCCAATAGCCTTCGCAAAGCGTGATTTAGAATAAGGCTATAGCACTGACATTCCAAATGCTTGGTTCTGAGATGATAATAATAATAATAATAATAACTTTATTTGTATAGCACTTTTCATACAGAGGTTGCAGTTCAAAGTGCTTCACAACAGTAAAAAATACAGGCATAAGCGAGCATAAAAAGATAGACAGGTAGAATCACAGTGTTTCACATTAGGATCTAGCATCCCAATAGGCTCTCCGCTTACAGTTTTCAGTAACACAAATAGTAAAAATAGTTTAAAATGATTCAGTTTAAAAATAGTAAAAAAAAAATTATAAAATAGAACGGACATAAAAAATACAGGCATGAGCGAGCATAGCAAGATATGGCAAATCACAGTGTTTCACATTTGGATCTAGCGTCCTAATAGGCTCTCTATTCAGTAATACTCCTGTAATTCCCAACTGTAACTTTAGTGATATTAGATCACAGGGACACGAACCCACACTGTAACTTTAGTGATACTAGATCACAGGGACTCGAACCCACACTGTAACTTTAGTGATACTAGATCACAGGGACTCGAACCCACACTGTAACTTTAGTGATACTAGATCACAGGGACTCGAACCCACACTGTAACTTTAGTGATACTAGATCACAGGGACTCGAACCCACACTGTAACTTTAGTGATACTAGATCACAGGGACTCGAACCCACACTGTAACTTTAGTGATACTAGATCACAGGGACTCGAACCCACACTGTAACTTTAGTGATACTAGATCACAGGGACTCGAACCCACACTGTAACTTTAGTGATATTAGATCACAGGGACACAAACCCATACTAAATAGTGGGACCTATTGCATGAACAAATAATCACAGTGTTTCACATTTGGATCTAGCAAATAATAAAAATAGTTTAAAATGATTCAGTTTAAAAATAGTCATCAGTAAGAAGTAAAAAGTGCAATAACCGACACATGAATTTGATAGGCAGTGTATAAGAGTAGGCAGGGTAAGAATAGTGCAGGTAAATACAAGTTGTGTCAGGATATCCCTGATGTTTCCTCTTGCCACTAGGTGGTAGCAGATATCTATCAGTGAAATGCCTGAGCAAAGAGATAGGTTTTAAGCTGTCTTTTAAAGATGTCTAGCGAGTTGGTGTCGTAAATTAAATTGATCAAAATGACCTGTATAAGCATTACAGGAGGGATCAAAATCATCTAGCGGTTTCTGGAAAAGGCCATAGGAGAATTCAGTCAAAGGCTAACAGTGCAACCTTTCACCCTTTACCTAGCAGCTATAGGAAAAAGCCCAGAGTACCATAAAAATAAGAACAGATCAAATGGCAAACAAATGAAACCTCTTTCCCCACACAACAAAGTGGGATGGAGGGCCCAATACTTAACTTTAAGTCAGGCCTGAAGGCCGGCACCAGAGTTCTGTTTACTTTAGCTAAACAGTCCAAACAGACCTTTCTGGAATACCCACTGTTAGGTTGAGTGGGTACTATATTTCCATCTGTATGAGGGTCGAATTCAGGGACACTTGGGTAAATCATTCGAAAAGGAAACTAGTTCACATCCCCTCTGTAAGGTCACCTTGTAACGAGCCGAAAATAGTCATGTCACTTCCTTATTGGTCAGGGAACCCAGTTCTTTCGTGTTAAGCCAATTAGGAGTCTCCGTTCTGTGACATCACGGGGCAGAGACTCGACCACTGGGCGGGGTTTGGGTGATTCCTATATTTACCACAGATCTGAGACATGGAGAAAAAACGCACGGAGACCAGCAGACCACGTCGACGCACGGAGAGCATCATCTTGAGACGACCCCCAAAACCTACGCTGAAAACCTATCCAATCGAGACGTGCTGCAGATGCTTTTAGACAATAGAAAAGTTGGCGAGAACTTTAAGCTGTGTGGATCTTCCAATAAACGACGGCCAGACTGTCTTTGTACCTTTAGCGCCTGGCTCCGACTCCAAATCATTTATAAGACAATTGAACAGAACGTGTGAGTACAACAGCAGAGATACTATAGAGATCCACTATACGATCCTAAGACTTTAGTAGATAGATTCATTAAAGAGACACGTTATTGGCTTCCCTGATGTTTTGGGGTAGTTTGTTCCATAGTTTTGGGGCATAGTTGATAAAGGCTGCATTACCGATCCTCTTTTGACTGCTTCTGGGAGCCTCTAGTAGTCCAGCAGCTGATGATCGCAGTGTTCTTGCTGGTGTGTAATTTGTGTTGGCGATGTAGCTAGGTCCCTGTCCATTTAGAGCTTTGTATGTAAGGAGAAGGACCTTAAAGTCAATTCTAAATGTTACAGGAAGCCAGTGTAAAGCAGCTAAGACTGGACTAATGTGCTCTCTCCTTTTGGTTCTAGTTAGCAGTCGGGCTGCAGAGTTTTGGATTAGCTGAAGCCTCTCTGTGGTTTTCTTAGGGAGACCTGTGAAAAGTGCATTACAGTAGTCTAACCGGCTAGATATGAATGCATGAATTAGCTTCTCAGCATCGTTCTGATTAATAAATGGTCGTACTTTTGCTATATTTCTGAGATGGAAGAACGATGTTTTCGTCACTTTGCTAATATGAGAATTGAAGTTCAGTTCTGAATCTATGATAACCCCAAGACTAGTGACCTCAGATTTGATCCAAGGGGTTAGTCCCCCCAGGTTCTTTATTAATGTTTCTTTTCTAGTTTTGGAGCCGATAATTAGAATTTCAGTTTTGTTCTCGTTTAGTTTCAGGAAGTTCTTACTCATCCATTTATTTATTGCCAGTAAGCAGTCTGTAATGGAGCTAATCGCTGTAGCATTTGGTTCAGCAGATATGTACAGTTGTGTATCATCCGCATAGCTATGGAAATCTACATTATGTTCTCTGATGATATCACCCAGCGGTAACATGTAAAGGGAGAAGAGTAAAGGACCTAAGCAACTCCCTTGTGCAACTCCATAGTTGTTGTCGTATATATCAGACATGTGATCTCCTAGTTTAACATAGAATTTCCTCCCTCTGATGTATGTTTTAAACCAGCCCAGCACATGTTCTGAGAAACCGACATGGTTTTCAAGACGATCGATTAGAATATCGTGATCGATTGTATCAAATGCTGCACTGAGATCTAACAGGATAAGGATGGAGATCTTATTCTCGTCAGAGTTTAGTCTGAGGTCACTGATTATTTTGGTCAGGGCAGTTTCAGTGCTATGATATTTTCTGAATCCTGACTGAAATTCTTCTAAGATGTTGTTTTCTTCAAGAAAGGAATTTATTTGAACTGAAACTATCTTTTTAAGTACTTTACTAATGAATGGTAGGTTGGATATTGGACGATAATTTGCCATTTCATTACTATCCAAGTTAGGTTTTTTTAGTAATGGCTTTACAACTGCTGTTTTAAAGGCATCCGGGAAAATACCAGTCCTAAGGGAAGTGTTTATGATATCTAGCACAGGACTTGAAACACTATTAAATACCCGTTTGAAGAAAGCTGTAGGTATAGGGTCAATGTCTGAGGTGGAGGAGTTACATTCTGAGACAGTTTTGCAGAGTACATCTAATGTGATGCATGTGAAACTTCTCATGGTTACATTGCACGGTTTGCCGCAATCAGCTTTATTTCCATCATGAGTAATGCTGGCCCTGATCAAGGTTATTTTGTTGTTAAAGAATAGTGCAAGTTCTTCACACTTAACCGTTGATGACTGAGGAGGTGTAGGGGCAGTGTTGAGTAGTACATTAATAGTGGAAAAGAGGATTCTGGAGTTTCCAGCATTTTCTGTAATGATTTTAGAGAAGTAATCTTTCCTTGCTAAGCGGATGGTTTTATTATAAGCAGTTAAAGCATCTTTGTATATATCACAGCATATGGTGGTTTTTGTTTTTCTCCATTTTCGCTCCGCTGCACAACATTTCCTTTTTTCTTCGTTGACCGTATTATAGTTTAACCAGGGCGAGGCTCTAGTTTTCTTCTTTTTCGTTTTTAATGGGGCGACAGAATTTAATATAGATGACATTGCATCATTGAGATTTTCTACCATTTCATTTAGAGAGCTGTCATGATTGTGTGGTTCATGTAGTCTGATAAGATCAATGAACTTTGATTCAGCTTTGTCGTTTAAGAGCCTCTTTTTAACTATGATTTCTTTTTTTGTTTTAGTAAGGGTTATTTGAGTATCAAAAAATATACAGTGATGGTCGGAGAGAGGTAATTCAGTTATTGAGATATTTGTTATGCTTAGCCCAGTTGTTGTTATAACTAAGTCTAGTGTATTCCCAAGCCTGTGAGTTGCATTTGTTATATGCTGTATTAGGTCAAAGCTATCCAGTAGATTTTTTAGTTCTATAGTTTTGGAATCTGTTTTCTTATTAAAATGGATGTTCAAGTCTCCATTTAGGATCACCTTATCATATCCGGTAACACATAGTGAGATCAGTTCAGAGAGCTCCTGTATAAATATTGGTGAGTGTCTAGGCGGGCGGTATATTGTGACAATAATAGTTGATTCTGTTTTTAGTTCAATGGCAAGATATTCCATTGACATGAACTCGCCTAGTTCTGTGATTCTAAACAAGAGTTTTGAGGAGAAGATTGCTGCAACTCCTCCGCCCCTTTTATTTTTTCTGGGTATTTGAAAAAAGTTATAGTCTGGTGGACAAGCTTCTATCATTATTGATGTAGCTGTGTCATTATTTAGCCATGTCTCTACTAGGCAGATGCAATCTAAGTTATTTTCTTTAATCAGGTCATTTACTAAGAATGTTTTATTATTCAGTGATCTGACATTTAGGAAAGCTAATTTTATTTGTTGGACTTCTTTAGAGGAGGTCTGCTTTGGCTTGACCGTGATGGCCCTGAGGTTAATAGCAGGTAAACGCATTGATGGCGTATATTTTTCACCATGCCATTGGCTGGTTGTGATTACTGGTATGTTTTGAGAGATGGCATGGCAATTGTGCTATACTGCACTGCACTGACTGTACTGTGCTTTCGGGGACATTTGATCAGACGAGATGGCCTTGTGTGATATGGGGGGGGGGGGGGGGGGGGGGGGGCGCCTTGTGCTGCTGCACTTCGTGGTGAGATTGTGTCCTTCATGACTATCTCTCGTGCTGGTATGAGCTTAATATTCTTGGAGGCCATCAAGGCATGACGCATGTTTGCTGCTAGGAGCTTTGAACCTAAGCGATTTGGGAAGAAGCCATTTCTTTAAAAACGTTCTGGGTTATTCCAGAAAACATTGAAGTTGTCAATGAATTTCAGGCCGTGTACAAGACATGTAGCCCCTAACCATGAATTAAAATTTAGGAGTCGACTGAATGCTTCTTGTCCTCTGCGAAAGCATGCAATTGGTCCACTGATGGACACATCAGTGTCTATGTACACAGACTGATGTTTGTCTAGTGTGTTCATTAAACGTGTGAAATCGTCTTTCAAAGTCTCTGTGCCAGTCTTCTTTCGCAGGATGTCAAACGATCCAGAGTGAATGACAATTTTTGTTATTCCCGGTCTGATTAGTGTTGGAAGTTTTTCGGCCAGCTCTTTCACAGATGTATTGTCTAGACCAGGGGTTCCCAAACTTTTCAGGCCAGGGCCCAGAAAATAAGGCGTCAGAGAGCCGCGGCCCAATGCACATCGTCAGGCTTTTTATTTTTTATTTTTTTGCCAGGTGACCGATTTTTTAAGCCAAATATCACTTCAATCCTATTAAGTTAGTTCAAGTTAGTTATTCATTTATATGTGCTATTTATGAGAGGGCTAACTTGTTGCAAAATAATAATGATAATAATAATAGCCTCATTAAAATACTATTGTTGCTTCGGTTGTTTTCAGCGTTTTATGTGCATAATCTGTTATTTAGTTTGAAATGTTCATTGAAATAAGTAGATTTTTCGTTTTTGTTTATTTATTAAGTTAATATAAAACCATATAGTCACATTTTAGAATACAATAGAATAGAATTTTAGAATACAACTAGAAACACTGTCCTGGCCTGCTTCTAAGTTCAGCGGCCTGACAAAAAATAATAATAATAAAACAATTAAATAAAAAATAAAAAATAAAAAAAATTTATATATATATATATATATATATTTTTTTTTTTTAATCATCTCGCGGCCCACCCGTGGCTGCTCGCGGCCCACCTTTGGGTCGCGACCCCGACTTTGGGAACCACTGGTCTAGACAGATATTTTCTGTGTTTGCCATCTCCACATACCTTGTTGTGGAATCTCCAATCAGTATGCAGTCTATTTTCTGTGTGAGGTTAGCATTTTTCTTTCCAACAGTTTTGGGGCCGTTTGTTTTTGGGCTAGGCCTAGTCTGCCGGTTCTTTCCACAGTCCTGTGGCCTTGGTGAAGCCTCATTAGCCTTCTCAATAGCCGGCATGTTAACGCTGGTCCCGTACCTTCGGCGTTGGCTACCGCAACGTTCTCCTCGGCGCATGATAGTCTCTTCGCTGTTAGCCGTTCGCTCGGTCTGGGTCGTGTTTGCTAGCCGTGTCGCTCGTGGCTCTGTTTTCCTCGTCGTCTTGTCGTTAGCGTGTGCTCCGATGTGCCGGCTGTTAGCTTCGCTAGCATTAGCGTGAGCTCCGGCATGCCAGCTGTTTGCTTCGCTAGTGTTAGCGTGAGCTCCGGTATTCTTGCTATTAGCGTCGTTAGCGTGAGCTCCATTACGCTCGCTGTTTGCTTCGTTAGCGTTGTTAGCCACGCTTCTATGTCTCTTTGCTTTGGGTGTTGATATGCATGTTTCCGAGAGTAGGTTGAAACTATTTCCTGGCGGTACCGGGGGTGAGGTCCTGGTTCGTTTTTTTCTCCTTTTCTCCTTGACGGTGATCCACTGCTTTTGTCTAGCTCCTTGGTTGTGCCAAGGACCGTCTTTTGGGTGGTGCTGTTCTGTAGCTACTAGCATAGGCCAGGTCTCAATCATGGTATTGTTGGCTATATTTGTAGTAGCTTCAAACATAGAGTCAAGGAATTGCTCATCCTGCTGTATTTGGTACAGGGTAGAAACCCGAGCCTCCAGCTCTACAATCCTCATACTCATCTTCAAGCAATTAGTACATTCTGTGGGAGAGCCGAGTCCAGGCATCTTCCCTTATTTCCTGTCAGTACACTCGCTCTTATCTGTGTTCTTCCAAGGAATGCAAAACAAAACACCCTCGCTGGCAGTGTATTCAATCCACTGGTCACCGTTCTATCACCGTCTTCCATGCACTTTTCAGGTTAGGCTAAACTGGAGCTAAGCTAGGTACTTAGCTGGTGGTGGTGGTGGTGATAATGATGATGGTGGTGATGATGGTGGTGGTGGTGGTGGTGGTGATGGTGGTGGTGGTGGTGGTGGTGGTGGTGGTGATGGTGGGTCACTCACTTCACAACCGGGGTCTTTTATGAAATATCATACAAGAGAGCTGTCCGTCGCTCTCTCCCGTTTCTCTCCCCTACACGGGGCAGTTCCGTTGCCCTGGAGCTGTGCTATTACTCACACGACCAAAACCACTGTCGTCTTCCGTCTCGTTAAAACTCAAAATAACAAGGAAAACCTTCCTCGTCTTTCATAAATATCCTTGCCTTCCGACATAGTCCTTTGTGTGTAGCTGATAAGACGGTTCGCTATTCCTCCCACGGAGAATATTGCGACTCGTCCTTTCGACTGTGGTAAAAAATCTGAATAGATAAGAAGATTCACAGTTCTGGAGAAGTACCAACTGGGAGTTAACATACAGAGTAATTAAAGTTGAAAGGGCTGTGATAAATCATTATAATAGCGATAGGCAAAAGCAGCGGAGCGGAGCGACAGTGAAAGCAGCTTGCTTTGCTGAAGCAGGAAGTAAGCAGGAAGGATCAATACAGTAAACATTTATTTCTGATATAGGTGCTGATCAGCAGTAATGCAATGTCATGATTATTATTATTCTGAAGTTATTATTATTATTATTATTATTATTATTATCATTATCATTATTATTATTATTATTATTATTATTATTATTATTATTATTATTATTATTATTATTATTATTATTATTATTATTATTATTATTATTATTATTATTAGTATTCAATCTCTTTATTAGGTTGTAAAGCCCTGGCCTATATTTGATTTCATAATTAGATTAGATTCTAGTGAAGGAGAGGAGTTATTATTAATGAATTATTAATAATTATTAATTATAACATTTTTAATTTAATAATAATAATAATAATAATAACTTCGTTTTATATAGCGCCTTTCATAAAACCTAAGGTCACTTATAGGGGAAGAAATAACAAACAGACTGTAGCTAAGCCAGGGTACACAACCCTGACTGTATTTAAATAATGAGCTTGACAAATACTAAATGATTTATTAACCAATATTAAATGTACACAAAATGGCATTTAATTATTCTGGAAGACTTATCTTGGAACCACTGAGACATAATCAATGACAAGTTCACTCTGAGTCCTAAACGTGCTGGTAATATGTCTTAAGTGGCTGAAACGGTGGCACAAATTATATGATCTGATATCTGCTTGGAGAATGGCATTCTGTCTTAAACTCGAAATCGCGTTCCCGTTCAGGTCATTTGCATACAAAACAACGCCTCCAGAGCTCCTTATAAGGCAACTAGTGACGCAGCTGTGTGAAAATGGAATGGCGGAAGTGCTTTGCGAGTCTTGCGAGCCGCGTGATTACGAAACCTAGCATCAGTCAGTGCCAATCAGAGAGCGTCTCCGAGAAATGCGGCTAGGTTTCGTAATCACGCTTGCGCGCCATCAAAACTAGATTAGATTAATGTATTGGCATCATATACAGCTCGCGGTACACCTGCCGCAGCGCGCGTACACACACGCGCGCGCGCAGTACTGTATATGAATGAATGAATGAAATATAATATATATAGCCTACGGCGGGCGTAATGAATGAACGCAGTATGGCTTATTATTCCATAATTAAGCCTATAGGCTACTGTTCATTCGTAGGCGCACACAAGACTTGTTATGGAATATTAATGCAGTCTATTTCCACCGATTAGCTTTAGTTCTTATTTATTTATCCACTGTCATTTCAGTGTTGGTGTATAGGCTATATAGTGTATTTCAATATAAGTTTAATTGATTAATGATATATTCTAAGGAATGCAGGTTTATAGCTATATCAACCCCCTCCAATGTACAGTAAATGACCAAGTATGGTTTTGTCAATATTCCAATGTACAGTTTTGCTTGTACAGTGTAAGTCTATCCCCCACCCACCCCTCCTACCCAACCTCCTCCAACAGTTTCTACGTCAAATGTACTCTCTTTTCTGGACTCTTTTTGTATCACAAACAGTACTGTATTTGCAAATCTGGTATGTCATAAATGTATAGATGTAGCAGTACTGTCTATCTGTGTCGTGTGTGTCATATAAAATTATGTTATGAAGGTGAATTGTCTGGAGGAGAAAGATGAGCGTTACAGCGTTGTGGCAAAAAAAATTAACTCTCTCCTGAATCCTGAATCTAATACACCTTTTCTTCCCCAACTAACGGTATCTTTTTCTCCATTCCAATACATGCAGCGCTGTATACAGCGCGCGATACAAGGAACATATACGGGAGAACAATAAAACTTATCTTATACAAAAAAAAACAATATATATATATATATATATATATATATATATATATATTAGGGCTGTCGGTTTATTGCGTTAATTAGATTAATTAATTACACAGCAAATTATCGCATTATGAAAATTTACTCAAAATTAATTAAAAAAAAAATTATTTTTTTATCTCATTCATTCCATAAGAATGTAGAATACACATTTACAGACTTTTTTTTTTAATATGGCCATTTGCATGTTCTTGGTATCTGATTCTAGGGACATCTATGAATCTCAGGGAATGTATTCAGAAATACTGTGGGCTAAATCCACAAAGAATGGATTGCACGGTGCAAGTTGCACCCTTACTTACAATTCATTATGAATTGAAAATGGGGGACCCTGATGTAAACAAGACGAAAGTCTTTCTCTGGTCTGCATCCCCTTAACAATTGTGTGTATTGAGCCGTACTGTATTGTACCCATTCTGCAATCTGCGCGGTGATTGATTGAATGAAAATTTTATTTTGAGTAAATTGTAATGAACCAAATGAGAATATCAATAATTTGTTTTTATCTTTGACTGTGAATAACACCATGCTCAAATTGACCAGACCTGAAAAATCTAAGCAAATTAATAGATGGAAGATGATTAAACAGAAGGTTTTGTAGATACAGTACTGAATTCTGCCATCCGGACACATGCAATTTGAAATATGATTATAGAATATAGAATATCAGGCATAAAATGGTTATGGGATTAAAATGCGATTAATTAGATTAATTAATTACAAATCCTGTAATTAATTAGATTACTTTTTTTAATCGCCTGACAGCACTAATATATATATATGGTATAGAAAATAATAAACATGGACTTTAGGTGATAGCCTATAATCTACCTTTTTGTTGAACTAATTCTAATTATTAATCTGGACCTTCAGAACAGCTTGCATCGTTCTGTATAGTATAGACTGCTGTTCCGAAATATGTAGCTGTCGTGCACTGACCCAGGGAACTTGGCAACCACATTAGTAATTAAATTACTAGCGTTACACACCATCTGGATATTGATGGAATATGTATGTTTCCTATTTAGAAAAACGTGCTCATTTTCGCCGGGTGGTATCGCGCCCACGACATTTGGGAAGCCGACAGTGTTAAGAAAAGACAGCTTGGTCATTTATAATTCTATTGTACTATATTCTATTGTGCTATTTTTTATTTAGTTTATATCCCATTTAACTTATATAGAAAAGAAAAAAATAACAAACAGACACAATTAACTTTCAAACTTAATAGCACAATATTCTATTGTGCTATTTTTTATTTAGTTTATATCCCATTTAACTTATATAGAAAAGAAAAAAATAACAAACAGACACAATTAACTTTCAAACTGAAGTGGGAAACCAACTCGGAATAAATAAATAGAGTTTATTCTGGAGCATAACGCCACAACATTGCCTGCTCAATATCCTCCTTGATTTCATCCAGAGTGATATTCTCCTTCGAAATATTATTTTGCGGTCACGCTGTTACTGCTGCCATGATGATCATCACCTGTGAAGAGGCTCATTTACATAGAAAGGGGAGATGCCAATTGCACCGGACGCAATGCTGAAGCAACGCATGGGCCACCTTCATTTCAGCCGCTGCGCGTCCTTACCAGTGGCGGCTGCTGACCAAATTTCTTGGTGAAGCACAAATTATTATATTATATTATATATTAAATTATATTTTTAAAATATCCCCAAGGCTGCAACACCCCCATTCCTCCCAGGTGTCAGGCTCCTCATTTGCTTCCATTCATTTTGGGGACCATGTTTAAATATCATACTTCTGAAGTATAAACAAACAAAGACGATTTCAATAAAACAGACCATTCTGAGTCAATGGTACATGCTTGTACAACTGTACAAGCAAAACTGTACATTGGAATATCGAGGGAAACGTGAATAAGAGCAGCACGGTGAAAACAAGCTGCTGAACCTCAGCCTCTCAGTCATACATCAGCCACAACACCTGATTACTTCAGGAACCCATTTTATGTGAAGGAGCTTCCCATAACTTTCTGACAAACTTCCTGAGAAACATCCGCCTGTCCCCAGACTTCAGGAAAAGCTGGTGACCAGACAGACACTGATAGAACCCCTACCTCAGTCTCCTCTAACATGTATTTACCACCTTCCTCTGCACGAGGCCACAGATGGGTTTTATGTAACACAAGGACAATTACGTGGGTAATTCGAAAGTAAACGCACACATTTCAGCCACACACACGTCACTGACACACTGGACGCAGCGGCCCAATATATATATATATATTTTAAATCCACTCACCATTTGATGTACTTCTTTACGAGGAAATAGTGTCCCTCCCATCTGATCACTTGTAAATTAAATCCATCCTTCGATATTTTCTGATGAAACGTTCAATGACCTCCTCTGCTTGCAAACAGTTGCAAATCAGGCAATGCAACAAACAGCAGTCTTTTGTGATCTAATCGTTCCTTCATTTGCGTGAGGATGCTGTCGAAATCCACTAAACATTGTTCTGTTGATGCGTGACACACGTTCCATTTTCAGGACTCCGACTCCGACAATTTTTGGTCACTCAGACAGTCACCCAAGCGATTGCCAAAGCAGTGCACTCATCAAAGCTGTGGGCTCACCTATCCCATCTTCCTCTTCTTCTTCTTCCTCTGGGTGAACATTTCGATGACTTAGCTATTAGCTAACGTTAGCTACAACAAGTTAGCTTACAGAGTCCAAGATGGCACGTTCACGTCAATTACACTACTTCAACTGAGATAAAAAAATATATATATATATCATCAAACGATGCACAATAAGTTCATGAACAATTGAATAAAGATCTTAAAATATGAATTATTATATTAGGCAAATTAATCTTCTTTTCTCTAACGTTATGTCAGTCTCTTTCAAATCAAGTTGCACACACAGTCAATAGGGTCCAGCTGCAGTTCTGTATAATTAGCTGGCACCATTCTCTGATTGGATCTCAAGGTTGTCAACACAATGTAACACGGCGTGAACGCCAATCAATCAAGTGCGCATGGCCTCACTAACCACCTTTTTTTTAAATATTTTTTTTACCCTATTTTGATTGGATTATTAGATTCTTAAGACCTGCCCAGTGCACCAAATTTGCAGTGACTAATTGACAGCTGACAGCCTGACCAGCATCAATGTGTTATGGGATCAGGGTCAGAGAGCTGTCACTTGGACATTTTTGGAAGAAAAAATAATTCACTGGCATTGTTTTTTTCACAGAGGAAAACATTTCTAATAAAAATAAATATTTAAAAAATTATTATAATAATAAAAATAATAAAAATATGTAATAATATATATATTTTTTGTCCTTCTGTATACTAGTGAAGCACTGCCTCCCTAGTAGTCATGCAATAACCTCCACTGGTCCTTACTCCTTTGAGAGCGATATGCATTGAAAAAAGCAGCGCAAACTCTTTGTGAATTGGGCCCTAAGTGTTTGAGAAGGAACAGGGGGGAAGTAAACAATTTATCAAGCCCTGCCCCTTCTTATATTTCCGTTTGGAACCCTGCAGCCTAAACCTTAGGCGGCTTCACTCGGGGCATGAAATCATCAAACGACAAAGTCAGAAAAACACAGGAAAATAAATTAGTCAGAAAAAGTAGACAAAGACAAAGGATTAAAACAGCGGTTTGAGATGCGGGACACAGCGGAGCGACTGACAGGAAAGAGACGAGTGAGAGTTTGACAGAGCCAAGACGAGCACACAGAAGAAACAGAGGAAAGTGAGAGACTGATTGACAGGGGACTTTGATAGAGGGAGACAGAAGAGGGGGGACTGACAGACACACAGAGAAGTCGCCACATGAGGCATCCGCAGCGGGGAAGCAAAACACTGCTGCCGAGTGGAAAAACCCTTCCGGTTACGGTCAGGCGTTTACTTTATTGGAAGGTTTGCACGGTGCTTGATGTTGTTGTGCAGTTTTCATAACCCTTGAGTCCTCAAAACCTGTGGTCTAACAATGTGTTGGTTGATCGGCGAAAACACAGCCTGAAGCCCACAGACGAGGGCAATGGGTTACCCAATGTTCAAGAGGTTAAAATAATCATTTAATTAACTATTTAATTGTCATCATTCTGAAAATAAGGCATGCTTTTGTCAAGTTCTCTGAATCACTTGTGAGTCTTCCCGCTGCTTAAAGCCGCATTCTGGCTTTTCTTTACCATATAGTTTCTTATAAAAAAATAAGAAAATCTAAAAATTATAAAATGTTAGACAGATCTGTTTCATTCCAATGTTTACAAACATTACCAACGTAAACTACGGGTGGAAATTAGCCCTGTGCTATTCCCGGCATATTTACGTCCTTATCATGCTGTGATGTTATGCATACACATGTAAATTATGTTCATTAATTTGCATTGTCCTTAATAAACAAATCTTAAGATCTTAAACAGACCTTTTACTCCCACATAATAGGCAATAAAAAAAAAAAAACTCATATCCACCTGTTCTAGCGTCAGTCCTTGTACCAAAAGCTCAGTCAATCTATTTGTTTGTTTACCTACTAATTTGTTGGGCTTTTAATAGCATTCTGGTTAATGTGCACTGCTTTGGTATTTCATATAATTAAATGTCATGGGGACATTTTTAGAACCAGAGCATATGATTAACCAAGCTTAGGCTAGCGTCAACAAGCCTTTGTACTGAAGCTAGCCATAACACAGGCATAGGAGGAGTATGACAAATACAGAGTTGCTTCCATCTCACAGAATTTAACCTGTGTCATACACAGTTGTCCAAACATATACAAATCAAAGCAAGGCACATAGCCAGTAGCCTATAGCCACACATGGCAATCTGGTACAGTAAGTACATCTAGTTAACACAATCATGCTAGCAGTAATAATACAGGCAAAATAGAGATCCATAGTTTGCCATGGAGACTAATTCAGTACACTAGCATATAGGTCAAGACACCCGATGTGGTCTGAACCTATTCCTGGTGGTTTTCCAGATGAGAGGAGAACTAATGTGCTTCAATGAGCCTGGTCCTCGGCCTCACTGGGAGAATATTCATTGTTTTGGTTTTTGTGCAAGGTTGAAAAAGTTTACAAATGTATGCACTTCAGCTACAGACAAGGGAGCTGAGGGTAAGGGGTTCAAGGGGCCTTGGTTTCAATCAGGCCCTCTAGGTAAAATATAAAGCAGGCAAACATAAAACGGGAAGAATATTGACATTTTAATCCAATCAAAGACGACATACAGTGTACATTGCAACCAATGTTTCAATTGTTTCAATGCTGTGTGTGAGCCATTAACCTAGCGGCAGGATGAAAGGCCTAATATGTCCTAATCTTGGGAGCTTTCTTTTTTCAGACTGTTATTTGAGTTTTATTGTAGTAGAGCCAGATTAATCTGGTCAGTTTCATAAGCAACTAAGTGTAGGCCTATGACCTCTTTCTTGACAGAACAGCCTGACATTAGACCAGCTGTTGCTTTTGAACACAATTTCAGGTGATTGGTGTTTTCAGCACCACGGACAGCAACACATATTGAAGGTCTTTGGACACATTTGAAAGGGTGTATTTTTATTCTTATTTTTAGATTTTTGACTACCTACATGTTTATTGTGAGCGATCTGTAGTGCTGAATTTCCCTCTGGATCAATACAGTACTATTCTATTCTATTAATTTGAGGAAAAGGTTATCAGCCTTGAGCAGCAATTATAGATGGTTACATCATCACTTAACGAATGTAATATATAGATAGATCAATATATAGATCAACTCATAATCCCTGTGAGTAAACGGAGTCAAAGTGTTGAGGTTTCATGCACAGTTAGGAAATAGTCTGAGCTGTTTCTGTTTGCTTGTTTTTCCCAAAAAAAAGTGTATTGTTAAATACATTACCTGAATCTTGTTTCTTTACCATCTTGTGTATGAGAGGACCAGCTGACGTGTTGCTACAACTTTATTTCTAAGAAATGATTGTTTCTTAATTACACGCGTATGCCTATAAGCAAAACCCAATTGGCGCGCAGAGGCAACCAGCCAGTCACCAACACACGTTTTGAAAGTTCATGTGAATTGGTTAATTCATAGTATTGCATTGAAATGACCTGACAGCCACACACACACACAGTCTATTATTACTATTTCACCATTGTAACTCTAAATCCTGGCCCAAACTAATTTTCCATAATATAAAAATAGTATTAGTGCTGCTTACCACGTAGAGCTGTTTCCATAGAAGGGCCCATTCCTGTAATGTTGACGTCACCTCTGTCACTATGGGGTCCTCTAATGGCACCACTGTCTCGTGTTGCCTGAAGACACACACACACACACACACACACAAACAAATTACAAACAAACAGGTAAGGGAAGTAAACATTGTACAATTTATTATTTTCAGATACAGATACTGTACTCTAGTTATTATGCACTCAATTGATAATCAGGTTGGTACGTACCATCAGTAACAACGCCAAGGGTGTGCACACAGGTACATACTGTACAGAGGGCAAACAGCTTTACACACTCTCTCTCTCTCTCTCTCTCTCTCTCTCTCTCTCTCTCTCTCTCTCTCTCTCTCTCTCTCTCTCTCTCTCTCTCTCTCTCTCTCTCTCTCTCTCTCTCTCTCTCTCTCTCTCTCTCTCTCTCTCTCTCTCTCTCTCTCTCTCTCTCTCTCTCTCTCTCTCTCTCTCTCTCTCTCTCATAACTGCTTAATTAATAACAGCCAGTCTG
>NC_140170.1:130246910-130314410 GCF_963971535.1 Notolepis coatsorum | reverse complement strand
ACGAGCATTGTACACACACAACTTTTCCAAGATCTCTTCACACGCACATGCACGTGCATACAGTAATAGGCATTCCTAACTACATCAATTGTGGCTGCAATTCTGAATGGTTCGCTTCAAGAGGGAGGGTTCTTGTCACAGCTAAACTGCAGAAAAGTCACAATGCACATATTTACAATTTTCTCAGTGAACAACCCCTTATTCTGTAAAAACAATGCAAAAAACAGGAAAATGCTATTTTCACAATAGGTCCCCTTTAACTTGCAGATCCCAATTCAGCTCAAGATACAGGTCCATTTTGCTCCAATGTTGACAAAGTAATGGTATTTCAACAGGGGGCGCCACACTTCAGTTATAGATTAGGCCTCTTAAAGTGCATTTGAGCCCAGGGGACTGACAGAGGCAGCATCAAAGTGTAATGCTGCAGTCTCTTGAACAGGTCATAGTTAAATCCACTGACACACTGAACCTCAGCTGGCTTCATTAGCCCTGCAGCCGCCTGAGGAAGTGTTACTAAAGGAGAGAGAGAGAGAGAGAGAGAGAGAGAGAGAGAGAGAGAGAGAGAGAGAGAGAGAGAGAGAGAGAGAGAGAGAGAGAGAGAGAGAGAGAGAGAGAGAGAGAGAGAGAGAGAGAGGAGAGAGAGAGAGAGAGAGAGAGAGAGAGAGAGACACACCCCGGTCTGAACCCTATACATGTTAACATGACTGATGAGGGAGAAAAGATGTGGTGATCAAAAGTGGTTATTGTTTTTTCCACTGTCCTACTCTATCCACCCAGCCATCCTACAGCCATCCATTATTTATCAGATGCTGTGAGCTAGAAGTGAACATACTGTGCTGATCATCTCCTCACACCTTCTGATGTCTGAACACTAAGAAAGAATGAACGCTCCAAACTGTTCCTCTCAGGAAGAGAGCAGTGCAGCGGTGAAACGTGGGACGGCTGCATCTGTATAACAACTGATCCCTGACCAGCCCTGCATGCACGATTTTCCCCGAGTGATGACGTCAGCTGGGGTTGTGTTTTGTGTCCACATACCTCCAGCTTGCTACTTCTGTTAAATCTTGAATCTCTGTGACTCTGACTCCCACGAAGACCTTGTATCTGCACGAATCAGACCGGATCCATGTGAGTACTGTCGTGGAGTCTGACCACAAGATTGTTCTTTGCACCGGGATGGTGAGTTCACGTTGGATTAACGTGGCGAGTTGCGCTCCTGCTAGGGCTGCGCAGAGCTCTAGACGCGGGATAGATTGTTGCTTGCGTGGGGCTATTCTTGAGCGAGCCAGGATGAAGGCAGTATGTATTTCTCCTCCCTCCTCTCGGGCACGCAAGTAGGCCACCGAACCGTAGGCTACTTCGGAGGCGTCGCTGAAGACGTGCAGGTCCATCTGGCACGTCTCCGGCCTCACTGTGGGTGGGAAGTAGCTGCGGCGTATGTTGACACCTGGGAGTGAGCTGAGTTCTGTCTCCCACTCTCTCCATGTGGATGCAAGGTGTTCGGGTATGGGGTCGTCCCAGCCCTGGTCCTTGTCCCATAACGCTCTTACAATCATCTTTGCCCTGGTGGTGTAAGGTAGAATACATCCCAACGGGTCATATTGTCTGGCGAGTGTTCTGTATACACTCCGTCTTGTGGTCGGTAGTGCAGTCGACCTTCCCTGCTCCTTGGTCAGGGGTGTGTGTTTATAATGGAGCGAGTCTGTTTTGAAGCGCCAGACTAGTCCTAATGTCATTTCCTTGGGCTTCTCCTGGGATGGTCGCCATCCAGGTCTCGCTGCTTGCTGCCTTGTCCTCGGGGGAGAGGCTGCGCAATACTTGCGGGTCGCTGCTGGCCCACTGCCTGAGATCAAAGCCGCCTTTGATCAGGGAGGCGCGGAGCTTGAGTAGAAGGGCCTCGGCTTCTTCTGGCGTCGAGACGCTTTGCAGACAGTTGTCCACACGTAGAAACTATTTCCTACACTTTGTCGGACCTCTTCATCGGCTGCTGGGTCCTCTGCGACATGTTTTTGCAGTGCAAACGTAGCACAGCATGGGCTGCATGTGGTTCCGAAAGGGAGGACTTCCCATTGATAGATGGCTGGTTGCTCGTCCCCCGATCCTCTCTCTCCATAGGAACCGCAGCAGGGGCTTGTCCCTCCTCCCTAGTCTCACCTGCAGGAACATCCCTTTGATGTCGCCCGCTGATGGCCACCTTGTTTTGGCGGAAACGTAGTAACACGCCTAGTAGAGAGGGGCCTAGTGTTGGGCCGGGCAAGAGCTCTTTATTCAGATTTTGTGATCCGATCTGGTAGCTGCAGTTGAACACAATACGATCCTTGCCGTTGTGGTGGACTTTGTGGTGCGGCACGTACCATGATTCGGTCGTCTGATCGGCCTCTTTAATGTCAATTTTCTTTATGTGTCCCGCTGTGATTAGCTTGTTAATCTCAGCGCGGTACACAGTCTCTTGAGCGGGGTCTCTGGCTAGGCGCCGCTCTGTGTTCAATAGATACCCGCTCCGTCGCTTCTTTTGGGGCGTGGAAGGTAGGCATACCCTCTCGCCTCAGGAGTGGAGTTGCGTATCTCATCACTCCGTTGACTTTGACTCTCTTTGTCCCCTGCTCGAGGAGGGCTATAGCGTAAATGTCTTCCTTGGAACGAATGTCTTTCTTTTCGTTCTTAAAGGGCATTGTCTCTAGTGTCCATAGCCTCTCGACATGCTGTAGGAGGGTGGTGTCTTCTTCTGTCACTCTGGAGTGGAGGCAGCTAGTGGCTGCTGTTCGGTTAAGAGACCTAGCGAGGGGGCCTTGTAGTGTCCATCCTAGGCGGGTCTCGACTGCTGCAGGACAGCCTCTGGGCCCTGTGTGGACCCGGTCCATCGGGACGATGAGGTCTGCATGGTCGGAGCCTATCAGCAGGGTCGGGGTGGCACCGTCTATGAGCGGTATAGGTAGTTGACGCAGGTGCACATATTTATCCATCAGCTTGGCGATGGGGTAGGTGTACTGCGACAGGCCTATTTCTTGGCTGGTGAAAGCGTTAGTAATCCTATACCGTCTCTCTGGCTGCCCGCTTGCTGCGATAGTGAAGGAGACATTCTCGCCCTTTATCGTCTTTAGATCTCTTCTTATTGTCCGAATCGTCATCTGGTTTTCGCTCCCCCGCAGCCCCAGCTGGGCCGCAGCGGACGCGAGGAGAAGGGTCTTCTCTGACCCGTCGTCAAGGACGGCGTAAGTGTCCATGACCTTGTCTTGGTAACTCAATGTTACGCGGACCACCTTTAAGAGCACCCGGGCGCCCCCGCTGCTGGCGGGGTCAATGTACATAACACTTGCCTTTGTGCTGCTTGAGGGTGCAGGCTTTCTTCTGTTACTGTCATGTAGGACGTCTAAGTGGGCTCCGTCACACCGACTACACCTCTTCTTTAAGCGGCAATCGGCTGCCATGTGACTTGGGCGATCATCGTCGAGTAGAAATTTTATCATTATGGGATATATTTTTACCCGGTCCATCTCCAGCTTGTATAATGGTATATACGTCCAAATCATGTTGTTTATCGAGTTATTGCCAATCGATCACCGTGTAGCGTGACGAGCCAGAGTCCCATGAACCATAGCGAGCGCCCGGAAGTACTACGGTCGTCATGACAACCTCTATTCAACATCCTGTTAAAGCGATTGCGCCGATCGGCCACCAGATGGCGCTCCTGAACCGCCAGAGAGCTCAGTGGGTCCTGCTGGTGGATCTCAGGCCAGCGGAGGGGGAATATGAATCCGATCGCAGATTTTTGAAATATTGATATAAGGACGCTGTACAGCGTCCCCCGGCAACTTTAGCATGGCCAGCAAAGACGTGAAAAGACGTGTCCCGGCAGTCAAAGTGTTAACATTATTATTATTATTATTATTATTATTATTATTATTATTATTATTATTATTATTATTATTATTATTATTATTATTATTATTATTATTATTATCATTATTATTATTATTAGTATTCAATCTCTTTATTAGGTTGTAAAGCCCTGGCCTATATTTGATTTCATAATTAGATTAGATTCTAGTGAAGGAGAGGAGTTATTATTAATGAATTATTAATGCATTTTTAATTTAATAATAATAATAATAATAACTTCGTTTTATATAGCGCCTTTCATAAAACCTAAGGTCACTTATAGGGGAAGAAATAACAAACAGATATAGCTAAGCCAGGGTACACAACCCTGACTGTATTTAAATAATGAGCTTGACAAATACTAAATGATTTATTAACCAATATTAAATGTACACAAAATGGCATTTAATTATTCTGGAAGACTTATCTTGGAACCACTGAGACATAATCAATGACAAGTTCACTCTGAGTCCTAAACGTGCTGGTAATATGTCTTAAGTGGCTGAAACGGTGGCACAAATTATATGATCTGATATCTGCTTGGAGAATGGCATTCTGTCTTAAACTCGAAATCGCGTTCCCGTTCAGGTCATTTGCATACAAAACAACGCCTCCAGAGCTCCTTATAAGGCAACTAGTGACGCAGCTGTGTGAAAATGGAATGGCGGAAGTGCTTTGCGAGTCTTGTGAGCCGCGTGATTACGAAACCTAGCATCAGTCAGTGCCAATCAGAGAGCGTCTCCGAGAAATGCGGCTAGGTTTCGTAATCACGCTTGCGCGCCATCAAAACTAGATTAGATTAATGTATTGGCATCATATACAGCTTGCGGTACACCTGCCGCAGCGCGCGTACACACACACGCGTGCGCGCACAGTACTGTATATGAATGAATGAATGAAATATAATATATATAGCCTACGGCGGGCGTAATGAATGGATGCAGTATGGCTTATTATTCCATAATTAAGCCTATAGGCTACTGTTCATTCGTAGGCGCACACAAGACTTGTTATGGAATATTAATGCAGTCTATTTCCACCGATTAGCTTTAGTTCTTATTTATTTATCCACTGTCATTTCAGTGTTGGTGTATAGGCTATATAGTGTATTTCAATATAAGTTTAATTGATTAATGATATATTCTAAGGAATGCAGGTTTATAGCTATATCAACCCCCTCCAATGTACAGTAAATGACCAAGTATGGTTTTGTCAATATTCCAATGTACAGTTTTGCTTGTACAGTGTAAGTCTATCCCCCACCCACCCCTCCTACCCAACCTCCTCCAACAGTTTCTACGTCAAATTTACTCTCTTTTCTGGACTCTTTTTGTATCACAAACAGTACTGTATTTGCAAATCTGGTATGTCATAAATGTATAGATGTAGCAGTACTGTCTATCTGTGTCGTGTGTGTCATATAAAATTATGTTATGATGAATTGAAAATGGGGGACCCTGATGTAAACAAGATGAAATTCTTTCTCTGGTCTGCATCCCCTTATGTAATTGAGCTGTACTGTACTGTACCCATTCTGCAATCTGTTAATAAAATGTTCAATCAATTAATCAATCAAACAAAGGTCTGTCCCATTGTATACCAATCAATGGGATACATTGCATGTTGACCTGCATTCTTTCAAATGTATATAATTAATCATTAAAACAGATGTGTAACAAATAAGAAATACAAATTCCACAGAAGGCATTAAATAATTATTATTTTCAATAATTTCACAATAATAATTTGGAAGGTGAATTGTCTGGAGGAGAAAGATGAGCGTTACAGCGTTGTGGCAAAAAAAATTAACTCTCTCCTGAATCCTGAATCTAATACACCTTTTCTTCCCCAACTAACGGTATCTTTTTCTCCATTCCAATACATGCAGCGCTGTATACAGCGCGCGATACAAGGAACATATACGGGAGAACAATAAAACACTATCAGGTCAACAGTAAATATATATCTTATACAAAGAAAACAATATATATATATATATATATATATATATATATATATATATATATATATATATATATATATATATATATATATATATATATATATATATATATATATATATATATTAGGGCTGTCGGTTTATTGCGTTAATTAGATTAATTAATTACACAGCAAATTATCGCATTATGAAAATGTACTCAAAATTAATAAAAAAAAATAAAAAGAAAATTGTATCTCATTCATTCCATAAGAATGTAGAATACACATTTACAGACTTTTTTTTTTAATATGGCCATTTGCATGTTCTTGGTATCTGATTCTAGGGACATCTATGAATCTCAGGGAATGTATTCAGAAATACTGTGGGCTAAATCCACAAAGAATGGATTGCACGGTGCAAGTTGCACCCTTACTTACAATTCATTATGAATTGAAAATGGGGGACCCTGATGTAAACAAGACGAAAGTCTTTCTCTGGTCTGCATCCCCTTAACAATTGTGTGTATTGAGCCGTACTGTATTGTACCCATTCTGCAATCTGCGCGGTGATTGATTGAATGAAAATTTTATTTTGAGTAAATTGTAATGAACCAAATGAGAATATCAATAATTTGTTTTTATCTTTGACTGTGAATAACACCATGCTCAAATTGACCAGACCTGAAAAATCTAAGCAAATTAATAGATGGAAGATGATTAAACAGAAGGTTTTGTAGATACAGTACTGAATTCTGCCATCCGGACACATGCAACATTACAACTGTACAAGCAAAACTGTACATTGGAATATCGAGGGAAACGTGAATAAGAGCAGCACGGTGAAAACAAGCTGCTGAACCTCAGCCTCTCAGTCATACATCAGCCACAACACCTGATTACTTCAGGAACCCATTTTATGTGAAGGAGCTTCCCATAACTTTCTGACAAACTTCCTGAGAAACATCCACCTGTCCCCAGACTTCAGGAAAAGCTGGTGACCAGACAGACACTGATAGAACCCCTACCTCAGTCTCCTCTAACATGTATTTACCACCTTCCTCTGCACGAGGCCACAGATGGGTTTTATGTAACACAAGGACAATTACGTGGGTAATTCGAAAGTAAACGCACACATTTCAGCCACACACACGTCACTGACACACTGGACGCAGCGGCCCAATATATATATATATATTTTAAATCCACTCACCATTTGATGTACTTCTTTACGAGGAAATAGTGTCCCTCCCATCTGATCACTTGTAAATTAAATCCATCCTTCGATATTTTCTGATGAAACGTTCAATGACCTCCTCTGCTTGCAAACAGTTGCAAATCAGGCAATGCAACAAACAGCAGTCTTTTGTGATCTAATCGTTCCTTCATTTGCGTAAGGATGCTGTCGAAATCCACTAAACATTGTTCTGTTGATGCGTGACACACGTTCCATTTTCAGGACTCCGACTCCGACAATTTTTGGTCACTCAGACAGTCACCCAAGCGATTGCCAAGGCAGTGCACTCATCAAAGCTGTGGGCTCACCTATCCCATCTTCCTCTTCTTCTTCTTCCTCTGGGTGAACATTTCGATGACTTAGCTATTAGCTAACGTTAGCTACAACAAGTTAGCTTACAGAGTCCAAGATGGCACGTTCACGTCAATTACACTACTTCAACTGAGATAAAAAAATATATATATATCATCAAACGATGCACAATAAGTTCATGAACAATTGAATAAAGATCTTAAAATATGAATTATTATATTAGGCAAATTAATCTTCTTTTCTCTAACGTTATGTCAGTCTCTTTCAAATCAAGTTGCACACACAGTCAATAGGGTCCAGCTGCAGTTCTGTATAATTAGCTGGCACCATTCTCTGATTGGATCTCAAGGTTGTCAACACAATGTAACACGGCGTGAACGCCAATCAATCAAGTGCGCATGGCCTCACTAACCACCTTTTTTTTTATATTTTTTTTACCCTATTTTGATTGGATTATTAGATTCTTAAGACCTGCCCAGTGCACCAAATTTGCAGTGACTAATTGACAGCTGACAGCCTGACCAGCATCAATGTGTTATGGGATCAGGGTCAGAGAGCTGTCACTTGGACATTTTTGGAAGAAAAAATAATTCACTGGCATTGTTTTTTCACAGAGGAAAACATTTCTAATAAAAATAAATATTAAAAAAATTATTATAATAATAAAAATAATAAAAATATGTAATAATATATATATTTTTTGTCCTTCTGTATACTAGTGAAGCACTGCCTCCCTAGTAGTCATGCAATAACCTCCACTGGTCCTTACTCCTTTGAGAGCGATATGCATTGAAAAAAGCAGCGCAAACTCTTTGTGAATTGGGCCCTAAGTGTTTGAGAAGGAACAGGGGGGAAGTAAACAATTTATCAAGCCCTGCCCCTTCTTATATTTCCGTTTGGAACCCTGCAGCCTAAACCTTAGGCGGCTTCACTCGGGGCATGAAATCATCAAACGACAAAGTCAGAAAAACACAGGAAAATAAATTTGTCAGAAAAAGTAGACAAAGACAAAGGATTAAAACAGCGGTTTGAGATGCGGGACACAGCGGAGCGACTGACAGGAAAGAGACGAGTGAGAGTTTGACAGAGCCAAGACGAGCACACAGAAGAAACAGAGGAAAGTGAGAGACTGATTGACAGGGGACTTTGATAGAGGGAGACAGAAGAGGGGGGACTGACAGACACACAGAGAAGTCGCCACATGAGGCATCCGCAGCGGGGAAGCAAAACACTGCTGCAGAGTGGAAAAACCCTTCCGGTTACGGTCAGGCGTTTACTTTATTGGAAGGTTTGCACGGTGCTTGATGTTGTTGTGCAGTTTTCATAACCCTTGAGTCCTCAAAACCTGTGGTCTAACAATGTGTTGGTTGATCGGCGAAAACACAGCCTGAAGCCCACAGACGAGGGCAATGGGCCACCCAATGTTCAAGAGGTTAAAATAATCATTTAATTAACTATTTAATTGTCATCATTCTGAAAATAAGGCATGCTTTTGTCAAGTTCTCTGAATCACTTGTGAGTCTTCCCGCTGCTTAAAGCCGCATTCTGGCTTTTCTTTACCATATAGTTTCTTATAAAAAAATAAGAAAATCTAAAAATTATAAAATGTTAGACAGATCTGTTTCATTCCAATGTTTACAAACATTACCAACGTAAACTACGGGTGGAAATTAGCCCTGTGCTATTCCCGGCATATTTACGTCCTTATCATGCTGTGATGTTATGCATACACATGTAAATTATGTTCATTAATTTGCATTGTCCTTAATAAACAAATCTTAAGATCTTAAACAGACCTTTTACTCCCACATAATAGACAATAAAATAAAAAAAACTCATATCCACCTGTTCTAGCGTCAGTCCTTGTACCAAAAGCTCAGTCAATCTATTTGTTTGTTTACCTACTAATTTGTTGGGCTTTTAATAGCATTCTGGTTAATGTGCACTGCTTTGGTATTTCATATAATTAAATGTCATGGGGACATTTTTAGAACCAGAGCATATGATTAACCAAGCTTAGGCTAGCGTCAACAAGCCTTTGTACTGAAGCTAGCCATAACACAGGCATAGGAGGAGTATGACAAATACAGAGTTGCTTCCATCTCACAGAATTGAACCTGTGTCATACACAGTTGTCCAAACATATACAAATCAAAGCAAGGCACATAGCCAGTAGCCTATAGCCACACATGGCAATCTGGTACAGTAAGTACATCTAGTTAACACAATCATGCTAGCAGTAATAATACAGGCAAAATAGAGATCCATAGTTTGCCATGGAGACTAATTCAGTACACTAGCATATAGGTCAAGACACCCGATGTGGTCTGAACCTATTCCTGGTGGTTTTCCAGATGAGAGGAGAACTAATGTGCTTCAATGAGCCTGGTCCTCGGCCTCACTGGGAGAATATTCATTGTTTTGGTTTTTGTGCAAGGTTGAAAAAGTTTACAAATGTATGCACTTCAGCTACAGACAAGGGAGCTGAGGGTAAGGGGTTCAAGGGGCCTTGGTTTCAATCAGGCCCTCTAGGTAAAATATAAAGCAGGCAAACATAAAACGGGAAGAATATTGACATTTTAATCCAATCAAAGACGGCATACAGTGTACATTGCAACCAATGTTTCAATTGTTTCAATGCTGTGTGTGAGCCATTAACCTAGCGGCAGGATGAAAGGCCTAATATGTCCTAATCTTGGGAGCTTTCTTTTTTCAGACTGTTATTTGAGTTTTATTGTAGTAGAGCCAGATTAATCTGGTCAGTTTCATAAGCAACTAAGTGTAGGCCTATGACCTCTTTCTTGACAGAACAGCCTGACATTAGACCAGCTGTTGCTTTTGAACACAATTTCAGGTGATTGGTGTTTTCAGCACCACGGACAGCAACACATATTGAAGGTCTTTGGACACATTTGAAAGGGTGTATTTTTATTCTTATTTTTAGATTTTTGACTACCTACATGTTTATTGTGAGCGATCTGTAGTGCTGAATTTCCCTCTGGATCAATACAGTACTATTCTATTCTATTAATTTGAGGAAAAGGTTATCAGCCTTGAGCAGCAATTATAGATGGTTACATCATCACTTAACGAATGTAATATATAGATAGATCAATATATAGATCAACTCATAATCCCTGTGAGTAAACGGAGTCAAAGTGTTGAGGTTTCATGCACAGTTAGGAAATAGTCTGAGCTGTTTCTGTTTGCTTGTTTTTCCCAAAAAAAAGTGTATTGTTAAATACATTACCTGAATCTTGTTTCTTTACCATCTTGTGTATGAGAGGACCAGCTGACGTGTTGCTACAACTTTATTTCTAAGAAATTATTGTTTCTTAATTACACGCGTATGCCTATAAGCAAAACCCAATTGGCGCGCACAGGCAACCAGCCAGTCACCAACACACGTTTTGAAAGTTCATGTGAATTGGTTAATTCATAGTATTGCATTGAAATGACCTGACAGCCACACACACACAGTCTATTATTACTATTTCACCATTGTAACTCTAAATCCTGGCCCAAACTAATTTTCCATAATATAAAAATAGTATTAGTGCTGCTTACCACGTAGAGCTGTTTCCATAGAAGGGCCCATTCCTGTAATGTTGACGTCACCTCTGTCACTATGGGGTCCTCTAATGGCACCACTGTCTCGTGTTGCCTGAAGACACACACACACACACACACACACACACACACACACACACACACACACACACACACACACACAAACAAATTACAAACAAACAGGTAAGGGAAGTAAACATTGTACAATTTATTATTTTCAGATACAGATACTGTACTCTAGTTATTATGCACTCAATTGATAATCAGGTTGGTACGTACCATCAGTAACAACGCCTAGGGTGTGCACACAGGTACATACTGTACAGAGGGCAAACAGCTTTACACTCTCTCTCTCTCTCTCTCTCTCTCTCTCTCTCTCTCTCTCTCTAATTAATAACAGCCAGTCTGCTAGATTAGAGCTCCCTCCCACCGGAGTTGTAGCTAGAGGCCTCTGGTGATTTCACCCACTTTAGTTACACTTTAGTTACACTTGTATCTCTTTTTTCTTCTCATCCTTCCTTCAGTTACACTTTTCTCTCTATCCTACCCCCCCCCCCCCCCCCCCTCCCACCTTCTCCCCCCCTCTCTTTGTCCACATCTCAACCCCCTCCCCTTCGGCTACAGCTAGTTTCAATGTGATTTTTATCATCAAATCATGGCAGGACGGACACATTAGGTGACAGGACTGGATGCTCCCAGATCAGATTGAGCTGGTATCGTGATCCTATGAGCCGGGCCGCTGCCCCGGAGTGGTTGGCCTCTGATTGTGATCACAGTCTGGACGCAGTCTTACAACGATGTGCAATGTTGGCAATGTGAGGACAGAGAGGGGAAGTGGGAAGACGTCATGTTCTTATCACAGTAATGTTATCACAGATTCAAATAATAACGGATGCAGGAGATTTTTAGGCCATTCTCAGTGTCATCGCAGACATTATTATAGTTTATGTTCAGCTCTCAAAAAGCCCATTCAACTGACAAAGGTAACAACAGTCTACTGTGCCTCTCATGTCAACTCAGTCTCTTTCCTCCCTCTCTCCTCCCTCTCCTCTGCCTCACTTTTTGCTTGTTTTCTCTTGTTTTCTCTCTCTCTCTCTCTCTCTCTCTCTCTCTCTCTCTCTCTCTCTCTCTCTCTCTCTCTCTCTCAGGCAGGTGGTCTCTAGAGTATGGGTTTAGATCCCAGCAGGGGTTAAGGTGGGTCATAGGCAAATTGGATTGTGGGAGGTGGGGAGAGGACTACGTTATTATCGCATTCCTTTCCTCTTCTACCCCCCACCCATCCTGCATCCTCCCCCTGTTCCCCTGCTCCATGGCTCTCTCCCTGCCCCTACTCTTCTCCCATCATTCCCTTCTTCCCTCCCCCTTCCCCTTCCCTCCCTCCTTCCCTCTACTCCCTTGTCTTTTTCCCTCAGTGTGAACTCTCTCTGATCTTGCACACTTATGCCGAACTCTTCGGATATTCAGAATTCCAGGGGCTGCCTGCAATACATGTTTTGTTATTATTACTTTGAACTCCCTAAGATTTGTTTTTAGAAACATTTAAAAAATGATTAAAGAAAATTAGCAATTGAATAGTTTCCAAAAGGTGGCCATGTTTATTGTGCTATGTAGCCTCACACATACTGCATGAACCCAATCAAATCATCTCAATTGATCTTTGTTTATTCAGTAATAGTGTTAGTCCATTTACTACAATCCATTGGGAAATCTGTGTGATGGTTTAACCCCAGAAAAAAGGCATATGGATAGCTGCCTCGTTGCTATGGCATAATTCCATAATAATCAGTGTTTTATGGTTTATCTCTCTCTCTTTTTATCTATCACTTTATCTCTCTCTCTCTCTCTTGCTCTTTCTATTTCTCTCTCTCTATCTCTCTCTCTCTGTCTGTCTCTCTCTTTCTCTTTATATCTCTCTTTCTCTCTCTCCCACTCTCCCAATCCTCTCTACTCCCTCCCTCCCAGTGTCTCTGCTCTCCTACCCTCCAAACCCTCCTCTCCCGTCCTCCCATCACCCCTCTCTCTCCTCTCCCTTTCATTCCCTTCATCCTCTTGTCTCTTTCCCTGCATTTGAGTTATAACTCCTCTCCGCCCTGAGGTGTCACTTCCTTCCTCTGTCTCTAACATGCCCTCTTTTGTTCATCCCTTCATCTTTCCATCTCCATCTCCCCCCTCTCTCGCTGCTTCTTCCTCAGTCTCTGCACACCCCTCTCTCTCCATCTCCCTGTCTGTCTCTCTCTCCTCTCTCTCTTTTCCTCCCACGCACTGTCCTCTTTTGTTCTCATTCTCTAATAGATTTATATTATCAACGCCCCCCTCCACTCTCTCTCACTCAAAGTATCTTTTCGAGGGGGGGGGGTATTTGATCAGGTCCTCTTAAAGGAACCCTTCACCCAAAAATTATACATTGTATACCAGGGGTCTCAAACTCAATTTACCCGGGGGCCGCTGGAGGTAGAGTCTGGGTGAGGCTGGGCCGCATCAAATATTCCACAAAAAAAGGGTTTCAAGTATTCCAAAAATGTATTAATACATCAACAAACTACCCCTTTGCCTCATCATAAAACCTCACAAACACCAGCAACTGAGCATTCTCAGTGGTGTCAGTGGACTCATCCACAGCTATGGAAATGCACTGTGCATTCTATCACAAAGCTGTTTAATGAAATCATCAGCCAGTATTTCAGTTATTCTGGTTGCTGTGCTATCTGAGGAGGATTTGCTTTTGTTTGCCTTCAAACATGGTCTCCATCACTTCAGTCATACATTATTTTATTATGTATGCATCAGAGAATGGCTTCTTGTGTTTAGCCAACACCCATGCCACTGAGTGAGGACTTGGTTGCTTTTTATCGTTGTGACATAACTTTAACAATAATTCTGCTTGCAGCTTGATATGATGATTTCATTCCATTTATTTTTGTGGTTCTTAGTGCTGAAAGGTTGCATCAAAATAACTGTGTTTTGTTTCGTATTGGAGTTTCAAATTGCGTTTCAAATTGCCACTCTTCACAAGAGCTACCGTTTCTTGGCACATTGTGCTGGTTGGAGGGAGGATGAACGTATATTTTTCAGTCCATTCACCTTTGAATTGCAGCGATTTTCACTGTTGACTTTTATTTTACTGGCCATCTTTGAACATGCCATATTTTTCCACTAGCTGCCTGCTGGCAAAACTATGCTACTACAGTAGCTACAGTACCTGCAGATTAGACTACTGTAGATGCGCTGTCAACTCTCGCTCTGACTCCGACCCGTTGAAAGAGACAACATGCATTCCGTGAAGACCCGCCCTACTCTGCCTCTGATTCGCAGACTGTGGGTGGGGGGGGGGGGAATGGTGACGGGACGCTGAATATGATTGGACCAAAGCAGTAGACAGACACAGGCAGTTGGAGCAGTGCAGCCGGACAGGAGCTTGCAGAGGAGATAGGGGAGAATTTCGAGGATACCTGCTATACGCACTGATGACAGGATATATTTCCTTCCACTTGGTATCACTCCGGAATCACGTTTAACTTTCAACCACTAACTAATGAGCCTGCGCTATGGTAGCCTACAAGTGATAAAATAAATAAAACGCCCAACTCGCGCAACGGGTCGACAAAAGGTTGCGCGCGGGGCCGCACTAACACTAAACTTTGATGTCAAGTAGGGGGCCGCAAAATATCATCCTGCGGGCCGCAAATGGCCCGCGGGCCGCGAGTTTGAGACCCCTGTTGTATACCAATCACTCACCCTGTGTTGCCTTGAATTCCTTATTTTTCAGAAAAGTGCTGCCTTAACAGAAGTCATGAGTTTTGTGGCCCCGACATGGGAAGTGGAGAAAACGATATGCTTGGTGTTCAAGTGGAGGAAGTTGTGAGGCAGTTGCTAGGCAACTGGGCAACCGGGCAGAAAATCCCCAATCACAACATTGTGAATATCACGTGAATACGGTAAACACAAACCCCATTTGACGGAAATGTTTTTTGTTAGCATGTTTTTTTTAGGCTACATACTGGACTGGATACACGTTTTTTTCTACAGTATTTTTCTCCCATCCCAATTACGCTGTGCCAATTCTCCCCTCCCCTGTCTTGAACGTTGCTCGCATATGCCCCCCACTGGCCAGTTGTAGGGAGGATAGAAGCCTTGCATCACGTGTCCCCTCTGATACACGAGGAGGCAGCCTGTCACATCTTTTCACCTGCCAGTGCGGACTCTCATTGGCGAGGTGTAACGTGTGGGAGGCTCACACTACCCCCGCCATTTCCTGTCTCTGCTGTGCAGGCGTCCCCCAACCAACCTGTAGGAGTCGCTGTCCACAACGTCCAGATTACCACCCATCGACTTCCACCCGCTAACTCTGCCAATTGAGTTAGTATGACGGCCGGCCCAAGCCGGAGGCAACGCCGACAGCCGGATTCGAATACAAACCTCTGTTTCTCTAATGAATTAGCACTCAAAGTGTTATAAGTATAAAGTATAAAGCTAAGCTGTGCAAAAAAGGTGTGCAAATCGCTTTCGTTTTCTGCAAAATGGGCGGTATGCTTAAGAGGTTAAGACTATGAACAAGTGCTAGTCTCTGGGTTAGCCATATAGAGTTTAGGCTAATGTCTTGTAACTAAAGTATCGTTTTAAAGTAAGCCCATCATATTTTCAATGTAAGTGGTCCCTGAAGGCTGAAATACCATTGCTCGTTGGTCCTGGAGACAACAATTCAACCATTGCTGATTGCTGAGATCAAAACATTGGTCCTGATTCTCGAACGGACATACGTAAAAGTTACCAAAGAATTCCTTCATAACTCGGTTTACTTATTCGGCATTCTTGAACAGCTTCGTATTGTAAATTCGTTGTAGGATTTATGTAGGATTTACGAACTCGAAAAGGCAGTCGTAAGTCGGACAGACCGCACCCATGTTTTCAACAGCTTTCTCTGGAACAAGTCATTGGCGATTGCTGATACTACAGACATCTGTGGAATTCAATAATTATAATAAATATGACAATATTTGTATCATTAACAATTCGGTTTTGCATTTATAGTCCTGACTCAATGAGGCATTGTGAGCATTGCACACACACACACACACACACTGCAAGCTAAATAAATAAGAACTAAACTGATCGCCGCGGATATAGCTATACTGTATAGTGGAATATACTGTATTAATATGGCTTATTACATGGCGTTTTCACATTCGTCGAAATGCTTGCTTGTGATTGGTCAATAGCCCCCCGACAGCGGTCATTATTACACAATAATGACCGCTGTGGGACAATAATGACCGATGTGCGCAGCTGTTCGCAATCAAGCCCACATCAGTGCAGCAAATCAGACACACCTGCCGCGGCTGCACTGACAGCGGAGTGTGTGTGACGATTACAGCGGAGCCAGAACAGAGGCTGCCCGCGATAATAATAATCACTTTAATTGGGCTGACAGAGCCACAGAACTGTGATTTGTCAAATGAATTAGGTATATTGTTAGTAAGTTAGCCATGTAATAAGCGGGATAATGTATAGCTTTACTCGGTCATCATCGCAAAATAATTGACCTTCACTGACGTTTAAAACACCTCGCCGAGGCGGCTCGTATTTTAAACTACGTGTCGGTCAATTATTTTGCGACAATGACCTCGTAGCTATACATTATCCCTTACATATACTGTCTTCTTCTCTATGATATTACTTATTGTTGGTTTGATGTATTCCTATTGCTAGAACTAAATAAATGCATGGAGAAACGGCTTAGTGAGGCAGCCTCAGCGCATGTGTGTGTGTGTGTGTGTGTGTGTGTGTGTAAGCTGTTTCTCCACGCATTTATTTATTTCTGGAGCATTTATTTATCCACTCTGGTTGGATGGTGTAGTGTACTTGTGCTGTATAATGACAATACATTTGAATCTAATAAAATGTTGAGATCAGTCGCAAATCGCTTCCAGATGCAATGCCGACCCTTTTGCAGTTTTGCATACGGCCCTCGCCGTTTTGCACACGCCTCCTTCACCTTATAAGGAGCTGGCGGGGCGTGTCTGTAGGCAAATTCAGGTGTACGAGAATGCGCTTTGCAGTTTAAGAATGAGTGACGTATTTCATTCACGGGAACCCATCTGCGAAGATTTTGGCCACTTTTCACCGTTTCACGCGTTCAGGGATTTTTGAAAATTTGTTGGTACGTCATTTTTACCAAGATATTTACAAAGGTACTTACGGACATGTTCGAGAATGAGGACCAATGATCATATTAACCTGCCAACTATTAACCACTGGGAACGTGTGGACACACATGCACACATAGTCACGGTTGAGCACCATCAAACTACATGGCCTGGCATTAAGCAGGGGTTAAATACAGGACATATGTTTGCATAATTTCTGGGTTAGCCATTGAGTCATATTTTGCTGCAGTAAACAACTACTGTATAAGGGCTGACGTGGTTCCATCCCTCCTGTTGCTGGGTGATCAGATCAGTTCAGCTGCACTGGTCTGGCTTTCTGTTTTGTTTCATAGGGAGGTTTCATTAAAACCAGTTCTCGCAAAGAGTTTGGATACCAGGAATAATGATTATGTTTCTTGTTTCAAGCTTTTGTTTTGAATGATTGCAGATATATTTTGATGATTGTTGGACACATAGAAACACACACACACACACACACACACACACACACACTCACACACACACACACACACATGCATGCATGCATGCTCATACACAGGTTTTGTCTTGAGAAAGATCTTTGATCAATGTCAACTAAACCATAATTGAGAAAAAGGTCAGGTCATGTGTAGTTTCTGATGTTATTCCTCTCTTCACAATGCTTATAAATCGTGTGAATCTTTAATTAATATGTAAAAAGGGAAGAAGAAGAAACAGAAGAAGAAAAGGAAGAACAAATATTCAAAGTAGAGTCTGTCCTTAAGAATAGACCCCAGAGACATAAGAGCATACATTTTATGAAGTGACTCGTCCCCAGACTCGTCATGACCTCTACATCAAGTTCAAGTTTCTTTATTAGTTGTCATACAGAAGTACAGAATACTTTTATACAAAATGCTTCTTTCTATTACGCTCCAGAGACTGTGCTAGACAAAAATAGATAAGTATAAAATAAAATAAGTATAGCAAGTAAAAATAGAAGTCACGTACATAGACACAAGTGTTCAGTATGTATATGTACAATGTTCAATGCAGAGTAGAAGTAACTGAGTGACCATACAATATACTAATATACAATATACTATATAGTGCAAAGCAGAAATGGGATGAGGTACAATTTACAGTAAGGTGTAATGAGGTATGGGGTTGTAGTGCAAATTCTTTACCAATAAATATAAAGTGTGTTTAGGTGTTCTATGGTACTGTACAGTATGTAGGCCAGAGCTCTAGAGACCAGTGTCCGTCTACAGTATAATCTCTCTATGGAGAGGGTGCTTCTGCTGCATCTGTTGGTAGATTAGAGCCTTTCCCTGACCCTGACTTAGAGGAACAACAAATACACTGTAACCTTTGTCAAGTCACACGCACGCACGCACGCACGCACGCACGCACGCACGCACGCACACACACACACACACACACACACACACACACACACACACACACACACACACACACACACACACACACACACACACACACACACACACACACACACACACACACACACACACACACACACACACACACACACACACACACACACACACACACACACACACACACACACACACACACAGACACACACATACACACAGAGGGAGAATAGCATCATCAATACATTTTGGCTACTTTAAATCATTGAACGTACAGAGAGAGAGAGAGAGAGAGAGAGAGAGAGAGAGAGAGAGAGTGAGAGAGAGAGAGAGAGAGAGAGAGAGAGAGAGAGAGAGAGAGAGAGAGAGAGAGAGAGAGAGAGAGAGAGAGAGAGAGAGAGAGAGAGATGTCAGATGACTCCTGGCTTTAGCACAAACAGTGGTTTAAGAGAAGTTATTTATATTTTGAATGTGATTCATTCATTCATTGCGCACTAGTTAAATGACATGTTGCGCATGTTATGACTTTGAACGTCTGCCATTTGTACGGCAAAGACGGCACATAAGTAACGATACGATGCGTCGGTCACGTCGACTCATTGTTGCAGCTCTAGCCGCGAGAAACACGCCGATATCAAAACAATAGGTCAACGTGTTGGTTCCCCAGTCATATCTCTGTGCCCCAAAGTAAGAAAATACAGAGAAAATCACTGTTTTATTAATCATATATTAATATATTAATCATCCGGTGCCACTATATCAGGGTAGGACATTCCAAGTTATCTGATTTTAGACAGCATTTTCCAACATTTATGGGAAAATGTTATCTTCACAGTTATGTGGGAATTGAGATTCTTGTTTGCATAAGCTGTAGTTTGTGTCCAGTATATATCCTATTTCTTCCTATACGCCATTTTTTTTACACACACACAATCCCAATTTCGAAGGCATTTCATGAACCTTCAGAGGCTGTTGATTCTTGCTGAGTGCTTTTAATGTCCTACATTCAGGATGCTCAATGACTCCATGTAACAACCCATCATCTACACTCATTGCACACACATATACATGCACACACTCACTTTTAAACCAACACTCACCTTAACACTCACTTTAGACACTATACTACATTATATTTATCTATTATTAATTAAAGAGATTTGCACTACATTCATACATCATTTGTAATGGCACCTTACCTCAACATTTTGTACCTCATTTGCTGCACTGTACCTCACTGTTTACTCATTTTGACTACTTTAGATTGTATATTGTATATATGTATATTGTATATTCCTCTTTACTTACTTTTTTTTTTTACTTACTTTTTACTTACTTTCTTACTTACTTTTTTTTACTGTATGAAGCACACTCTCAGGGGCTCATACAGAGCCAAGCATTTCACCCTAAAGTATGGGTATTTTAATGTGATATTTAATAAACAAACTTGAACAAACTTGAACTTGAACTTGTACTACTATACTGTTTGGTACTCAGTAAATGTGTTTGGTGTTATGCAGAAGCTTTTTGATACATGTTTGGCATTATGCTGAAGCATTTTGATACATATTTGGCATTATGCTGAAGCTTTTTGATACATGTTTGGCATTATGCAGAAGCATCATTTTGATAGATGTTTAGAGCTATGGAGAAGCTTTTTGATACATGCTTGGTGCCATATGGAAATTCAGAGCAAGCACTACATAGCACCAAAAACCAATACAATTGGCAATGTCCTATGTAAAAAAAGATTAAATAAATTAAATAAAAAGAAATGTATAGAAAATCTAACCCTAACTAACCTTACTGTCATGCACTTGTCCTAATATACTAATCTACACTGTAGGGCTGGGCGATATAACGATAACGATAATTATCGTGATATATTTTAATAATCGATATCGGGAAAAGAAAATTGCGGGGGGGGGAAATATCGCAGAGCAGTTTTAACAGTGGACAGACTTGTCTTTCTTGCCTGCAACTTAAAGTAATGGCTTTGCTTGTCCAAATGACAATACTGACCAAATTGAGATTTATTTTTCTCTTGTCCATTTATTTTGTTTGCTTTCTAATTTAAAATACAGTTTGAAACCGTCTGTAGGCTATGTGTGCTAGCAGAGCTAGTCTCCAGTCACAAGTCACGGTGCACATGTGCGGTGGTTTGTCGACCAAAACAGCGCCAAAAGATAGAAAAGAAACTAGCAGAGCCAGAACTGTTCAACTCCCCTGGAGCCACAGCCAGCAGAGAAGCCGGTTTACTTTCGCTTTCAAACCAGCTGCAGCCTGAGAACTGGAGTGTGAGGGGATGTAACACTAAAGATGGCGGCAACGACAAAGAATTGCTGCAAAATAAACATACATCTGTTGTTAAAAAAAATTAAATAAAAAATTTAATTTTTTAAAAACAATATAGATAATATTGAATATCGAGTGATATGATATTGTTATCGATATCGTTATTGCGATATAATTTTTGGCCATATCGCCCAGCCCTACACTGTAGCACTCAACACTTTGATGAACATTGTTACTCAGCTGTTGTGCCTGTAGGTGTAATCCGACGCCAGTCTTTGTGTTTCGCACACCATTGAAGCAGAGTAGGTCATTAACGGGAGTCTGAACGCGCACGACAGGACCACAGTGTACCGTTTACCATTTAATAAATAAAAGAAAAACATAACATGTTAAATCGCTGTTCGCACGGTCAAAAAACTATAACGCTACTCACTACCCTGGTTTCATTCACAAAACTGCCGCTGCCTGCTACCCAGCTGACGCTAAGTAGTCACATGACATTCCTAACATTCTGACATTCCTCACATGACATTCCTAAGTCCTAAATTGGCTCCTACATACCGGCCCCTAATTGGTTAGGCAAGAGGGCTAAGCAATTTTTTTTTTTTTTTTATTGGTCTTTTTCCCCCTCCATTTTCCTCCGATTTTCTCCCATCCCAATGTTAGTCGTATGCCAATTCCCAGTCCCTTCCTGGTCGCTGCGCTTTTACCCCCCACAGTCAGATCATTTGGGAGAGTGGAGGCTACCACGTGCTTCCTCCGACACACGTCCAGCCAATCACCGCTTCTTTTCACCTGGCAGCGCGGATTCTCATTGAGAGGGCGTAGCGTGTGGGAGGACCACACTATCCCCCTCACGTCCAATCCGCGCTTAGCAGGCGCCCCGACCGAACTGTAGGAGTCGCTGTTTACAACGACCCGGACCCACCCCGCCAGCTTCTCCCACCCTCTGATACAGCCAATTGTATCAGTGCAGACGGCCAGCCAAGCTGGTGACAACCCCGGAGCTGTGAGCTGGATTCGAACAGGCGAACCAAGCTCACAGCTCCGGGGCTGGTGACGAACGCAATCTCCGCTCGACCACCTAACCGCCTGGGGCTAAGCAATTACTAAACAAATTATAAAGTCCATGAACCGGCGAACTTTGAGCCTCTTGAGGACTATTCTCATTCAGTCCTCCTCTCGTGTTGCTTCTTCTAGCAAGCACAGTTTGTTTACTGGCCTTTCCAGTATGTTGGTCTTGGTTTTTATTTTTACCTTTGGCTTTAGCCTGGACTTTTGCTTTTCAGGGTCCTTTTCTGTTTGGGTGATTCTCTGTGATGACTAATTTCTTTCCTCTTTCAGTTGTTGCAGAGTCCTCCTTAGTTTTAGAATCCATGCCACAGCTCTTTTTAGTTTCTGCCATTCCGAGTAGTACTTGACCAGCTTGCACACTGGTTCCCTGTCATCTTTGACTTTGATTATGTTGACTGTGTTGACCGTCGCCGTGTTCTTGACCTCTGGGTCGTCTTGAAGGCTTTCCTTCCTTTGCACGGGTTGTTCCGGCGAGTCACACTCTTTGTTCAGCAGGAAACTTGGTCCGTCGATCCACATCCTTGATTGTGCCAAGTTCTTGGCCTTCAGGCCTCTGCTGGACTGATCCGCTGGGTTTTCTGTTGTTTTTACATACTTCCATTGGGAAGGCTAGGTGGCTTCTCGGATCAGGTTGATTCTGTTTGCCACGAAGGTTTTGAAGCGAGCAGTGTCCTTGTCTATGTATCTGAGCACTGTGGTGCTATCAGTCCAGAAGGTAGATGGTTGTAGCAGAACTTGAAGTTCTTGATGCAGCATCTTGTCTACCTTCACGGCAACGACTGCCGCTGTCAGTTCTAGTCTGGGAATTGTGACTTGTTTGAGTGAGGCTACTCTTGATTTGCCCATCATGAGGGAACAATGTTTCTTGCCTTGCTTGTTCTCCAGTAACAGGTAAGTTGCAGTGCCGTAGGCATACTCTGAGGCATCTGAAAAGTGGTGCAACTGCGCTGTAGCAGTGCGTCCAAAGTCAGCAGGTTTCAAGCACCTGTTCACTTGGAAGTTGGAGAGGTGAGTAACATCTTTTATCCACCCTTTCCAATTCTCTGCATGCTTTTCACAGATGTCTTCATCCCATCCACGTATCTCCTTACACAGATCTTTCAGCAGGAGTTTAGCAGGCAGGATGACCGGCGCCAGTAAGCCGAGGGGGTCGTAGATGGAGTTGACGATGGGCAAGATTCCCCTTCTCGTCATCGGCTTGTCTGGGGTGAAAGTATTGGTTTCTGTATCCCACTGTATGCCGAGCGCTCTCTGGACAGGTAGAACTTCAGAACTAAGATCCAAGTTCTTCATTTCTTTATCTCTGTGTTCTTCTGGGATGGACATGAGCACTTTCCTGTTATGGCTCGTCCATTTTGACAAGGTGAATCCTCCGCTGGCACACGAGGTGCGAAGATCATTAGCCAAGGTCACTGCGTCTTTTTCCGGTCCTCCATTTCGACTGTTTACGACGTGCCATGGCTCTATTGCTTCCGCACAGTTCGCTCCTATAAGTAGGCCGACGTCTGCTTCTATCTCTGGCAGGCGTACTTCATTAAGGTAAGGCCACTTCCGGATTTCGGATTGCTTGGGTATGTTCTCGGTGTGCACCGGTATGTTACTGTGGGTGTACGCCTTGGGTAGCTCGATGAACTTGCTGTCTTCCAGCCCACATACCTCCAAGTCTGATATCACGTAACTGTTCATGAGTTTCTGTCCGCCAGGTTTGTCTTGTCCCATGGTGCTGAGGAGTACTTGCGTTGGCTTCCCTTTAACATTCAGTTTCTTCCGCAGGCCTTCTGTGATGAACGTTGCTGTGCTCCCCGGATCCAAAAAAGCATATGTCACTACGTGTTTGTCACTCTTTCTTGACTTGATTTTCACCGGTATTATTGACAGCACACATTCATTTTCTCCGGCCCCAGTGAGGCAGGTGGCCTCTTGCGTGAAGGGAACTTGAGGGCTTGATACTTCTCGAGCGCCATTGATCCTATCCTGGGAGGTGGAATTTTCTTCTTTGCCTTTGTGTAGGATGTCCGGATGTTTTAGTGCACACTCCTTACACTCCGTTATTTTCTTGCAGAACTTGCTGAGATGGCCCATGGCCAAGCACCCGAAGCACAAGCCTTTTGACTTTAAAAACTCCACCCGTTCCTTGTGTGGTTGACTCTTGATTTTACTACAAGTGTCTAGGGCGTGAGCTTGCTGACAGTACATGCATGGCTTCTCAAAGGCACTTCCTTTTTTGTTTTGTTCTACCGTGGTGACGGTTGTTGCGAAGCTCCCACGTTTCTCTTTCCTAGCTGGGGGCCTTTCCCTCTTGCTCCTTCCAACTGTGGTTGAACGGCTGTCTGGTAGGTCACCGAAGAGGGGATCCGTTGCTATTTTGGCTTGACGCTCTATGTAGGTCACCAGGTCATAAAATGTTGCTATTTTGTCTCTTCTCTCTTTGATGTTGTAGGCTTCAGTGCGCCAACACTCTTTCAATTTGTAGGGTAACTTGGATACTACCGTCCGTAGGTTGGTAGGGTTATCCATTTCCTCCATTGCATCGATGTCCTCCATTGTGTTGCGGCATCCGACCAGAAACATTGCATAGGCATTTAGCGCCTTTCCATCTTCAGACTTGATCTGCGGCCATTGGAGTGCCTTGTCTATGTAAGCGCTGGCGATCCGTAGCTCGTCTCCATAGTGCCTGTGAAGCAGTCACTTTGTTTCCTTGTAGCCCCTGCTAGGTTGCATGTGAACGCAGCTGCGAACTAGCTCCTGGGGTTCACCATTTGTAAATTGCTCCAAGAAGTACAATTTATCTTGATCGTTGTCTGTCTTCTGTTCTATTGAGTGTTCGAATGCTCGAATGAAGGACTTGTATTGAAGTGCGTCACCCCTGAACACTGGGATATCCCTTGTTGGTAGCTGTGATTGCCTCTGCTGCTTTACAAGGAGCTCTGTGATTATGTTCTGTTTTTGCATGACCTTCAGCATGTCATCATCTTCACTGATGTTGGAATGAGAGATGAGAGAGTCTCGCTGAGCCATTTGTGGTGGTTGGATGCGTAGCATCCGTGGCTGTGCATGATGGTTTGCGTTGTCTGGTTGAGGAGGCGAGGCGCAGGTTAATTCGTGTTTCACGCTCCCTCTGCGGCTCCTACCATCCTCTGATCCTCTGCAGCGCCTACTCCCACCATCCTCTGACCTTTGATACTCGTTGAGCACATTTAGCTCCGCGCTACTTTCAGCCAAAGCAGTCTCCATCTCGAGCTCTTCCTTTTTAGCTTTGAGTTTAGCTTCTTCAGCTTTGAGTTTAGCTTCTTCAGCTTTGAGTTTAGCTTCTTCTAGCGCTAGCTGCTGCCACTTCTTCAGGGCTGCGGCGCGTTCCAGCAACGCTGCATGCTCTGCCTCTTGTTTAGCACGTGTTGCTGAAACTCTTGATCCTAGTGATGAGCGGCTTACTTGAGACCCGTGTGGGCGGGCGTGTCCAGCGTGGCTGGTGTAGGAAACGCTGTCTTCGGGTTGGACGCCATCTTGCAAATCTTTTTCTGTTTCAGGCTCTTTTTGTGGCTGAACGTCCTCTTTATGCTGATCCTCCACCTGATGTGATATGTACACAGCTGCAATCCATTGTTTTGTAGTTTTCATAAAGTGTCTGATGGGTGCCATTTTAGGCTCGAACCAACTATCTTGGTCACGTGCTTGTTCCTCCTCGAATAATAGGCATGTCACTTCTTTATTAAGACAGTTGAATTCCTCTAATACATTAGCAAAGTCATTTTCCATCCCTTCTTGGACGTGTCGTACATTTTGTACGTCCTCCATTAATGACTCCATCATATTCATTTTATTAGACAGGTCTCGCAGCCTTTGTCTTCTTAGTCCAATGCATTTTTGCAACTTATACTCCAATCCTTTTTCAGTTAATTTACGTGACCTTCCCTGTTCTTTGGGATTTCCCACGTCATGCTCCTTTCCCTCATCCATCGTAACAATTGCAGAGTGACTCATTAGTTTGCAGTGTTCAAAAGCACCTTTAACTTAAAAGTCACTTTTCTTATTCTTAGATCAAAGCAACTTCTAATATTATGACGCACTCTGCTTGGTTGAGTTAAGTTTGCGACGTGAGTTTGCCTGCAGGGGAACTGTCACTTTTGTGTCATTCTGTCACGTTCATAATATAATGAATATTCATAATATTCATATTTATTCATTGGCCGTAGCCGCAGCCTTCTGTCTTCGCCTCGTTTCGGGCAGGCAGTATACAACATGAAGGCTTCTCATTACCTTGTCGTAGAGTCAATGGATTGGCTGTTTTCCTACTTCATGCTGTTATCTCTCGATCGGATCCATCCATCCAGTTCCAAGTCCGGTGCAGTGTTAACAAGCTCCGTAGCCAGTTTTTTGACAAATGTAGGTGTAATCCGACGCCAGTCTTTGAGTTTCGCACACCATTGAAGCAGAGTAGGTCATTAACGCGTCTGAACGCGCACGGTCAAAAAACTATAACGCTACCCACTACCCTGGTTTCATTCACAAAACTGCCGCTGCCTGCTACCCAGCTGACGCTAAGTAGTCACATGACATTCCTAACATTCTGACATTCCTCACATGACATTCCTAAGTCCTAAATTGGCTTCTACAGTGCCCTTCCTGATGACTTGTCGTACAGAACTTGTAAGTTGCTTTGGATAAAAGCGTCAGCTAAATGACTAAATGCAGGGACGTGCACAGGACTTTAGAGGGGCAGGTGCTCAAAGGCTGAAAAGGGCACTATACCTATGTGTATTTTAACCGAGCGTGCGAAGCGCGCAAACCCAATTTTTAAGGGCCCTTTTCGGGCGGGCCCCCTTTTTATGCTTTTTGGGGGGTTTTGGTGATCAAATATTGAATATGTAAGGGATAATGTATAGCTACGAGGTCATTGTCGCAAAATAATTGACCGAGACTGCGTTCTGGAACACCGAGGCGCTACGCCGAGGTGTTCTAAACGCAGTGAAGGTCAATTATTTTGCGACAATGACAGAGTATAGCTATACATTATCCCGCTTATTACAGGGCTAACTTACTAACAATAACGTAATTCATTTTACACCATCGACAAGACGAGATCAAATGCAGACGCAGTTGTTCTGTTGCTCCTCTGTCATCGGCAGGTGTGTGGACTTGATTGCACCTGATGTAGTGCAGCTGTGCATATAAAGCTTAGCTTTCGTGACTGCGATCAAAATGCTTGATTGTGATTGGTCAATAGCGCTCTGTTGCCCCTAGCAGTGGTCATTATTGCGCGCTGCCCCTAGCAGCGGTGAATTATCGAGAAATAATTGACCGCTGCTAGGGGCAACGGAGCGCTAATTGACCAATCACAATCAAGCATTTTGGCGAATGTTAAAACGCCATGTAATATTGAACTATAATAATCAGTGCAGGAGCTCACTTATCCTTGAAAGACACTTTTATCACTGACTTAAAAGGCCCATACATCTCCATAAATGTTCAGGGGGGAGGGAATAAGTGCTTACCCTACAGACCCCAAGAAGTGCTGTATATTCTGTATTGTTTAATATAAATGCATTTTTTATTCCAATCCCGATTTGTATTTTAGATTCCCAAATCCCATCGGACTTGACTTCTTCGTGTCCCTCAATGAGTGTAATACCAGCATTCAACTGTATGTGCCACAGCGGTTTCTATCATCATCATCATTACCACCCACGCTATGCATAAAATATATAGGTCCGCGGAGAGGCACAGTGAGGCCATGCAAACTGCAATGGAATACGGGGCATCTCTCTCTCTTTACCTAATATTTTTATTCTATCCTGACATTTTTCAGTTGGAAGGACAGTCTATATGCGTAATGGTAAAAATAAAATTTAAAATTTTTAAAAATAAAATAGTTTTTTTGGAAAGGGACACTTTTTTATGAGGCTCAAAAGGGCAGGTGCTCAAGCACCCCTTGGGCTCTAGGTCTGCACGAAATGTAATGTAAACCACTAAAGGTCCCCTTATGACAATGGACCAAGAACCACTTTTGGTGCTAAAGAGAACCTTTTGTTGGTTTCAACACAGACTTATTGGACTAGTGAAGTGACACAAAGTGCAGTTAGCTACCAGCATAATTCAACTTGTTCCCTGATTTCATGCTTAGATGCTAAACCAAAATGCCCAGTACACTGGTTTGACCTGCAATCTACCACTATACTATATTTATCCTAAGTCTTACAACCAACCTTTCCACATGATGAAAAATCTACTCAACTGCAAGTCTTTGTCTACCACTGCCTGGAAGGCATGATTGAAACAGTAAACTAATTCCAATTAATTTAGCTCTCCCTGCCATTAATTAATATTTTTTTTAATAAAAACAGTCTTATGCAAATCGGGATATGGTTGCTAACTCTGATTAATTTGAGAGAAAAAAAGAAGAAGCTATTGAAATCATTATGCTAATATATTAAAATATGTACTCTTGTACTTGGAAGGGAATCAGCAACGAGGCACTTCATTCCTTATTTACATTTAGAAACAAAACAAAACAACTGAACCTGACACATTTCATGTGAGATTTAACCTGATAAGCTGTAAGCCGTATTTCGCCTAAAGGTACATGCCTAAGTAAATGGAAGATTGCTCCACTTCTGCAAGGTCAATTTGCATGTTCTTGGTATCTAGGAACATCTAGGGACCTGGGGGTATGTATTCCAGTGTCATCAATATTGTGTCTACTAGGCTTGAGTAAATTGTGATGAAACAAAGGAGAATATAAATTATGATTCATGATTTTTGCATCTTTGATAAAAAATTGATACGGGTAGGAGAAAATGCTCACTGAGCTCATTCACCACCTTATTGAGATTATGTGTAAAAAAAAATCTAAGCAAATGAACCGCGGGAAGATAATTAAACAGAAGGATTTGTAGATACAGTAATTAATGATAATCGATTTTAATTATAAATTCATATTTGACCTTGAACTTGACCTTGGCCTTATTATGGCCAAATCATACATCTATGGATAGGGAAAATGCTCCTCTTTCCAATGGCAGGGTTGAATCTGGATTTAGTCATTTCCTTGCGGTTTTTACGATAATTAGCATTTTCAGATACATTTGTATTTCCGATAAATCGTATAAAACATCGGTAAAAATTAAAATATACACTTTGACTACTGTTTTTGATAGGGTTATGGTCTTTACTCTTGGCTACAAAAAGAAATATTTAAAAACATTGACCTCTTAACATCCAAGGGCCCACATGTGGACGATTCTTTGCCGACCTCTAGTGGCTCAGGTGTGCATTTCTTTTAATACAATATATAGATAGAATTAAAGCCCTATCTGTTGCCTGTCGATTGCCCTTTCAGGTGACAAAATCCGTTCAGCGGTTCTCGAGTTACATGCCGATATGTGAGGCGTGCCCCAAAGTACGCAAAAGTACACATTACCACCCCCGACTCCCGGGGCTCTAGCTCCGTCAATCATTTGGCGATCTCGAAATTCTTTGCACAGGGTTGTAGCCAATGAGTGTGGCTTTCCAATGATACCCCATGATATGATAATAGGTGATCTAATACGGTCTCTATTGATCGATTTATGATAAAGAAAAGCAGGGTCCCCCTATAGGGGGACCTTAAGGCTTAACAGGTTTCAAATTACCCATTTTCACATCAATGGTGATTTGTTTTTTAATCTCACAGAATCTAAACAGTTTTGCACACATCAAGGTGGCTCACAATGTATGAATGTATGTATATATATACACGGGCGCCTGAGCAATGGAGCAAACGGAGCAGGTGCATCCCCACAATTGAACTTGGGGGAGCAAACGTGTGCTTTTGCACCCCCACTTTTTGATCATATGAAAAATATGACATGTCCCCCCCAATATATCATTGTAAACATAACTAGAACTTGTGCTGATTATAGAGCCTTAACACAATCCCGCCCGACCACGGAGATCTCCGTGTTTCGATTCCACCCGTTGTGGACAGAATCACGGATATATCCGTGGCAAGTTGTTTTGGCTTTTATTCCATTTTAATAACCTATTCAAGGTTGCCGAGCTGCACCGCAGATGTACCCTACTCTTTGAATTCGAGAAAGTGCAATACCGGCCAGATCCTCTTAGGGGCGCTATCGCGATAATAGAGTGTTCCCTGTGGCAGAAGTTGTCTTTTTTTTTTGGATCTCTAATGTAGTTTTCTACTCATCTGAAGCGATAGCTATTGTCTGTTCCACGGAATACCTTTTGGAGCGCGGATTTCACTATGCAATAAGGGGATTTATCATCAGCCAATGGACATATCGATCTACCAGATGGCGATCGTTAACGGGGAAATGCTCGGGGGGATCCAACCGGCTCATGGTAAGATCTTTTTCACGTAAAGTACAACCCGATCGGGCATTGTTTTGATAGCCATCCAGGCGATCGGCCTATGTGGCTACTTAGACGAACACGGTTATTGGTAATCAATAATAAGAAACGACGTCCCCCACCCCCCCCCCCCTTTCATGCATACATGCTTGAGGATCGTGCCAATCATATGCAGTTTGAGTTTTAACTGTAGCATCTGTATAACGGAAATGCCATTGGATATAACATTAGTAGCTATTAGCCCTATATCTAGCCTTCCAGGAAATATACAAATCCCATATAACGCTTATATTCACGGCGCTATAAAATGAGAACGTATTGATGCATTTTTTTCTTCTTTAAGCCATTTTGAAGGGACGGTTTATGGACTCAATTGACAATGAGAATGGACAGATAGCAATACTATAAAGTATAGATTTAGCTCTACAAACAGCCCCACGTCTGTTTACATTTGCCGGTCCTCTAAAGATGTATTAGACTCATCCCAATGGCCCCGAATGTGTTAATAGCAAGTTTTTAAGTTTCCAAAGATTGTGACCCCCCCGCGCATTTTCGCTCACAATGGTTTGATCAACTACCTCCCACCCCCAGCACGCAGTCAGTGGTGCATGATGCAGGTAGGCTGAGTGAGTGTGTAAATATCACCGACCGAGTATGTCATTGGTGGCAGACCTTTCCAGTAGGTTGTTCAAACAAAGGATATGTTAGACATGTCTTTACTTCTACCACTCAATACAATAAAACATATTTCTAATCATCACCTTCTCTTCATTTTCGCTGCATTGAATTACAGGTCACTCTTTATGTTAGCTAGCGGTTTGCTGACATTTGCTAGCTAGCTAGTAACCTCAACCAGTGTGTGTGTTTGACTAGCTAGCTACCTGGTAGAGCGAAGCCCATTAGTAGGGATGCCCCGATCACGTTTTTTGCCACAGATACCGATCACCGATCATCTTGAGCCATATCGGCCGATACCGATCCGATATCGATCGTTTTTGGTATACAAAAATATATATATATATATATATATATATATATATATTTTTTTTTTTTTATAAAAATATATATTATATAATCATACTTGTAGTTGTATTATCTGCGAGACATCGCCACCATGCAACAAGTCAAAATGCTCGCTACCTGCAAACTGTCTGTGTGTACTCGAGTAGCCTCCAGCTACGGCCAGGATTCTCCGGCGCTGCAGCTGGACCCTATTGGTATAAATCACATTCAGCATGCCCTCAGCTCGAATACGCATCGAATCAATGTTATAAGACATTGATATCAGGAGCTATCTGTCTCTAATGCTAGCCGGCTAGATAACGTTAAGACAACGCCTCAGTGAACTATTTAGTTTAGAGCTAACGTGAGCTAACGTGAGCTACCGAGTCAACGGAGGTAACTTATCATGCACTCGACTATTGCTGGAGCATTTGTTGATATCAGCAGCTATCAGTAGCTAGCCAGCTAGATAACGTTAGACAATGCCTCATGTAGTCACTGGGTCATTTAGTTTAAACAGTAACGTTAGCTCGGTAGGTAGCCAACGTTAGCTCATGTCGCATGCACCAGACTATAGCAGACTGCGAGGCATAGGAGCCTCTTGTTTACACGAGTGCGGGAGGGGCTGGGGAGGAGGAGAGGCCGTACGCTGCAGGCAGCTGTGTGTCTGAGAGAGAAGTCAGCAGTGAGATCTCCGCTAAGAATTGGATCATGTTTTTCGATCGGATTTGACGATCGGCGAAAATAAAGCATTATCACCGATCACCGATCTCATATTTATACTGAATATCGGCCGATACCGATCGCTGGCCGATCGATCGGGGCATCCCTACCCATTAGAGTTTGAGTTTATTAGGATTAGGGTTGGGCATCGTTTGGATTTGAATGATTCCGGTTCCGATTCCGATTCTCCATATCGATTCCTGTTCTGAACGATTCTCGATTCCGATTCTTTGAGGTGCAGGTCACAGCTTATTTCGCAGGAGTTTTTTTTTTTTTTTTTTTCAATTTTTTTTCATACTATTCACATTTTCAGTTGACTTGATAAAGTTTCATTTGGTTGCTGTACTGTAACTAGGGTATTAATTAACAAAGTAACATTTTTTTATTTTATTTTTTTTAAGAATCGAAATGCAGATATGTTACTTCCAGAACCGGAAGTTAGGAACCGGTTCCTAATTAGAACCGGTTTTCGGTGCCCAACCCTAATTAGGATCCCCATTAGCTGTTGCATGACAACAACTAGTCTTCCTGGGGTCCACACAAAACATTACATTCGACAAGACTTTTACAGAACAGTAAATAAAAAACTGATTTCCGAAGTCTTCAAGCATTGACTTTCATATTTTCCATCAAATACCACTTATTTTCTGATTTTCATTTTCATTGGAAAGAAAATAATGGTAATAAAATAAGAATAAAGTACTTAAAAGACTCGCTGTCCATTCATCTGACGAACAATTGAGAGGTCAAGTCTTGCTGGGGGTCGCGCAGGACATTAAAAGCGCGACAAATCGAATTTGAGTCAAATTGGTGCTTTCAGGAATCATTGTCTACTACTGCACCCCCCCCCCACACTCTCAAGTCTGCTGCAGAATGAGGAATGCCCAAGGTCTGTGCACAAGGCCACGCCGGGGAGTCAGTCAAGATAAGAACAGGGACTCTGCGTTCCGTACCCAACATCTCACCTCCCCCACCAGATCTGGCTCGGCACTCCCCCCCCCATCCCCAATCCCTACCCAGACCCCTCCTCCCGTGTGTACGCCTAGCGCCGTAAGAATTTTTCTGGACGGCTGCCAACTAGTACGCGCGTTGGAGGGGGGGGCCTAAGACTGTCTCCCGATCCCACCCGTCCATGCCCCCTCCCTCTGGACAATCTTCTCCTCCCTCCCTCCTGCCACCTGGCGCGACAACACTTTGTTTTCAACCACTTTGTTGTTGTTGCAGCCGACTATCGCATATGGCGTCTCAGGCATTCTGTAGATGACATGTGTCAACAAATGTACATGTCTGTGTGAATTTATGTTGTGCCGTTGTTACTGTAAAAATTTAATGATTGTGATATGAGACGATTGTGATATGAGACGATGAGCTGTATGTGTGTCACAGGGCCCGTGAGCGGATCGGCGCGGGCGAGAAATCCGCTCTTCGCTCTAGACGGCTTGTTCCGCTCCGCTAATCGTTCATGTTGACCCCACCCCCAAGTCGCTCTCCGCTCGCTCACCGCTCACCTTGAATCGAGCGCTCCCCGGTCCCCGCTCCACATCGCTCGGCAGATTTTTTTTTTTTTTTGGAGCATGATGTCAATTTGCTTGATTTGACCAAACTACAACAGTCTACACCCCCTGGGCCCCTTAAAGGATAACTCCACTATTTGGGGAAATTAGCTTATTTAACATCTTCCCTGGAGTTAGACAAGAAGATGCATACCTTTTTTGTCTCTGTGCGTGCATTTTAGCTTTGGGAATAGATGCTCCGTTAGCATAGCTTAGCTTCATCACTGGAAGTGAGGCAGGACAGTAGCCTTACAGTGCCTTACAGTGTATTGCAAGGTCTGACATTGACCAAACTTGATATGCATGACCTTGGTGGGCTCTAGGTCAACTCCTGAAAAGGGGGTCAATGTCAGACTTTGCAATCAAAAGTTAGGGGGCTAATAACCCTTGCCATAATTTCAGTGCGCCCCTAACTTTTGATTGCAAGGTCTGACATTGACCCCCTTTTCAGGAGTTGACCTAGAGCCCACCAAGGTCATGCATATCAAGTTTGGTCAATGTCAGACCTTGCAATACACTGTAAGGCACTGTAAGGCTACTGTCCTGCCTCACTTCCAGTGATGAAGCTAAGCTATGCTAACGGAGCATCTATTCCCAAAGCTAAAATGCACGCACAGAGACAAAAAAGGTATGCATCTTCTTGTCTAACTCCAGGGAAGATGTTAAATAAGCTAATTTCCCAAAATAGTGGAGTTATCCTTTAACAATTGTTTGTATTGAGCCGTATTGTAATTGTACCCATTCTGCAATGTTAAATAACGTTGTTTATAGCTCTACTAAGCGATTATAGCTAGCCTAGCCACAATGCTATGGTCGCTGCCATTAACGTTAGCATGTAAGCTAACGACAACAACAATGGCGTCATATACTTTTTCTAACAGGATGTGAGTGACGGTTCACCCTTCTCATTGGTTAAAAATGGCCTTCATGTTTGTACATCGCCATCTGTTGCTTTGGCATTGTACTACATGTATATTACATCAGTGTTAAACCACTGTGAGCGGCCCGGAGTGGATTGGAGCGGAGGAGAACTCTCGCTCCGGACGTCGCGCCGACCCATTTTAAAACCCACTCCGTCGCTCACATAAAAACCGCCCGCTCCGCTCCCCGCGCCGCTCACACGCCTCGTCGGAACCTTCGGGGGGGTTCTGTCTCGCGGCCATGGCCGGGGGCCCCTCCTCTGTAAAGGAGCGGGAACCCCTTCTGCATCCCGCTGGCGGGCGGCTGGCGGGGTGCATGGTGAGGTAGACTGCGGTTTTTCGCATGATCTACTCACCTTGTGCGTTTTGGGGTAACTGCGCCCCACTGCGTATGATTGGTGTCCTTCTCTCCGCTCCTCGTTAGGAGGAGCGAGGGGGTCGGACCTCACCCCATGTTTTTCTGATGGTCGTGAAGGGACCTTAGGGGGTGCATTTGTCGGGGCTACGGCCCTGCTTCGCCCGTTGTCCCATAGGCGAGGCAGACAGCGTAGCCAATGATATATAACGAAGGTAATCCTATAACCCTAGTTATATGATTGGCGTAGCTGTCTGCTTTAATCGCAGCCCTGAGGACCCTTGGCTGGTCTGCTGAAAATGCAGACTAGGAAGGAAGAAGTAGACCGCACACCTGGGCTTTGAGTGGCTGTAGGTGGGCATGGTCGGGCAAATTAAAGGTACATGTGAAAAATTTTCATTGGCCGCGCACAGGCGCTGAGTGTATTCCCATAGGCGAAGCAGACAGCTACGCCAATCATATAACTAGGGTTATAGGATAACCTTCGCTTTAACACACCTACCCACCGTAACAAACATTTGAATTATACTCTTCACATCGTCTCTGCTTGTTTGTGTCTGCAGACAGACAGACAGACAGACAGACAGACAGACATACAGACAGACAGACAGACAGACAGACAGACAGACAGACAGACAGACAGACAGACAGACAGACAGACAGACAGACAGACAGACAGACAGACAGACAGACAGAAAGAGAGAGAGAGAGAGTGAGAGAGAGAGAGAGAGAGAGAGAGAGAGAGAGTGTGAGAGAGAGAGAGAGAGACATCGATCGATCGATCGATCGATAGATCGATAGATCGATAGATAGATAGATAGATAGATAGATAGATAGATAGATAGATAGATAGATAGATAGATAGATAGATAGATAGATAGATAGATAGATAGATAGATAGATAGATAGATAGATAGATAGATAGATAGATAGATAGATAGATAGATAGATAGATAGATAGATAGATAGATAGATAGATAGATAGATAGATAGATAGATAGATAGATAGATAGATAGATAGATAGATAGATAGATAGATAGATAGATAGATAGATAGATAGATAGATAGATAGATAGATAGATAGATAAGGAATTACCCTCTGTTGGTGACGATGGCCTTCTTCAAATGAATATAACTAGCTGGAAACACTCCCTGGAGAGAAAATAATGAGAGATACACAAATGAGAAATAATGTCAGAGATAAGTGAGTGAGATATAGACAGAGAGAGAGAGTAATGAAAGGAGGAAGGAATATTCAATATTCAACATTCATGCCAATAGAAACATTGAAATTAATTGGATTGTGTGACAGAAAGATACATAGAAATATGTCATGAAACAGGGAGAAAGATAGAGGAGAGGAATACTGAGAAAAATAAAAAGAGAGAGAGAGTGGCAGACTCCGGTTGCTAAGGTGATATATTTCCATCATTGCATGAATCACAACAGAGAAAGTAAGAAAGTGGTACTGTAGCTGGGGAAAAAAGCACTATGATAATCAAATGTGACTTTATTAGGTTTGACAAAACACAGGTAGCCTTGCTGTACAAGCCTGTAGAACTGTCAGGCAAGTAGGTCAACCAGCTTCATGTACGTGGTGTCGCAGTGCTATACTACAGCACAGTTACAGTACAGTGAGTACTGCACTGTTCAACAATACATGTAAGGTATGCAATCTGTTAGCTCAGTAAGGCAGGCTAAGTTGTTTTGTTAAAATTACCATGTATGGCTATAGCCTATAGCTATATGGCTCTCTCTCTCTCTGTGTGTGTGTGTGTGTGTGTGTGTGTGTGTGTGTGTGTGTGTGTGTGTGTGTGTGTGTGTGTGTGTGTGTGTGTGTGCGTGCGTGCGTGCGTGCGTGCGTGCGTGCGTGCGTGCGTGTGTGTGTGAGAATATCACATGTATTACAATGTAATATTTTCACCTTAAATCACTGCTCAGTGACATTCATCCACTCTCTCTATGCTCATCTTCCCCTTCATAGCTAAAGTTTTCTTTAATAGGGGGTGTCTTGGGATGAACTAGACGTGGTAGGGTGCTTTGTGAACTTGCATCTAGGATTATCGTTTGTTTGGGTCCCTCTAATATAAAAGACGAATGTCAACTGTCAGTATACTCATGGGTTTTGCATAGCCAGATCTCTCTCCACGTTAGTGGTTGTGCAGCACAGACTGCGGTGGAGATATTATACCCAGAGTGCAATGTTTACGAAGCACGGGAGACCACAATATGTTGAAAACGGTTGAAGCAAATGCTTTGTTATATAGGAGGTGCTTCCTTGCTTGCACAAAATACTCTTGCTGCTGGTATTGCGTTTTGCTGTATTCCATCTTTTTGTGAAGCTCAGCCAAACGTTTTAGTATTTGCTGCTGTTAGCCAGCGACCGCATGGTCCACCATAAGAGGCCAGTGACATGACGTTGGTCCAAGCAACGGGTATTGGTAGTTGAGTAGATTGTGTTGCTCAATGCAGCCACTGACATTATGCAGTGGAGGAAAAAGATCATTGAAGGATCTTTACTCGCACATGTGCTCCTAAATCGTTTTTTCCGGTTTGCACAGTGTCAAGCCCTGCAGGTAGCATTGGATAATACCTTGGAGACCGGAAAGCACTGACCTGTTAACTAACAGACATTTTCACAGGCAAGAAGACCAGATGTAGCAGTGTGCCTGTGTGTGTGTGTGTGTGCGTTTCTCTGTGTCTCTGTGTCTCTGTGTCTCTGTGTGTGTGTGTGTGTGTGTGTGTGTGTGTGTGTGTGTGTGTGTGTGTGTGTGTGTGTGTGTGTGTGTGTGTGTGTGTGTGTGTGTGTGTGTGTGTGTGTGTGTGTGTGTAATTGTCGACTCCCACATGGGATTTGTTTACTATTGTTAGCGGGGTCATGGCACTGGGCTATTCAACGGAATCAACTATGAGATGCGTTGAAGATATGGCTGTTTTAACGGTGGACAGTGACATCAATGAAGAAAGAAATGGCAAAAATAAAATGCTAAATTTGCAACATTTTATTGCAAATGCCAGCTGAGGTGTAAAGAGAATTCCGAACGGCAGGCATTGTCTGTTTGTGTGTGGTACAGTGTCACCGCATTTAACGGCATGATACAAGCCTGATGTCATAATCATGGCGAGAGCCTTCCTCACCCCTCCTCCTTCCACACCATCATGGCGGAAGCCTTCCTCACCCCTCATCCTTCCACACCCTTATATGGGCAGCATCCGACCCCAGGATTCCCAGGCTGCCAGAGGGACATCAATTAACGCGGCTGTGAGGGATTCCCTCGTCAACAAACTCCTACTTCAGCTCACGGATCCTGCTCTACCGTCGTCGCAGTGTTAACCTAACTACCTAGGTATGACATCGCACCCTAGCCTTGGTACTCTGTCCTTGTTACATGCCTTGTCCTAATCTTTGCTCTCCCTGTGCCCAGGACTACCGCTCCCGAGACACCACCCACCTGGACGCGCCTGCGCAGCACGAGGAGTGCACCTGCTCGTGTCTACTTGCACATTCCTATACCTGTTGCACATTCCTGTACCTGTATACCTATCTGCTTGGGGTGAACATTAAAACCAACCTAAAACGCTCCATTCTCTCTCCTCCTGTGTTCTGCTATTGGGCTCCGACAACCCCTGCCCTAACAGAACACTGCGACCAGATGTCGAGTCCAGCATCACAGGATTCCGGAGAATGGAGAGAGTTCCAGGAGGAGTTCCAGACCATCGTCAACGGACACGCCATTCTGGTACCAGCACACACGCTCACTAGAAGAGACCACTGCCCAACATGGCACTCTCACGCTCAGCTCTGCGGAGCGAGACAACCGATGTGACCGCCTTGATGCATACATCGCTGCCTGGCCAATCCCACCTGTTGAGCGCCCGCACAGAGAGCCCCATGTCCCCGCACCGGAACGTTACGACGGGGACGTCTCTAAATGTCGTGCCTTTATTTTCCAATGTTCATTAGTATTCGGACAACAGCCACACACTTTCCAAAGTGATAAATCTAAAATCGCTTACCTGTCAGGTCTGCTCAAGGGTCCTGCGTTTGAATGGGCAACAGCGCTCCACTTCAGTCAGTCCTCCCTCTGCAATTCGTTCTCCGCATATATCGACGACATGCGAAAAGTCTTCGACCACCCTCCCGGGGGCTCGGATAGTTCTGCTGGCTTGTTCACTATCCGCCAGGGAAACCGCAGCGTGAGCGAATATGCAATTTAATTCCGTATCCTAGCAGCGGGCTCCGAGTAGAATGATCCGTTACGAGGGGCATTCCGTCAAGGCCTCAGCGACGTTCTAAAAGACGAGTTGGTGTCTAAGGAGAAACCGACTTCCCTGAACGAGCTAATTAATTTAGCCAGAGAACTGGACATGCGTCTTAGCGAGTGCCGTCGTGAAAAGGCTAGCGGCACTCGCCCTCCGTTGCCCAATTCATCTCGCTCTCCTAGCCCCAGGTTCGCTGCCCGCGTCGAGCACAGCCCCTCTGAGCCAATGGAACTTGACCTCTCTCACCTCCACCCAAACGGCGGGGCTCGACAGTAATGCTGGGTGCATGTTCGAGCCTAAATTATGCACCCAGCTCCGGTCCCAATATGCAATTCAGTGCCACGCTGTGTTACAATGGCAAGTCGCTTCCCCTGTCTGCGCTGGTTGATTCAGGCGCTGATGAAAATCTCATTGATGCTGGCGTAGTGTCCCGCTTCCGTATTGCTACCGACACTTTTCACGTCACTAATTCCCCCCATAATCCTATTGTACTCGGTATGCCCTGGTTGAAGCTACACAACCCAGTGATAAACTGGCCAACTGGTGCGGTCGTGAGCTGGAGCCCCCACTGCCACACCTCCTGCCTACAGCCTGCTCGGCCGCCACTGGAGGTCGCTGGTTCTCACGTTCCCAACGAACCCATTGACCTTTCTGCTATCCCTCCAATTTATCATGATTTAGAGGCTGTTTTTAGTAAACAGCATGCTCTCTCCTTGCCACACCATCGCCTGTACGACTGTGCCATTGACCTGCTCCCAGGAGCCCCGCTCCCCGCTAGTCGCCTGTTCAGTCTCTCGCGCCCGGAGAGGGAGTCCATGGAGAAATACGTCCACGAGTCCCTGGCCTCTGGCATTATTACCCCTTCCTCCTCTCCTGTCGGCGCTGATTTCTTTTTTGTTTCCAAGAAGGATGGCTCCCTTCGCCCCTGTATTGACTACCGGGGCCTCAACAACATCACGATCAAGAACAAGTACCTCCTGCCGTTAATTAACTCTGCTTTTGAACCCCTGCAAGGTGCCACCATTTTTTAGAAGCTGGACCTCAGGAATGCCTATCACCTCGTCCGTGTCCGGGAGGCGTCTATACTTCCCACAAGCAAGTTGTCCTTCCGCGTTCCCGTTTTGCGCTCTGATTGGCCACGCATGTTTCTGGTCATGTGACATGTGCGCCCAATCGCATGACGAGCAGTGTCTTAGCCCATTTCCGCGTCGAACAACCTGCAAACGACCTAACACCTAGTTTATCACTGGTTAAGCTTAGGCGACTCTTTCGCAGTTGGTTAAGGTTCGAGTTTGGAATCAGGGCTGGCGTTCTATCGCCATGCTCTAAGACAAACTCTAACCTTAACCAACTTCGAAAGAGCGCCTAAGCTTAACCGTCCAAAGAACTTGCCGTCACACGATTGGGCGCACATGTCACATGACCAGAAACGTCAGTGGCCAATCAGATCGCGCAAAAGGACAACTTGCTTGTGGGAAGTATAGACGTGTCCGGGAGGGGGACGAATGGAAGAAAGCCTTTAAGACCCCGCTCGGTCACTTCGAGTACAAGGTAATGCCCTTTGGGCTGACCAACACCCCTGCTGTCTTCCAGGCCCTTGTCAATGACGTTCTCCGTGATATCCTTAACCGCTCTGTTTTTGTTTATTTGGATGACATTCTGATTTTTTCCCGCTCTATGGAAGAGCACGTCCAGCATGTCCGCCGGGTCCTCCAACGCCTGCTGGAGAACAAGTTGTTCGTCAAGGTGGAGAAGTGTGAGTTCCACGTCTCCTCCATCGGGTTCCTCGGCTACATAATAGAGGGCGACCAGATCCGGGCAGACCCCGAGAAAATCAAGGCAGTGTCAGACTGGCCCAGACCCACCAACGTCAAGCAGCTCCAACGCTTCCTGGGATTTGCTAACTTCAATCGGCGTTTCATCAGGGACTACAGCCGGGTCGCTGCACCCCTTACCCAACTCACTTCGCCCTCCATGCCCTTCATCTGGTCCGCTAAAGTGGACTCTGCCTTCTTCGAGCTGCATAGGCGCTTCACATCCGCACCCATCCTCGTCCAGCCGGACACGTCCCGCCAGTTCGTGGTGGAGGTGGATGCCTCGAGTAACGGGGTGTGGGTGGTCCTCTCCCAGCGCTCCACTCTTGACCAGAGACTACACCCCTGCGCATTTTTCTCTCGCCACCTGACCCCGGCAGAGGTCAACTATGATATCGGAAACCTGGAGCTCCTGGCAGTCAAGCTGGCCCTGGAGGAATGGAGGCACTGGCGGGAGGGCTCAGAGATCCCCTTCCTGGTCTGGACGGACCATAAGAAACTCGCCTATGTCCAGACGGCCAAGCGCCTGAACTCCCGCCAGGCCCGCTGGGCGCTGTTCTTCGGCCGGTTCAATTTCACCCTGACCTACAGGCCAGGCTCCAAGAACATTAAGCCGGACGGCTTTTTGTCCCCGACCTTGTCCACTCCCAGGTGCTCCAGTGGATCCACGGCTCCCGGTTCGCCTGTCATCCTGGGATCGACCGTATCCTATCCTTACTGAAGCGGCACTTCTGGTGGGTCTCCATGAGGGAGGACACCCGCGCCTTCGTCCTTGCCTGCACCGTCTGTGCTCGGGAAGGCTTCCCACCGATCACCTGCCGGGCTCCTCCGTCCGCTGCCTGTTCCTGGCCGGCCCTGGTCACACGTCGCCCTGGACTTCGTCACCGGTCTGCCCCCCTCACACGGTAACACAGTCATTCTCACCATTGTCGATAGATTCTCGAAGGCCGTTCACTTTGTTGCTCTCCGCAAACTTCCCTCTGCTTCAGAGACTGCAGACCTGATGGTGCTCCACGTCTTCCGCCACCACGGATGTCCACGGGATCCCGGTGGACATCGTCTCCGACAGAGGGCCTCAATTCATCTCCCAGGTCTGGAAGGCCTTCTGTCGGGCCCTGGGGGCCACGGTCAGCCTCTCCTCCGGATACCACCCGCAAACCAACGGCCAGTCAGAGCGGGCCAACCAGGACCTGGGGTCCGCCCTCCGCTGCATCACGACCTGGGACCCCTCTGGCTGGAGCACCTTCCTGCCATGGATCGAGTACGCCCACAACTCCTTGTCCTCCGCTGCCACAGGTCAGTCCCCCTTCGAGTCTTCTCTGGGCTACCAGCCTCCACTGTTCACTACCAAGGAGGAGGAGATCTCAGTTCCCTCGGTGCAGGCGCACCTTCACCGCTGCAGGAGGATATGGGAGGACACCAGGGCCGCGCTGCTCCGCCAACCAGAATCGCCGCTTTGCCGACCGCCACCGGACCCCGGCCCCCGACTATCAACCAGGTCAGATGGTTCTCGTCTCGGGACCTGCCTCTCAAATCGGTTTCCCGAAAACTCACCCCCCGTTTTGTTGGCCCTTACAAGTCATTAACCCCTCAGTCGTCAGACATCAATTAACGCGGCTGTGAGGGATTCCCTCGTCGACGAACTCCTACTTCAGCCCACGGATCCTGCTCTACCCTCGTCGCAGTGTTAACCTAACTACCTAGGTACGACGTCGCACCCTAGCCTTGGTACTCTGTCCTTGTTACATGCCTTGTCCTAATCTTTGCTCTCCCTGTGCCCAGGACTACCGCTCCCGAGACACCACCCACCTGGACGCTCCTGCGCAGCACGAGGAGTGCACCTGCTCGTGTCTACTTGCACATTCCTATACCTGTTGCACATTCATGTACCTGTATACCTGTCTGCTTGGGGGTGAACATTAAAACCAACCTAAAACGCTCCATTCTCTCTCCTCCTGTGTTCTGCTATTGGGCTCCGCCAACCCCTGCCCTAACATCCGATCTGCCCAGTACCGGTATGAGATGTATTTCACATCATAGATTGATCAATACAGTCCGTATTAAGTAATGTTGCATTTCTTTTTCAAATTTAGCCAAGAGTAAAGACCCAGAAAACAGGAGTCAAAGTGTATATTTTCAGCACTATGTTTGTTTGATTTTGATTTTAACCCCTTAACACATTGGACGCCAGACCCGACATAAGTCGGGTTAACTCGCAGAACGTTGGGCACCAAACCCGAGAAAAGTCGGGATTTAATCGTTATTTCTTGTATTCGCTATATCCATTCATAATTCATCCATCCAGCCTGATGTTATCATTGGGAATGGGTCTGAGATCGCAAACGTCCAATACCGCCGCCTAAAGCCTTGCGGCCGCTATTGCACTCCATTTGAAAGATGTGGCTTGTTGTCTGGGCCGAGCTGCAGCATGCGGGTGGGGTCTAAATACTCGGGCAAGACAAGCGGTTATAACGGATGCATCGACAAGGGTCACCCCCCCCCGTTCATGTTCAATGCTGGATTACGTTGGAAACACGATCGCGATCAGTATTTGGAATGGCGATCAGATAATTGGATTATTCTTTTTGCAGTACATCAGAGACAAGGTAAGGGCTATATGTTATCAATCTTGCGTTGATCCGATAATCTTTCCCCGCTGTCTGAGCGTGTGTCTGTAATGTACTATGTAGCGTATTCCGTTGGTGGCGATCGAAGCATAAAAAAACTACCCCCCCCCCCACCCTTTCATGCATGCATGATGAAACATAATACCGATAACCTAGCGTTGATTTCAGATTGATTATTGATCCAGGCGAGGAATGGCACGATTTATAATGAAATGCAGTATATCACCATTGAACAAAGCACTGGCACACACGGCCATATGCCCACAGCGACCTCTGGCGCTGAACCTGTTAAGCCCGACAGGCCCTGTACCGGGCCGAGATTTATTTCACGTCATAAATAGATTAATACAGTCCGTATTAATTAATGTAACATTTTTAAATGTAGCCAAGAGTAAAGACCCTAACCCTATCAAAACAGCAGTCAAAGTGTATATTTTCAACACTACGTTTGTTTACCAATGATTTTAAGTGTTATTAGCGAAATATGAGTTCATAAATATCTTGTCGCATCCCTGCGGAAATCAGAGGAATTAGACGGAAATAAAGGCAGCTGTCATACGTGTGTATAGAAGAGACCCAGGGCTTTAGATGGGTTTTCGAATCTCATAAAACTACACTACCCAGCTCACGCCAGCCCCTCAATCATCTGACTTCCAGCGTGAACATTATTTTTTTAACATTATTTTCTGGATCATATCTCACGGGTCGAACAAACCTGAACGTCATTGCCATAAAATAGAACGTAGTTCATTTCTTTACCTTTCTGTGAACGTCTAACAAAAAAACGCGTTGCAATCTGATGAAAAATGGCAGAGCTATTTACATTAAAAAAAGTAACTGTACTTACAGTAGATTTCATTCACGGTTTTTGCTGCCATGTCAGGGGCACCTGGTGGTACTAAATCCAGATTGAACCCTGTCATTGGAAGGAGGAGATTTGGCCCGATCCATAGATGTGTGACTTGGCCATAATAAGGTAATTTATAGGCCTGATATTCTATATTCATATTTAGAATTGCATGTATCTGGATGGCAAAATTCAGTACTGTATCTACAAAACCAGTGTGTGTGTGTGTGTGTGTGTGTGTGTGTGTGTGTGTGTGTGTGTGTGTGTGTGTGTGTGTGTGTGTGTGTGTGTGTGTGTGTGTGTGTGTGTGTGTGTGTGTGTGTGTGTGTGTGTGTGTGTGTGTGTGTGTGTGTGTGTGTGTCATAGAAGTAGGCTGTACCTTTGATCTGTACATGGACCAGGCCTTCCGGGACAAGTTTATCAAATACCAACCACTGCTCAGTGTGATGGCTGACCTTGGGTATAGGTGTAGATATAGTGTACTTGTATTCGGAAGTCTTGGCCATGTATACAAATGCACCATGACCGGTCTGAGAATTGCTGCAATGTCTAAAAGAAAAGCCAAACAAATTGCCAAATATTGCTCTGTCTCGGCTATTATTGGCAGCTTAGCCACGTGGAGAAGGAAGTGCTATGTGTACCCTTAAGTGTTCAGTGCTGCTTGGCCCGATACATTTGATTCCCTGTTTATGTAATATAATTTGTGGAACCAAATAAAGTATTAAAATGTGTGAGTGTGTGTGTGTGTGTGTGTGTGTGTGTGTGTGTGTGTGTGTGTGTGTGTGTGTGTGTGTGTGTGTGTGTGCGTGCGTGCGTGCGTGCGTGCGTGCGTGCGTGCGTGCGTGCGTGCGTGCGTGCGTGCGTGCGTGCGTGCGTGCGTGCGTGTGTGTGTGGGGCAATGGGTCATCTAAAAAACAACTTGTTCCTAATTAGTCTCACCTGAAAAGGTCAGCTTATTACAAAACAGGAACAGAGAGAAATAGAGAGAGATACAAAGAAAGAGAGATGAAGAGAGAGAGAGAAAAAGAAGAGGAGAGAATACTTCAGCATTCATGAGCCAAGTCTCCTCTCCTGTAAATGTTCCTTTTGGAAATATAAAATGCTATTTATGTTTTCAATTACATGCCGGGTACAGAGATAGAGAGAGAGAAAAAGAGAGCCAGAGTGGATGATAATGAATAAAGACCTACAATTATGTACACATTTATTGCTCCTCCTGTCTCATAAAGCCCTAACCGAGTTGTACTGCTTCATCAAATGCTCAACACAGCCTTTGTTTATCAAAGGCAGATAACACATATTTGTTCCCATGATTACCAGAGAAAAATAATACAAACATTGCTTCGGGTTTGTTAACGATACAAGCACCAGACAAACAATTATTGTCTGTGTGTGTGCATGCCTGTGTACGTGTTTGTGTGTGTGTGTGTGTGTGTGTGTTTGCGTGTGTGCGCGTGCGTGCGTGTGTGCGTGCGTGCGTGTGTGTGTGTGTGTGTGTGTGTGTGTGTGTGTGCATGTGTGCACACATGCCACAAATCAATTATGAAGCAATGTTACAAAGAGAAATGGAAATGGTTGTTGTGTTGTTCTGGTGCCATTGTAGTAGAGCAATTCAATAACATCATAAGCAGGGCTCCAGACTAACTTTTTACATTGGTTGCACCAGTGCGCCTATCTTTTTCATTTAGGTGCACCAGCACATAATTTAGGTGCACCCAAACATTTTCACTGCGCCTTTTGCTGCTGCAATAATACATTTTAAGCGTTACCTTTACACTTACCTTTTTTGTCAGTTCCCATATACATTAATAATTTCTTAAGATGTTATGTAAATGATTGTAAAAAATAACATTGTATTACAGTTAGCTCGCAAAGTCCAATCCTTCACTTTTTTATGTCTATTTTAACACATTCAGCTCAGCTCCAGTTAGAGCTGTCCCCAAGCCTGTTTTTGGGATTCGAACATTCGCCAGGGTTTTTCGAACGGATGTTCGAACCATCGTTTTTAATCATGCAAACAATTTGCTCCTAAATAGGGAGGTGTAGTCTGACGTCACTTTGGACCGCCTGCGAGGTCCACCCGTATAGGGATTTATCATTGGGAAAATGGATTATCGGCTATTGTAACAATTCTACCTCATGAACATTTGGAAAGCTTTCCATTTTTGCACAAAATTAGTTCCCTTCCATTACTAACATTATTTGTTAAAAATTTTTGGTTGAAATACAATTCGGCGATATTTTTTTTACAATTGTGAATATTTTCATGTTGAGCTATTAGATTGTGGATGAATTCGCACAGAAAGGTACACCATGCAAATGTTGATGCTTTATTTGTTTTAAACGAGACGATTTAGAAATGGGCAATGGGCAAATACATTGTGTTTTCAAGATGGTGGACCGGCCGGAAACAGCAATCACGTAACCACTACACCTCCCTATACTAATTGTCTTTCGGGTATTTTATTTTGAAAAATGGCCACTTCCGTCCGTGCCTCACTCCAGTGTACTTGACTTACTCGCAGGTTTTTTCTAGTTCAGTAATGTCGAGTCTTGACTTTAGGCACATAGCGCACATTGCTGCGGTTGAGTAGTAGTACCTACTTACTGGTCATGGGAGGCTTCAATAACGTTTGAATGATAATCCATTTTGTGAATACATTTGCTAAAACAAGATTGTTGGCTGACGGCCCCTGCTATCTTAACGTTAGCTGCGCTCTAACGTTACATAGCGTAATTAACGTGCATAACATACCTGTGTAACGTTAAGCAGCTTGTGTTCCGCTGGGAAAGCATCACTGCATACACTTTGTTTAATCCAAACGTCCATTCAGAAACATTGTATTATGAAACCAGTATGAGACTCTGTGCTTATTTATCGTTTCAATTTGGAAAGTTGATGCTCACATGCTATTTTATTTAGGCCGTCATTCAGCCAAGACGAATTTCAGGGTGATGATAGGAGCCAATCAGAGGCTGGTCTGGTCTTTGCAGAATGCACGTGTTAGAGCCAATCAAAGGCAGATTTTTTATTTTTTTGAGAACGCACATGGCCACGGGGCAAAGGACACTATACACACACACATACACACAGACAGACAGACCTGCTGGGAGCTGCACCAGTGCGACAAGGGAAAACATTTTTGAGACGCAAAATGCGACCAAAACAGTCGCACTCTGGAGCCCTGATAAGCCTGCATATTCATTTATGATTGCCTTGATTAGTATACATAAGAAATATCTAATATGGAAATGATTAGATCTATATGTTTTCTGTGAATAGATAAGAATATATGATTTGAATATAAGTCAACAAATGGCCTAGGTCTGTCATAGGACCGGAGCCTGGATACACTGGATGTCAAGGTGGGGGAAAGGATGAAGTTCATGATCTCCATCATGAATACTGTCTCCTATCCTCTATGATGAACTGGTGTGGCTATAGGAGCACCATTAGCTTACAGCTCATCCCTAAAAGGAGCATCACAAACTCTCCTCTTGTTACTCTTTTAGGTTCTTGAGTGTTCCTTTGAGACGTGAAGCACCTCATAAACCAACAATGGTCCTCATTCACCAACAGACTTTGGTTACAAGCCAATTTCATTGTAATTCCACTTTTCGGGCCGATTTTGGAATTCTTGAACGGTTCCTTCTCTGAGATTAGCTCGTAGCTAAGAGCAGGATTTACGAGCGTGGAAAGTCGTAAGTCGGACAGACTGGTGGGCGCCATGTTCCTAAGGGCTTAATTTAGGAGAAATCATGTCATTGTGTTCACGTCGATTCTACAGACATCCTCGGAATTAAATAATTATGATAATAATAAATACGACAATATTTGTATCATTAAAAATTACGTTTTACATTTATAGTCATCCCTCAACGAGGCATTGTGATGTCTGAAAATAAATAAAAGCCCTACAAAACACTGCAAATTACTGAATAAATAAATAAATAAATAAATAAATAAATAAATAAATAAATAAATAAATAAATAAATAAATAAATAAATAAATAAATAAATAAATAAATAAATAAATAAATAAATAAATAAATAAATAAATAAATAAAAAAAAAAAAAAAAAACTGGAATAAGAACTATGGCCAGAGTGACCACAGCAAAAGAGTGCACCGCACCATACACCGTGGGGCAGATGGAGGTCTCAAGTTTAATGAAGTGAAGTATTAAACTGTAGGTTATTGGGTGAGGTTGTCACTGTTATCAATAAATATATGCAGAGAAAAAAGGCAGCAAATATCTCAGATTCAGCAATAGTGCTGATGAAAGGGTTTTGTGTTGGATATGAATAATTTACCAGTTTCAACATAAATGTGCCCCAACGTGCCCCATGATGGGTTCTGTTGCACCAGCTGGGTGTTATAAAGTTTGGGGACAGTAGATTTGGTTAACGTGTCCAACATTGCTTAATATTTAGGCTACACATATTGCACCATTTAGTTTGTTTTGGACCAATTTACAACTAACTGTTGTAAACTAACTGCCCGCCGATGGGGTAAGTTGTAACATTTCACTTCTGCTACTTTTGGTGGAATTGTACAAGAAACAAAGCTCAAGTGTTGATTTATAGCAGAGATGTGTATGCCGAACATGATTCATCTAACTCAAAATATTTACCAAAAGCCAAAATGGGTTGTGTCCTGCACCCTACGCTTCATAATGTCACACTGCACTTTGTGTCCTCGTTCCACCTACTGTAGCTACAGTATATGAAGGTGAGCGGGTGTTACTTTCTGAATGCTTTTGGTGTTTTGCTGCCACCACTACCACCACCACCACCACCAACAACAACAACAACAACAACAACAACAACAACAACAATCGATGTGCAATCGATAGGAAACAAATTGGACGACATCAGAGCAAGGATCCAATTCCAGAGGGACATTCGGGATTGTAACGTCCTCTGTTTCACAGAAACTTGGCTGAGTCCAGATGTCCCGAACCACGCAATAGAACCGGCAGACCATTTCTTCGTTCTCCGCAAAGACCGGACGGCAGAAGAGTCATTAAAGAAGAAAGGAGGCGGCATTGCCTTCATGATAAACAAGGAGTGGTGCGATGTAGGCAACACAAAGGAAATGTCTAACCACTGCTCCCCAGACCTGGAGTTTATCACGATAAAATGTCGACCCTTCTTCCTCCCAAGAGAGTTAACGTCCATCATCCTCATCGGAGTGTACATTCCACCACACGCGAACACTGAGGTCGCACTTTCAAAACTTCACGACGAGGTAAACAAACTCCAGGCAGCTAACGTTGACGCGGCCATTTTGGTCTTGGGGGATTTCAACAGCGCGCGTCTTAAAAAGGTGCTGCCGAATTTCTATCAGCATGTGACCTGTCCCACCAGAGGCGAGAACATATTAGACCATGTATACTCGCAATTTAAGAATGGGTACAAGTCACAGGCTCTTAGTCCATTCGGTAAAAGCGATCACGCTGCAATTTTTCTTTTGCCTAAGTACAAACAGTCTCTCAAGCGAACGCCGGTGGTCTCGCGAGAGGTTAAGCGTTGGGCCGTGACGTCAGTGGAGTCACTCCAAGCAGTGCTGGGAAGCACAGAATGGAGTGTATTCCGTGATAACACAGCCAATATTAACGAATACACCGAAACGGTGATTGACTATGTCTGTACTCAGGTAGAAGTAATAATCCCCACCACCAAAATTAATATCTACCCAAATCAAAAGCCCTGGGTAGACAAATCCGTCCGTGAGGCTCTGAAAGTGCGCACATCAGCATACAACACCGGGCTGGTGACAGGCAACATGGAAGAACACAAGATGGCAAGATACAACGTCAGGAGAGCAGTAATAGAGGCAAAACGGCGTTACAGGGATAAAGTTGAACTTCAGTTTGAACAGGCTGACTCTAGAGGCATGTGGCAGGGCCTCAGAACAATGACAGACTACAAAGGAACCCCCCTCAAACTGAACAGTGACATCTCCTTAGCAAATGATCTCAACTCCTTCTATGCGAGGTTTGAGGCTGTGAATAACAACACCAGCCTACAAACCACGGCAATGGGGGGGGGGGGGGTCTGCTGATGGAGACTCAGTGTTCAGGGTAACAGAGCATGAGGTGAGACGGATCTTTAAAAAAGTGGATATCAGGAAGGCAGCAGGACCGGACGGCATCCCCGGCCGCGTCCTAAAAGTCTGTGCCGACCAACTGGCCCCGGTATTCACTGACATCTTCAACCTGTCCTTGGAACAGGCCGTCATCCCCACCTGTCTGAAGAAGTCCACCATCATCCCTGTACCCAAAAAATCTACGCCCGCTTGCCTCAACGACTACCGCCCTGTAGCCCTCACCTCCATAGCCATGAAGTGCTTTGAGAAGCTAGTGAAGGGCTACATCTGTTCCTCCCTCCCCATCAACCTGGACCCTCTGCAATTTGCATATCGCCCCAACAGGTCCACGGAGGACGCCATAGCCCATGTGCTGCACACAGCAGCATCACATCTGGACAAGAGGAAGGGGAACTATGTGAGAATGCTGTTCATCGACTACAGCTCAGCATTCAATACCATAGTCCCCTCCAAACTCATAGCCAAGCTCAGGGACCTGGGCTTGAACTATGACCTGTGCCAGTGGGTCCTGGACTTCCTGACGGGCAGACCCCAGGTGGTAAGAGCCGGCAACTGCACCTCCTCATCCATCACGCTCAACATAGGGGCCCCCCAGGGCTGTGTTCTGAGCCCCCTCCTCTACTCCCTGTACACACATGACTGCGTAGCACAGCGGAACAACAACACCATCATCAAATTTGCTGATGACACAGTAGTGGTGGGCCTGATCTCTGCCAACGACGAAAGGGCCTACCTGGAAGAGGTAGAGAACCTGTCACAGTGGTGTCAGGAGAACTGCCTCTCCCTGAACGTCAGCAAAACAAAAGAGATGATTGTGGACTTCAGGAGGTCGGGGGTCAAGGACTACAGCCCCCTCAGCATCGACGGGGCACCAGTTGAGAGAGTGAACAGTTTCAAGTACCTCGGAGCCCACATATCCGAGGACTTGACATGGACCACACACATTGACAGTGTTGTGAAGAAGGCACGACAACGCCTCTACTTCCTCAGGCGCCTAAGGAAGTTCCAAGTCAGTCAGAAGATCCTTAGGAACTTCTACTCATGTACAATAGAGAGCATCCTGACCGGCAACATCACCTCCTGGTTTGGGAATAGCACTGCACAAGACCGTAGCAGACTACAAAGAGTGACACGTTCAGCCGAACGCACAATTAGAGGGGGGCTTCCCACCCTCCAGAACATTTACAACAAGCGGTGCAAGGGGAAGGCTAAGAGAATTATTAAGGACTCGAGCCACCCGAACAACTGCCTCTTTGAACTGCTGCCGTCAGGCAAGCGATACCGGAGTCTTATGGCGAGCACAGAAAGACTCAGAAGGAGCTTCTATCCCCAGGCCATCAGGCTGCTAAACGAACAATAATCGCTAAACGAACAATAATCACTATGCAACAACCATCAAATGCACACAGCACACACACCCACAAGCACACACTCACTCAAACAAACAACACACTGCAGCACCCACTCTCCACACTTTAGATCACACAAACACACTTACACTTTATATTTATTGATAAAGGATTTGCACTACAACTCGTACACCTACTGTGAATTGTACCTAAACTGCACCTCGTCCATTTATGCCTTGCACTATATAGTATTGTATATTAGTACACTGCACAGTATTGTATATTGTATGGTAACTACGTCTATGAACATTGTACATATGTCTAAACTGAACACTGTGACCTCTTTTTTTACTTCTAATTTTTACTATGTTTTTATTTCATACTTATCTTGTCATGCACAGTCTCTGGAGCGCAACAGTAAGAAGCATTTTGTACAAAAGTATTCTGTACTTCTGTATGACAACTATTAAAGAAACTTGAAACTTGAAACTTGAAACAACAACAACCACCACCTTATCCACCTGTTGAGAGTCACAGCCAGCGTGACCCAGAATTTGCCATCCCGTTCTCCCTCACAGACCTCTGTGCCAACTTTCTTTCACCGTTGATTAAAATACATGTGTGGTGTGTAAACATATAACTATAATTAGTATATGTTGATTGTATATGCTAAAGTACCTAAACTGTATATATATATGCTTACTACTCCTCCAAAACGCTGTCTCCCTCTCGGGCCCCTGTGTGGCCTTGTAGCCTGCTACAACAGGGAAAGCAGCGTGCTGATTGGTGCGGCAGAAGGTTAACCCTTTACTATCACACTACCGACGGTCTCTGCACACTGCTGTACGTGTGTTTAAAACACAACGGGTGATGATTAAGCTACATGTGTGATGTGTAAACATATAACCATGATTAGTATGTTGATTGTGTATGCTAGAGTACCTGTATATATATATATATATGTATATATCTATAGTTTACAGGCTATTCCTCCTAGACCAGTCTCCCTCACCAGCCTGCCAATAAGGCCGGGGACCAGTGCAAATGCACATGACATTGATTTATAATGAGAGGGAACCTAGGGGATTTCCAAATTACAGTAATCCGTTTCAGTTAAACTGTTACTTTTACTTTTCAAAGTTACTAACCATTGGAGTAGTGATAAGCCAATGGCAAGCCACATTTGAAAGAAGGAGTGTTTATCTTTGCTTGCAATATGACGCTACGGACCTGTGTATAAAAAGTAGTGTTCGCGCATGAAAAGCCTTCTTCGGCTTGTTTTTGTGACTCTCTTTTTTATCTCCATTCCAAAGTTGTGCGGTGTAAGGGACTTGGAACTGGATGTTTTCCGTGCGGGCTCCCCCTATGATGGCCAGCACTATCCTGTCTGTTTAGATTTGAAGAGCTGTTCCTGGCTCTCCGCTCACTTGTTGTGATGATTTTTAGACAATAGAGGTTTATTGTTCTTCCTGAGAAAGATGTTGACTTCGGCTTTGATGAGTTTTTTGTATCCTGCTTTATTATTTTCCTGGATTGGATCTTTCCAAGACAGTATTATTGTAACTCTTTTTTCTAATTAAACAAATTTAGTTAAATACTCGATTCAACTCTTGGACCGTGTTCTTTCACGAGCGTCATGATCTTTCAAAACGCCTGCCACACCTTGCTTTCACAATGGGAACAACTCAACAGTTCTACATCTGAGGTAAGCGTGATTGAATAAGAGCATTGAAGGTATATGACAGGAAACAGTACTCATACCACCACTGTAAAATCCTGGATAAGCATCAAATTTTTTATTTTGAAAACCTCAGACGTTATAAAAGTTCCTGCTTTGTATATAAATGCATGCACAGATTAGCCCCATCCCCTCTCAAGGAGTTTATCCACGAGAAAAGGAACACTGGATTAGCCACTAGGTCAAACACCAGAGGGGATTGTGAGGTCCATTTTAGAAAGACCGCCTTCAGCAAAAAATGTCTATCGATAAAGGGAAGTGGAACATGGAACAGCCTTCCGGTCCCCTTAAGGGAATGTACCACCCTGTCCACCTTTAGGGGCCAACTCAGGAAATGGCTGTTAGACAGCCAAATATGCACTCATTAGGGATGTTAGTGATGTTGTACTGACTGAATGTCATGTTAGTGTGGTCATGTCAGTGATGTCAGTTTTTATGAATGAACGTTGTATGGTCCGTTTTGTGTTTGTTTTATGTTAGGACTACGGGTGGAAATTAGCCCTGTGCTATTCCCAGAATATTTACGTCCTTATCATGCTGTGATGTTATGCATACACATGTAAATGATGTTCATTAATTTGCATTGTCCTTAATAAACAAATCTTAAATCTTAAGATGTCCTGGTAGCCTGAATACAGATTAAATTAATTGCTGGTACTGCTTCTAGCTAAAATTATACCTTTGATGGCTATTCAGTATTCTTAGTCTGTACCCGGGTTGGAGTCAAAATAGTAGGACTCTGATGTGGATCCCTTGCGTGTTTTGACCTAGTCCTTTAGAAATGTATCACAACAAGACGCTGTGTGAGGAGTACCAAGGCTACTGGTTCATGGATTTGTTGAACTAATCAGAGGTTCTGGGGCTTAATACATGGCGTGATTAGGATTGAGAATTGACTCGAGAACTTAGTGAGAGTAGCAACTCACAAAGGGAATTCGAGCGGCCACAGGGTTTTATCTCAAAGAAGTGTTGAGATAGATAGAGACCCCTGTAGCTCTTAACACCACCCCACCATCCTGTATGAATATTTTGCATGGAGAGGAGCGGGTGCTTTTAACATATCGCAAACAGTTGTCATAAATGATACCATTTGCTAAGCATGATACAGGCTTGAGGGTCCTCACACGCACCAAACCCTGGCAGCACATCACCCCTACCCTGAAAAAACTCCACTGGCTCCCCATCAACTACTGAATCCCCTACAAGATCCTCCTCCTCACCTACAAATACCTGCACGGGGTTGGCCCCTTCCTATACCTGACCGACCTACTCCACCCCTACACTCCAGCATGAGGCCTCCACTCCTTTAACTCCGACCTCCTCACCATCCCCCGCACCAGGCATTCCACACTGGGAGACAGAGCTTTCTCTGTAGCTGCCCCCAGGCTGTGGAACTCCCTCTCCCCCTCTATCCGAGGCTCTGATCAACCTCTTCAAAAACACACCTAAAAACACACCTGTTCACACTTGCCTTCGCGCAACATGGCCCTGCTCCCAAGTAGCCCACCCCCTTCCCCCCTGACTCTTTTAACACATTCACGGCCATTTGAATTCCCCAGATAGCTATAGCTAGGCCAGCTTTCCATTACACACTTTCACTGTGCGTCACGTTGTTTGTAGAGCTAAATCTATATTTTATATTATAGCTATGGATACAATATCATGGTCATTTGACAGTAAGAACCTTCCGTTCAAGATGCAAAAAAGAAATAATTTTCCATCCATACGTTCCGTTTCATACCGTGGTGAATATGATATTTCGGAATGATCGGGGCTAATTCCTGTGAGGCTATTTATAAGCCGTGACGTGTATTATACCAAATCCATTGGCCTTTTGTCCCTACACATGCTACAATAAAATAATCAAATGCATATGATAGGTATTATGTTTCATTATGAATGCATGGAAGGGGGGGGGGGGGGGGGTTCGGATTAATTGATTGCCAATAACGGCATTCGTTATTACCACAACATACACTGATCAGGGGGATGGCTATTAAATCCTTGCACGATCAAGCTGAAATTGACATTAAATTGTCCTTACCTGTGGCCGGTGGGATTCCAAAAAGAATATTCCAATTATTTGATTGCCAGCTGGTAGATCATATGTCCATTTTGGCCCACGACATAACCCACCACAGCATAATGAATCGGGGGTCCCGAAAACTATTCAATGTGATCGGGTGAAGCCCTAGTTTCAGGTTAGTAGAAAAGAGCCCCCGGAGCGTTTTCAGTGTGGCACCCGGTCTGGAACAGGGGTTACTGCATTCTCGATACAGCGCCACTAGCAGGATCTGGCAGGTACTGCACCTTCGGAGTCCCAATATGTGACCAGGTATAGACCTTGGGTCCTTTAGATACAGCTTGAAAAAAATAATTATGATATGAAAGTACAGATTCATACCTTCAAAATAAGCCATCACTTGACAATTTTGGGGGGATACTTTTCAAGCTATGTCCTATGAATCATGGTGATATCACAACACGTATTCAGAGATAAAGGGCCTTCGAGAGAGAAGGGGCAATTCGCTTACATTGTAAGACAACTACAACTACCCAGAATTCATTGTAATCCATGGCACCCCTCCTCTCTAGAGCAATTAACACCTGGCAGCTTTCCAGTCTGAGGGCCTTTGTTATTACAATGAGTTTTCTTGTGACCGTGCAAACTGCAACCACTACCTTCTGTAGTGTGGTAGTGAAAGGTTAACCTTCTGTAATGTGGTAGTGAAAGGTTAACCTTCTATAGTGTGGTAGTGAAAGGTTAACCTTCTGTAGTGTGGTAGTGAAAGGTTAACCTTCTGTAGTGTGGTAGTGAAAAATGAACCTTCTGTAGTATGGTAGTGAAAGGTTAACGTAAGGTTATGTATATAACCAAGTTCTATGAATACTGGTGAAGCTCAGCGTCATTCTGCACTAACCTCACTTTGTGCACAGCACTGAATAAAAAATCCACAATGTACCTTTACATACCGACATCCGTCTGGCCACACCCCTATTCGCTTACCTTCATAAGCAGGTGTGTGGTCAGGGGAGCTCCAGTAGCTCACCACGTACCGCAAGCGCTATTTCAGCGCCGTGGACAACCGTGCTCGTCACGGATCTGGGGCTTAGCGAGTTCGAATCCCGACTGCAGCCGTGCCTTTCCCAGAGTGTCTTCCCCCCCATCTGAACCCTTTCAGCCTGTTTCTGTCGGTCATCCTTGACCAGTATAAATGTGATAAACACATAAAAGAGCCAGGGGAATGGCCAAAGTTTTTAAAAAAAAAAGCAGGTGTGTGGTCACCTACTCGCCTCCTTCCCAAACTTTCACCACAAGGCGAGGTCAAGGGCCGCAGTGGCGTCCTGACGCTGAGTGTCACCAGTATTCATAGAACTTGGTTATATACATAACCTTATGTTCTATTTCATACTGGCTTCCGCTCAGCGTCATTCTGCACAACAGGAGCTGAGCGGGAGCCAGAAGCTCGACAAATGGACTCCGCTGAGGCCCCCCACAACCATCAGACCGGAGAGGACCGAGCCCCCCGACCCTCCCTAATGGAGGATACCCTCCCTATTGGAGGACGGGAAGGAGACGGATCCGACCGTGCGAAGAGAAACTCGAGCAACTCAACGCACAGGGTGAGCAAACCGTGGCTTGACCCCACGACTACGCACACGCACAATCCGCATGCCACCAGGGAACGAACGGAAGGAACAACCCTTGTTACTGCCCCCAAAATCACGGGGTCAAGAGCAAACTCAACCCCGTGGCAAGGCCGTAGCAGCGGAGCGCGAAGGAAGACCCAGACCCACTGAAGGGACTGGATCCCCTGGAAAAAAGGGGGCCCGGAGAGGTCAATGACGCCAAGCATCAAGACCTCACCAGGCGGTCACTTAGTGACACCGCCCCCCACATCGCCAGCGTATTCGGACAGGACCCCTCCAAGAGCGGGCCCTTCCCCCCACTAGTACGCCGCCTGGCACACTGACCCTGCAACACAGGCAGTCAGCATAGCTGTAACTTGAAGCACTCAAAAGGCTAACCATAACTTAAACCAGGCAGCAGGCTTTAGACCCGAGCCTGGAGCACTGCGGACGAGACAGGCTCCAAAGGGGTCAACTGAAAACAGCACCCCGGCGGAAGGGGCGTATGCTGGCATTGTTGCACACCATGACAAAGCCTCCATCAAAAAAAAACCACCCAGAGGGGTCGAGGCAGAGAAGGCTGACACGATTGGCAGACGTCATGAACGTGCAGGGGCACACTCAACCGGGTAACCCGGGAGTTGTCTCTGCTCCAACACACCAGGGAATCAACCACCCTCTTGGTACCACAGGCGGTGGTTGTTCCTATAACCCCTCAAGAAAAAACTCCAAAACACACCTGCGGGTATACCTCACCGCAGTACAAGTGTTTCAGTTTTCAAAAAAGGGTTATTCCAGGCCTACGGGTCGACGAAACACAACTTCAGACCGGGCCCGGCGGCTCGGGAAGCACACAGGGCTACCAGAGGAGGTCCAGAAGACCACCCCAACAGCCCCCTCTTCGCCATGCGTGAGAGAGGAGCGAAAAGAATGGAGAACCAGCCCCTTTATGATAGCGCAGGGTACAACATGTACCCAACAAAGGGTCTCCATAACGCCCAACCCTGTGACACCCGGGCCGACCCGGCATTTTCCCCCCCGAAAAAAGCACAAGTCCCTCAGGGTACCAGAACAGCAGATCTGCGTCCCCGGCGGACAACAGGTTAACTGACCTGGACCAGCGCGACCAGAACCAGTCCTGTGCCCTAACCACGCCGACATCCCCACTCCAGGAGAGGGGGTAGGCATGCGTGTCGATCTAAAACATGAAAAGAGGGCGCCACCCAGACGGTCCCATTTGTACCACGCCCAGTGGCCCACCCCAAGGGCGTGAGACCCCTCTACCTATGTTCTGATCTATTCTGTTAACATCCCCCAGATATGAACGAGAATCCGTCGAGACCCAGTAACAGGCGCTCAGAAGAGGAAAAAATTCCCCATCCCAGTTGCCCTATAAAAACGCTGTTTTAATAACGAGCAACCAAGGCGTACAAGCCTCCTGCGTGATTCATATCAGAAAACACCCCGAGCCAGCACTATGTACGCGTCGAGACCCAAACACATCAATGGATAGTCTAACCAGACACCAGACATTGGTCCTTCAAGTCGCCTGGGAGAACGACAAGGAGTTGTCGTGCTTCATATTCTTCACTCTTTTTATTATTAAAAAGAAAGAAACACCGACTGACATGAATCCCACGTGACGTGGCCAAGGGTATTTTTTTTTTACATTCTTACATCCCGCCACCCTCACCACAGAGAGGAGACGGAAATCCTCAGAGAGACTTCCCACGCGAGCTGTATAGATTGAAAAGAAATATTGCAACATTGAGCTATGTAACACTTGGGTTAGGGTTCTCCGAGGAGGAGGCACTGAACCAATACACACTCAATAATCGAATTGAATCGAATACACACACAATAGAGCAGAACTCCTTTTTGAAGTTCTACTCACCTTGATGTAGCAGCCTGAAAATATTGTCTATTATTCAGAACTGCTGACTTGCCTTTTTATCTCCCCTTTCTGCACCAAGACATTCTAATTAGTTTCATTGATATTCGCACAAACAATGACACAAGCGTCTCCTTCTTCTATCGCTGGAATATGGATTATAAACGGCATTACTGGATTCTATTCTACAATCCTTTTCCCTGTCGGGCTAGTAGGCGACCAGCAGGGGGTGGTGGCAGGCGGAGAGTGTCGGAGGGAGATGGAAGGAGATATATGGAAGCGGAAGGGGAGGAACGCTCTCTTCGGCAGTGAACTTGACCATGAACAGTCGCAACGGGCGTGTGCTCTGGAAGAGCCCTGTTGCAGAAGTTCTGTTGAAGGGCCCCGTGGGATAGCGACGGGTGATAGGAAGTACTTGCTAGTTGACGTGATATCCTAGAAGTACCAGCGATAGTGTGTGAGCAAACGGTACAGAACAAAGCACTAACGTTCATAGTATCGGGTTACAGTAGTAGTGTGGCGGTATAAGTAGCGTGCGGCTAACAACATATCTGAGTCCTTAGTAGTCGGGTTATAGTAGTTACAGTGTGACGGTATAGAGTGCGGGCCCAGATACGCGCGGGGACCTACAACCAGTCTGCTCCGGCTGCCTGCAACCAGTCTGCCCCGGCTGCCTGCGACCAGATCTACACCTGACTGCCTGCAGCCTACGGGAGTTCGCCCCGTTCAGCAGAGGTCGTCATCGCCCAGCATACGCTCTCAGCCAGCACTGCATAACGTAAGGTTATGTATATAACCAAGTTCTGTGAGTTATGGTGCGCTCAGCACCAGTTGCACTGTACTTCACTTCATGTACATACACTGAATAAAAAAATTCCACCATGTACCTTTACATCCCAATATTCGTCTGACCACACCCCCATCCACTTACCTTCATAAGCAGGTGTGTGGTCACCTACTCGCCTCCTTCCCAAACTTTCACCACAAGGCGAGATCAAGGGCAGCAGCGGCGTCCTGGTGCTGAGCGCACCATAACTCACAGAACTTGGTTATATACATAACCTTACGTTCTGTTTCGTTAAGGCTTCGCTCAGCACCAGTTGCACAACAGGGGCTGAGCGGGAGCCATAGCCCGACAAATACACCCCGCTGAGGCCCCCCACAACCATCAGACCGGGGAGGACCGAGCCCCCCCGACCCTCCCTAATGGAGGATACCCCCCCTATTGGAGGCTTACGGGAGGGAGACGGATCCGACCAGGCGAAGAGGAACTCAAGCAACTCAACGCACAGGGTGAGCAGACCGTGGCTTGACCCCACGACTACACACACGCACAACCCGCATGCCACCAGGGAACGAACGGAAGGAACAACCTCGTTACTGCCCCCAAAATCACGGGGTCAAGAGCAACCCTAACCCCGTGGCAAGGCTGTAGCAGCGGAGCGCGAAGGAAGACCCAGTCCCACTGAAGGGACTGGATCCCCTGGAAAAAGGGGGCCTGGAGAGGTCAATGACGCCAGGCATCAAGACCCCACCAGGTGGTCACTCAGTGACACCGCCCCCCACATCGCCAGCGTATTCGGATAGGGCCCCTCCAAGAGCGGGCCCTTTCCCCCCAATAGCACACCGCCTGGCACACTGACTCTGAAACACAGGCAGTCAGCATGGCCGTAAGCACTCAAAAGGTTAACCAACGGAAGCAGGCAGCGCACCGGGGAAACCAGGCAGCAGGCTGTAACCTGAGCCTGGAGCACTGCGGACGAGACAGGCGCCAAAGGAGTCAGCTGAAAACAGCCCCCCCGGCAGAAGGGGCGTATGCTGGCGTTGTTGATCACCATGACAAAGCCTCCATTTAAAAAAACCCACCCAGAGGGGTCGAGGCAGAGAAGGCTGACATGATTGGCAGACGTCATGAACGTGCAGGGGCACACTCAACCGGGTAACCCGGGAGTTGACTCTGCTCCAACACACCACGGAATCAACCACCCCCTTGGTACCATATGCGGTGGTTGTTCCTATAACCCCTCAAGAAAAAGGGTTATCCCAGGTCTACGGTATCAACGAAACTTTCCTTCGGACCGGGCCCGGCGGCTCGGGAAGCACACAGGGTTACCAGAGGAGGTCCAGAAGACCACCCCAACAGCCCTCTCTCAGCCATGCGTGAGAGAGGAGCGAAGAAAAAAAGAACCAGCCCCTTATGATAGTGCCAGGTACAAAAGAGTACCCAACAAGGGTCTCCATAACGCCTAACCTTGTGACACCCCGGGCCGACCCGGCATTTTTCCCCTGGAAAAAGCCCAAGTCCCTCAGGGTACCAGAACAGCAGATCTGCATCCCCGGCGGACAACGGGTTAACTGACCTGGACCAGCGTGACCAGAACCAGTCCCGTGCCCTAACCACGCCGACCTGCCTACTCCGGGAGAAGGGGCAGATATGCGTGTCGATCAAAAAACATGAAAAGAGGGCGCCACCCAGACGGGCCGGTGTGAACCGTGCTCGGTGGCCCACCCCAAGGGCGTGAGACCCCTCTACCTATGTTCTGATCTTATTCCGTTAACATCCCCCAGACATGAACGAGAACCCGTCGAGAACCAGTAACAGATTCTCGGAAGAGGACAAACCCTCCATCCCAGTTGCTTTATAAAAACGCTGTTTTAACCACAAGCAACCAAGGCGTACTAGCTACCCGCATGATTCCCATCAGAAACACCCCGAGCTAGCACCATGCATGCGTCGGGACACAACCACATCAATGAACAGGCTAATTTAGACCCTTCATTGAATCCTCAAGGCGCCTGGGAGAACGACAAGAAGGGTGTGGTGCTTCCTATACTCCACACTCTTTTATTAAAAAGAAAAGAAGCACCGACTGACATGAATCCCATTTGACACAGCTGAGGATAAAAACTGTTCACATTTTTATATCCAGTCACCCCCACCACAGAGGATTAGACGGAACTCCCCAGAGAGACTTCCCACGTGAGTCATAGAGTGAAAAAGCCATGGCAATCTTGAGTCATGTGACCAACCGACTCAAGTTACACATATATCGAGCGTAGTGGAACCCACGCTCTATCCCGACACTTTGACAACAACAGACCGTACATACAGGTCTAACTCACGAAAGCCATCGTCAATAGCAACGTGCGTAGTGACGTGTGCTATGACGGGGGGAAACCCAACACTCAACGCCTGTGTAATAGGAGCAGAGTTAGGGAACCCTTCCTCCCCCCCCCTCCCTGCCAAGTCGCCTAACGGCTTGGCCCTGACTGGACTGACAAGAGATGAATAAAAACCCCTGACCAATCAGAAGAGGGAAGGAGGGGTTTATCCGGTACCCCCTCACAAGCCCTTTCCTTGCACACAACAACAACTTTACAATGTTGAACATAGAAAAACACTGATAGAGAGAGCGAGAACGGCTGAGCCGTGGTACGTGTTTATACGAGCATTACTGCAACCAACACAACAGTGTTGTAGCTCAACATTACTCATGCAAGCAACAGAACATACAAGTAACCTCTACCTTTATGTGGAGACTCAGGCCGAGGTAGAAAAAACCCTTTTTCAACCGAGTGTAGGCTGCAGACCTTGCTTAAGCTCTTAACATGAACGTAACCCTCCTATCAACCCATACTAGTGAAGATTCACACTTTGCAAACCCATCATATGTTTGGTGAAGAAACACACAGTTTGTTAACAAAAAATACAGTCCCCCTTTAGAGGGAACTTTTTATTTTCGAACAAATCATATGGCAAGGCAGGGAAGGGAAAAACAGAGGGGACCACAGGGGAAAAAAGTCACTGGGTCTAGCGGCGCCTGCTGCCTCGAGCCGCTCGGGATTTGCCACCCCGGGGAGCCCCGGAGGGACGGTAAGCAATCGGCGGCTGGTCTCGACGGTCCCTACCGTCACCTCCGGGCGTAGATGGGTCGGCTGTAGCGGCGGCGCTCTCTCTCCTCCTGGCCTTCTTCCTCGAAGGACCAGCAGTGGCGGTGGTGGCAGCAGCAGCCACGGCGAAGACGCTCGACGACGTGGCAGCCGTCTGACCCCACCGGCGACATCGGGAGGGGGAAAATGAGGTTGAAGCACGGAGCGTTCCTCCTGCATCTCTCTGCACGTCGAAGTCATCAACTGCAGGGCCTTCCCGAACAGTCCAGCATCGGAGAGGGGTGCCGTCAGAAGTGGAAGCCCCTTCTTCTCCGGCACACGCGCCTGCTCCAGCCAAAGGTGGCGCTGGTTCAGAGTTGCCAGGGCGCGCACTTTCCCAGCGGCTATGGCCTGCAGCTGAGTCAGATGCAGGACAGCTCCTGCCGCTTGGGAGAGCTGGTCATGTTGTACATCACTCTGCTCCATGCCGCCCGTCAATATCCCGGACATGAATCTTGCCAGTTTCGCGATGTTAGACGCGGCAGCTAGAGATTGTGTTCCGGCGATAAATGACTGGTCGCTCCAGTATGCCAACCGCCTAGCCGATTTCCCTTGAGGAACCGGCTTCCGTAACGGCTCCCACACCACCTCCGGACAGAGGAGCGCGGCCATCGGCCTATCAAGCCGTGGCACGCCCTCCCTCATACCGTCGACCAAACCCGCCACCCGCGTAACTTGTACGTAGGCGGGGGTGAGGCCTATGATGTGGGACACCACCTGGCCCTGACGAACATAGGCCCCCATTGAGGGGAAAAATGGGTAGACAACGTCCACCCCTCTCACCGGGCGACGCTGCCATAAATGACCTATGAGATCATCAGGGACAGGAACAGGCAGTGGCTGCGGCAGCGGCACGCCGTTTGCGACTGCCGCCACCGCCATGAGCTCGGGAAACAAAGCCCGCAGTTCCCCCTGCAGACTTTCCTCCACCGAGCCCGCATCCCTCACCTACAGCAGGCTTCCACTGGTCAAGGAGCCACACTCCGATGTGGCTGATAGCAGGGCATCCCGCCGACGAGTCAGAGGTTCTTCTCCAACGTCTTCAAACGAGGCACCCCAAGGAGACATCTCACCCCCCTCCAGTGTTACCTGGACGGGCGGGATACCTGTCTCCACCGGGCCTTCAAATAAGAACCCGTCCGCCTCTACCATGTAATCCTCTGTTTCCATCGGGCATGTAGAGACCGACGCATCCTCACTGGGCTCCAGCAACTCACCAAACCCGGGCCGTTCGCGTCTGCAAGCCACCATCTTGCGACGGGAGCGAGCCGATGCAAAAGGTTTACGTCTCAAATCCCCTGGAACCAAAGGAACCGGCCGCCCAACAGCGGACGATTCCTCGGAAACAGAGGAACCAGAGCCAGAACCAGGCCATCGCATAGGCGACGGCACCGGTGCACCAGCTCCTTGGAGAGGCGAACTACCCATCGGACGCCTACCGGGCATGGCCGTCAACCACGAGAGAGGCAACAGCCCCGCTCCAGGACGTACGACGGAGGCGGAAATGGAGAACCGCTGGTGGAGAGTGGCGCTGCGAACACGACTCTCCAGAGTAGACATTATGACTTAGGTTTTTCTATCAAATATATGAGAGAAGAAAAAAATAAGCACAATGTAAACACGTCTCAACTTTCTTCAGCTAACAACCTCGTCAAGTGGGGATCTACCGAAGGCACTTCCTTGTAGTGAAAGTGAAGAAGGAGGCGAGTAGGTGACCACACACCTGCTTATGAAGGTAAGCGGATGGAGGTGTGGTCAGACGAATATTGGGATGTAAAGGTACATGGTGGAATTTTTTTATTCAGTGTATGTACACGAAGTGAAGTACAGTGCAACTGGTGCTGAGCGAAGCCTTAACGAAACAGAACCTTATGTAGAGAAGAAAAACCTTGTGGAGAAAGGAACTAAAAATAATTTATGGCAATGAAAACCTGACTTGTGTACTGTAAAACCCAATAAAAATATTGTTTAAAGAAAAAAACTTGATGATAAACAAGAGAACAGAGCATCTCATGAACTTATGTTGTGCACACAGCCTCTGGCACAAGTTCACCTGTAGCGTAGCCCCTTTCGTGACTGTACGCCAACAAGGTTTGGCAGAGTGAATCCACAGTTCTTTGCTCCTCAATAGGAAACCACCCTATTTTAACTCTGAAGAACTGGTCTGACGCGAAGCGTTCGTTATACAAGTATCGCAGAGAAATTTCAAATGTACTCACAGTTGCACGAGGGTCTTGGACAGAGAACGGCAATGGTTTGAAAGCTTGGCGTTGCTAATAAACATATTAAATATTTTTTATAAACTGGTCAACACTGGTCAACACAGCTTTATTTCAGGCATTGGGTGTCTGATGCGCATGTGCTGTGATCACAGCGCAGGCGCATCAGGCAGCTAAAGCCATTTTGAGCAGTGTTGACCAGTTTATAAAAAATATTTAAAATGTTTATTAGCAACGGCAAGCTTTCAAACCATTGCCGTTCAGAGGCTCTGCTCCCCGCAAACAATAATTAACTCATTTACAAGTTGTATTAAGTTTAGCAAATAAGGGAACAGAGAAAGAACATTTCAAAGCAGAACATTTCAAAATGCAATAGTTTTATTTTGACCTATTTCTGAAACGCGAGACATATTCGCAATTTCTGAGGAATGTAACTCACGCCACAAGTCGGCTTTGGCCATGCCGAGTCACATATGCTTTTTCCAGGCAAAATACAGCTCTCTGAAATTGAATAGGGTATTAAAATAGAATAAAAGAAAAAACGAGTCAAAAACGTATATATACGTTTTTGGCCGTCAACCGCTGGCTCCCAATAACGTATATATATACGTGGTTGGCAAGGAATGTGTTAAGCTACCGATCCTGTTGTTTTAGTTTTTGTTTATTTTTTCTGTAACTTTTTCGTCCAATTGGACAGCAACTTGCCTCCTTATTATAATTTTTCTTTAATTTGTTTTATTTCCTGTATTTTTACGCCCTCTTTTATATAGCTTCTCTCTCTTGTAAAGTGTCGATGAGTCTGAGAAAGGCGCTTCTCTCTATAAATTCAATTTATTATTATTATTATTATTATTATTATTAGTCTGTCCTCCTTGTGGCTGAAGAGTATCTCTGGCACTGTGCTTCCCGCCGTCGTTCTAAATCATTTAACATCTCCTCCCTATTCATATTCAGCGTGTCCATCGGCTGTCTTGTCCGTGTTAACATATACCCTGACACTTCCAACCTTCATGGCCAAACAGTTTGGAGTCGCAAGTCTGATTTGACGGTCCTTGGCTCAGACGGGTGAGGTCAACAGGTTTACTCTCTCCCTCCCTCCCTCCCTCCCTCCCTCCCTCCCTCCCTCCCTCCCTCCCTCCCTCCCTCCCTCCCATTCTCTCCCACTGTCCCTCTCTCCCTCTACCTCTCTGTCTCTCCCTCCCTTTCTATCTACCTCTATCCCTCTCTCTCGTGTCTCTCTCTCACTCTCTCTCTATCTATCTGACAACATTGCTGACTCTGGAATTTGGTAAAAAAACAGCTCACTTCAGGTTATTTTACTCTCTCCTCCCTCCCTCCCTATCACCCCTCTCTCTCTCTCTCTCTCTCTCTCTCTCTCTCTCTCTCTCTCTCTCTCTCTCTCTCTCTCTCTCTCTTACTTTTCTCTCTGTTAGACCCGTGAATAATTGATGCACTCTGTAACCTTTGCGCTCAGCAGTGAAAACACTCCATCTCCATGGTCATAAATGATTTAGCAGTTTTTAGGGACTCCAAAAAAAAAGATGATGTCTGTCCCAAATTGAAGAAACATGAACAAATATAAAATGTCCCTTTGTGTCACTGGATACATGTTGTGATATGACAGTAATTTCTTCAGATGGTTCTGTTCTTTAAGTAGAGTTTCCACTGTTGTGCACATGGCAGTGCAGAAGGAATCCAGGAGGCCTGACCGTTCCTGCTGCATCATGGGAATCTCCTTTGGTACACCTTGACATGGCGTACATGATAATGTGTCACACAAATGAGCATTGCTTTATGTGTGGACAGTGCATGAGACTTAAAACCTGTTAAGCTGTAGCCCTATTTTCAGAAATTCCACCTAAAGGTACATACCCAAGTAAATGGAAGATTGCTCCACTTCTACAAGGTCAATTTGCATGTTCTCGGTATCTAGAAACATCTAGGGACCTGGGGTTATGTATTCCCAGTGTCAGAAATATTGTGTCTGTTACTAGGCTTGAGTAAATTGTGATGAAACAAAGTATAATATAAATTATGATTATTTTTAGCATCTTTGCTGGTGAATAACACCATGGAAACATTGAGGTTCTTTTGATTATGCTCACTGACCTCATTCAGCACCTTCTTGAGATCGAGTGTACAAAAAATCTAAGCAAATGAATGAAGGTAAGATGATTTAACAGAAGGATTTGTAGATACAGTAATACATTATAATCCATTTTAATTAGAAATTCATATTTGACCTTGAACTTGACCTTATTATGGCCAAATCATACATCTATGGATAGGGAAAAAGCTCCTCTTTCCAATGACAGTGTTAAATCTGGATTTAGTCATTTCCTCTCGGTTTTACGATA
>NC_140170.1:130189410-130241910 GCF_963971535.1 Notolepis coatsorum | reverse complement strand
AATTATTGTTTAAAATAAAAAGCAAAATACTATTATTTTGTGTGTCATGTTTCCAAATACGATTGGTCACAAACGAAATGCTTTCTACTTCAATTTGTTGGTTAGAATAGATGACCTCCCGTTGAAACTTCACTGAGACTAAGGCTACGTTTAGACAGAGAGAGTCTGAACAGAAACCGCAAAAGTCGTCTTACGGTTTCACTTTTAATTTTGCATTTAGACGAGCGTTTTGGGATGGAATTCTCCGTGCAGACGAGGCTGTAACAACTCGAGACAACGGAGCCCCGCTGTCACACGATTGGCGCATATGTCACATGACGTGCTGTGAAGACCCCCGCCTACTCTGCCTCTGATTCGCAGACTGTGGGTGGGGAATGTGATTGGACCAAAGCAGAGTCACTCACAGACAGTGGGTCCAGTCACGCCGCGGGACAGATTTGTGTGTATTTAAAAGTACTGCCAATGTAGCCTTCAGGTGATCGCCATGGATAGAATCAGACATGCTTTATTTACGCTTCTAGGCTACTGGCGCATGCCTGTGATGTAAGCTGTACACGCGACGAGAGCCTTGACAACCCTTTCGTCATCGTTTTATGCGGTTTGACAGTTTAGATGAGAGCGCAAAGGTTTATCGTTTCTAGGAATTCCACCCTGGAAGGTGGTCTCACTTTTTTACGGTTTCACCCCGTAAAAACGTTGTTTCCGTATAAACGAAAGGCACATCCGATTTTTTTTTTGCGGATTCACCTGCTAGCGTTTCCGTCTAAACGGAATAATACAAATAATAATAATAATAATAATAATAATAATAATAATAATAATAATAATAATAATAATAATAATAATAATAATAATAATAATAATAATAATAATAATAATAATAATAATAATAGCTTCATTTTATATAGCGCCTTTCAAGAAACCCAAGGTCGCTTTACATAGGGGGAAAAAATAACAAAGTAACAAACATAGTGGACAGACACAACATATAAATATGATGATGGAATTCAAGTTCGTGTTTTTATTGATCACATAGGCAGGCTATACATAGGCTACATGGCAGTGAGATTCATTGTTCTACTCTCGTATTATTGTTATAGTATATGCTATTGTCAAGAAGGAAGTACATTATTTTCAATCGTGGCTTTAATTCGTATAGCCGAGAAGCAGTCTCCTATCAGCTTCATTAATCCCGACCCATCTCAGCCACAGCATAACTGAGACCGGCTATGGAAACAAATCATAAATAGACTACTGTAAATAAAATAGCCTAAGATAGGCTATAGCAGGGGTTACCAACCTTTATTCCCCAGAGCCCCACGATTCCTTGGAGCTGTTATATGATATGATATAACGGTATACTGGTCCGTCAGCGAGGAGATAGCCCACAGCGGATAGCCATTAAATGCCATTTGAGAATATAGGCTATTAAGGCAAAACGACGGCCTATAGCCTATACATATTATTTAATGTTTTCATAAGCGTAAAGATACAAGGACAACAGTTGGTGGACATGCGTCAGCGTGGGCATGACCTCCATCACCTGGTGGACCTGCATCAGCGTGGGCATGATCTCCATCACCTGGTGGACATGCGTCACCGTGGGCATGACCTCCATCACCTGGTGGACATGCGTCAGCGTGGGCATGACCTCCATCACCTGGTGGACATGCATCAGCGTGGGCATGACCTCCATCACCTGGTGGACATGCATCAGCGTGGGCATGACCTCCATCACCTGGTGGGCATGCGTCAGCGTGGGCATGACCTCCATCACCTGGTGGACATGCATCAGCGTGGGCATGACCTCCATCACCTGGTGGGCATGCGTCAGCGTGGGCATGACCTCCATCACCTGGTGGACATGCGTCAGCGTGGGCATGACCTCCATCACCTGGTGGCCATGCGTCAGCGTGGGCATGACCTCCATCACCTGGTGGACATGCATCAGCGTGGGCATGACCTCCATCACCTGGTGGACATGCGTCAGCGTGGGCATGACCTCCATCACCTGGTGGACATGCATCAGCGTGGGCATGACCTCCATCACCTGGTGGACATGCATCAGCGTGGGCATGACCTCCATCACCTGGTGGACATGCGTCAGCGTGGGCATGACCTCCATCACCTGGTGGACATGCATCAGCGTGGGCATGACCTCCATCACCTGGTGGGCATGCGTCAGCGTGGGCATGACCTCCATCACCTGGTGGACATGCGTCAGCGTGGGCATGACCTCCATCACCTGGTGGACATGCGTCAGCGTGGGCATGACCTCCATCACCTGGTGGACATGCGTCAGCGTGGGCATGACCTCCATCACATGGTGGACATGCGTCAGCGTGGGCATGACCTCCATCACCTGGTGGACATGCGTCAGCGTGGGCATGACCTCCATCACCTGGTGGACATGCGTCAGCGTGGGCATGACCTCCAGTATTTGGTGGACTGGGAGGGTTATGGCCCGGAGGAGAGAAGCTGGATCCCCCGCCGCATGATCCTAGACCCTTCCCTGATTGCCAATTTTCAGCTGTCTCATCCTGACCTCCCATGCCAGGTGGCCTCCAAGTCTCCAGGCTTCCCATCCCCTGTACCCCCTTGGTTTTCTCCCACTCTCTTTGATCCGTCTACGTGCCTCTACTCCCTGGACTGTCTGAGAACCTGGTTACCGCATTTCCCCGATATAATAAATATATAAGCTGTTGGGTTTTCTCTGATTCATCATCTCTGCCTGTTTATGTCTGCTGAGAGAGAGAGAGAGAGAGAGAGAGAGAGAGAGAGAGAGAGAGAGAGAGAGAGAGAGAGAGAGAGAGAGAGAGAGAGAGAGAGAGAGAGAGAGAGAGAGAGAGAGAGAGAGAGAGAGAGAGAGAGAGAGAGAGAGAGAGAGAGAGAGAGAGTACTAGACTTTTAAACTTCCTTACCAAGCACAATGGGTCTCATTCCCGAAAATATTCCAAAGATATATTCTGGAAGACTTATCTTGGAACCACTGAGACATAATCTATGACAAGTACACTCTGAGTCCTGAACGTGCTGGAGATATGTCTTAAGTGGCTGAAACGGTCGCAGATATTATATGATCTGATATCTGCTTGGAGAATGGCATTCTGTCGTAAATTCCAAAGCGCGTTCCCGTTCAGCTCATTTGCATACAAAACACGGCATCCATAGTTCCTTATAAGGCAAATGGTGACGCAGCTGTGTGAAATGGAATGGCGGAAGTGCTTTGCGAGCCGCGTGATTACGAAACCTAGCGTCAGTCAGTGCCAATCAGAGAGCATCTCCGAGAAATGCGGCTAGGTTTCGTAATCACGCTTGCGCCCATCAAAACTAGATTAGATTAATGTATTGGCATCATATACAGCTCGCGGTACACACCTGCCGCAGCGCGCGCGCACACACAGACACACACACACACGTGCGCGCGCAGTAGGCCTACTGTATATGAATGAATGAATGAATGAATGACATATAATATATATAGCCTACGGCGGGCGTAATGAATGAACACAGTATGGCTTATTATTTCATAAGCCTATAGGCTACTGTTCATTCGTAGGCGCACACAAGACTTGTTATGGAATATTAATGCAGTCTATTTCCACCATTAGCTTTAGTTCTTATTTATTTATCCACTGTCATTTCAGTGTTGGTGTATAGGCTATATAGTGTATTTCAATATAAGTTTAATTGATTAATGATATATTCGAAGGAATGCAGGTTTATAGCTATATCAACCCCCTCTAATGTACAGTAAATGACCAAGTATGGTTTTGTCAATATTCCAATGTACAGTTTTGCTTGTACAGTGTAAGTATATCCCCCACCCATCCCTACCCAACCTCCTCCAACAGTTTCTACGTCAAATGTACTCTCTTTTCTGGACTCTTTTTGTATCACAAACAGTACTGTATTTGCAAATCTGGTATGTCATAAATGTATAGATGTAGCAGTACTGTCTATCTGTGTCATGTGTGTCATATATGTTATGATGAATTGAAAATGGGGGACCCTGATGTAAACAAGATGAAATTCTTTCTCTGGTCTGCATCCCCTTATGTAATTGAGCTGTACTGTACTGTACCCATTCTGCAATCTGTTAATAAAGTTTTCAATCAATCAATCAATCAATCAATCAAACAAAGGTCTGTCCCATTGTATACCAATCAATGGGATACATTGCATGTTGACCTGCATTCTTTCAAATGTATATAATTAATCATTAAAACAGATGTGTAACAAATAAGAAATACAAATTCCACAGAAGGCATTAAATTATTATTATTTTCAATCATTTCACATCATTTCACAATAATTGCATAATTGTGTTTGAATATCTGAGTAATTATTTGTCCAAAATAGCTGGTTCAGATATGGTTAATCCAGCTGCCCTGTGATCAGATGAATCCATATTATTTATTTTTCCGACATCAAATTCGTAATTTCTTATCGTACAAATATTGTCATATTTATTTTAATTATGATTAAGTAATTAATTCCAAGGAGGCCTGTAGCGTTGACGTGAAGGAATCACTATGAGAACACAGTCTGTCAAGTTATAATAACATTTTAAATTAGTGAATCAATCATGAGATTTGATCGTGGGCTGAGAGCATATTTAATTGTGCTCCTCAGCACTCTTAGATCTGCTCTCAAATAACATCTCAGGAAAATTTGAAGACTCCCACTCCCAGCCCTAATATGTATTAAATAGGCCGAAATCTGGCTAAGACGAAATATTTTGTCGTAACTTCGTTCGAGAATGAGACCCAATGTCTTAAGTAAAAGCCAAATTGGATTTATACCAAAACACAGCACAACCGATCATATTTACACCCTACATACCCTAATTGATAAACATAGAAACCAAAATAAAACCAAAATATATGCCTGTTTTATTGACTTCCAAAAGGCTTTTGACTCTATTTGGCATACAGGACTGTTCTATAAAGTTATAGAGTGGTGTAGGGGGTAAAACATATGATATTATTAAATTAATGTACTCTGGTAATATGTGCAGCATAAAAATTGGCAAAAAAATAACAGAATTCTTTACCCAAGGGCGAGGCGTTTGTCAGGGCTGCAACCTCAGCCCGGCACTCATCAATATCTATATTAATGAATTGGCTAATATACTAGAAAAGTCCTCTGCCCCCGGTGTAAGTCTCCACAATCAAGAAGTGAAATGCCTGCTCTTTGCAGATGGCCTGGTTGTGTTGTCCCCCACAGCAGACGGCCTACAGCAGAGCCTGGACCTGCTAGAGCATTACTGTCAGACCTGGGCCCTGGCAGTAAACCCCAAAAAGACCAAAATAATGATATTCCAAAAAAGATCCAGATCTCAGGACGTCCTACCAAGTTCTCAATTGGTACAAAACATGTAGAGTACTGCACACATTACACCTATTTAGGCCTAAAACTAAGTTCAACTGGACCTTTTAAGGAAGCAGTCAATGAGCTGAGAGGGAAAGCACGCCGGGCTTTCTATGCCATAAAAATAAATATACAAACAGAAATACTAATTCGAATCTGGTAAAAATGTATTGAATGTGTTATTGAACCAATTGCACTCTATGGCAGTGAGGTGTGGGGTCCACCTACAAAACAAGACTTTACCCAATGGGACAAACACCCCATTGAGACCCTGCATGCAGAGTTCTGTAAGATTCTCCTACATGTCCAGAGGAAAACTACAAACAATGCATGCAGGGCAGAATTAGGCCGTTACCCACTAATACTAAAAATACAAAATTTACTTTTGTTCACACCTAAAACAAAGTGACCCCCTCTCGTACCATTATCAAGCCCTGCAGTGCCAAGAGCTGAGGAGCATCAGGAACCCCCCCAGCTGGTCCTGAGGCTGAGTCCACAAACCTGCTCTCTTAACACACCTCAGGAACAGAACACATCACCAATCAGAATAAATCAAATGACTACACAGCTAAAACAAAACTACCTATTGGAAAACACAAACAAAAGCACAGAGCAAAATGCAGTGCTATCTGGCTCTAAATCGACAGTACACCATAGCATATTATTTGAGCATGGTGACTGATCAACAACTAAAAAGAACCTTGACAAAATACAGACTGAGTGAGCACAGCCTCGCTGTTGAAAAGGGAAGGCACAGGAAAACCTGGCTTCCTGCAGAGCAAAGGCTGTGCTGTCATTGCATCCTCAGTGAGCCTGAAACTGAGTTGCACTTCCTCACCAAATGTGAAAAATATAAATATATTAGAGAAACGCATTTAAAAAAAAATTTAACTAATAACAAAAGGTTTTCTTGCACTACCAGATACAGGAAAACTACCAGTCCTACTAGGGGCCTAGCCTATGTTGCTGTCTGCCATAGGGACAGTGAGTGACAGTCACCTGACATGTTTATGCCGTAATATTTTATGTTTTATTTTATTATTTTTATTAATGTACTATGACATTAATATCTGTTTTGTAATCCATGTTTATGTTATTAATCATTTGCTTTGGCAACAGTACAAGTTGCGTCATGCCAATAAAGCCATTTGAATTGAATTGAATTGAGAGAGAGAGAGAGAGAGAGAGAGAGAGAGAGAGAGAGAGAGAGAGAGAGAGAGAGAGAGAGAGAGAGAGAGAGAGAGAGAGAGAGAGAGAGAGAGAGAGAGAGAGATTGATCAGGCAGGCACAAAGTACCAAGACAGGTGGATGGAGAGTGGGTTGAATTCTAAACACATTTTAATACAAACCGGTCTTGCAACGCTGGGACAGAAAGACAGGAGAGAGAGAGGGAGTGAGAGAGAGAGAGAGAGTTAAAGAGATGTTGATTAGTAGAGATGTCAGACTTGTTTACCTTGATAGTTGGCTTCCGTGTGGAGAATCCTCTGTACCACCCTGTAGAACACAAACATCACTAGTTAGAGGAGGCTCCAAAACAGAGAGAGCAACAGCAGAGGTTTTTAAGCTGAACATCTGGTAGATAGTTCTCAATGTCAGTTGATTAAAGAGTATAGCTGGTTGTAACATGACAACAATAACAAGCACAAACCATAAAGGGAATACATCATTTTGAGAAAATGGCTAATGTTTTGCAGTACTGTAGCTTGGTGTATATGACGCAGCTTGTGCAAAATCATGAACATGAACAATATTAGCAGTTGCTTTTGATGATTGTGTTATATGTTTTATGAAACTGCAGTAGTCCTATCCAGCCCAAATCATCGTGTTCACCTGGGGGGACTTGCCTTACTGACATTTTCATTATGCAACAGTGTAAATGATGCTCTGAATGACATTTGTACATGACCTCTGCTTTTCTAAATATGAGATTATGATAAATTCATTATCTCAATAAAACTGTCCATACGCTATAGGAAAGATTGAGTTCTCAGTGATCACTGAACCTTTTCATTGTTTCCATGTTGTTGCTTTGCATCACATTTTCACACTAGGTTTTGATGCCTTCAAATTGATATCAAAAGTAGGTATCAGCCTTATAGAGGGAGACTAATGGTTTGTGACAGGAGTCAAAGATAGGTTAGATGGCTGTTTGTCTTCCTGTCACACGCTCTCTCCCTCTCCCTCTCCCTCTCTCTCTGTGTGTCTCTCTCTCTCTATCTCTCTATCTCTGTCAAACACACACACACACACGCACACACACACACACACACACTATCTATCTATCTATGGGCTTTTGACAGGAGTCATGTTAAGGTTAGGCAGCTGTTTGACAGGTCAGATTGGATAGATGGCACCATGTGTGGCTCTGACAGCTAATCAGATGAGAGAGAGAGAGATACAGAGAGAGAGAGATAGTGTGTGTGTGTTTGTGTGTGTGTGTGTGTTTGTGAGAGAGAGAGAGAGAGAGAGAGAGAGAGAGAGAGAGAGAGAGAGAGAGAGAGAGAGAGATAGAGATAGAGATAGAATTAAAGAGAACGAGAAAGAGATAGAGAGAGGAATACTATAGAGATAGTCAAAGAGAGAGAGAAGAGAGAGACAGGAAGTTCAGTGGTAACGACAAAGGTCATTCTAATTATCTTAACCCAACAGTGGGTGGGGGGGGGGCATAACATCAGATGATGGATAGGAGGGTAACTGATGCTTCCACAATGTGGAAAGATGTCCATCACTCGGCAAACCAGCCTAGTACAGTATATAGAACACAAGGTTTTGCCTAAAGCTTTGATGAATTTTAACTCAAAAACTCAATCAGCGCCAGACCCGAGGATAGTTGGGTTATCTCGCCATGCGTTGAGCGCCAGGACCCCCGAAAACCCCAGTATAGTCGGGTTTTTAACGTTATTTATTTTATTCAATATTTTTTTTAATTTCTCTCACACGGACCTCGTGGTTACCATAGGGAACCACTCTGAGATCGCTAGAGTGCAATACCGGCCGCATCCAGGTAGTGGCAGTATCGCCCACCCTTCGAAACCTTTTTTTCACACACGGTGTTACATTCAAATGTCTCCGTGCAGAGTTTTCTTGGTCAGGCGAATCTAGCGGTTCACTCGATGGCATTGGAACGTGTCCAATGCCCCCGATGCATGTGTTGTGGTGGATTATGTTGGCGACACGATGGACACCAATACTGGAAATCGCGATCAGACAATTGGAATATTCTTTTTGGGGTACCTCCTAGTGAAGGTAAGGACTATATGACACCAATCCTGCTTTGATCCAAACATGATTTCACATTGATCGTTGCGACCATGTGTAACGTACTCCAGAACGTATGCCGTTGGTGACGATCAAAGCATAAAAAAATGGTACGGTACGGGTGTCACGGTGCGGTACATCCAGCCATATGAAGAATACGTCTCATCATACCACTATGTGAAACTAGGGTTGCACATTTCGACATTTGACAAATGTATGCTCGATATCTTTACTTTACTTTACACTGGCTTACTAACAGTCTTAACACAGAAGGTCATTCATTTAACGTTGAATATTGTATAGTTTAGGAGTGATCCGTGATCATTCCTGAAAAGCTGAGTTATAGGGCGCTACGTGAATTCTACTATAAGCATTGGCGTTTCTTGCCTGGACACGCTACTATTTCCAAATCAAATGTATATACCGGTAATAGGTATTATGTTTCATCATGAATGCATGAAAAGGGGGGGGGTCGTTTTTTTATGCTTTGATGGCCAGTAATGGCATTCGTATTGAACACCACACACGCTGATCAGCTGTATCGATATGAAAACATTGTACGATCAAGCTGGAATTGACGTCAGATAGTCCTTACCTTTGATCGGGGGTATTCCAAAAACAATATTCCAATTGTTTGATCGTGATTTCCAGTATTGGTGTCCATCTGGTCCGCGACATAATCTGGCACAACACATGCATCGAGTGTCCTGGACACGTTTCAATGTGATCGAGTGAACCTCTAGGCTTCCCTGGACAAAAAATCTCCGCCCAGTGGGATTTAAATGTAACACACGGTCTGGAACAGGGTTTACTGCACTCTCGATACTGCCACCTAGCAGGATCTGGCCGGTACTGCACCCTTGGGGTCCCAGTAGGCCTTTTAACGGCAACATACAGGTCCGTGACATTGAATAGAATATTAAAATCGAAAAAAAGCAAACACTATATAAATGTTTTGGCACAGAACGGTTGGCGTGGAAAGTGTTAACTACAACAAGCAATGCTGTTTGTTATTTAAGATGAGGTCGGACTCTGCACTGACAGATTTGTGTTCATTGTGCTGCTTTTATAAAGCCTCAAACGGCTTACAATATTTCATGAAAGCAAAGTTTTTCATTTGTCTAAGATTTAAAAAGGTTTAAACTTTACAGCACTGACAAAGTTGAACAAAGTGCTGTACAAGTCCCACAACATAAAAGAAATGTGAAAAAAAAGAAAAGAAATTTAATTAAATTTTTTATCTCGAAGCTCGGCCTCGAAGCTTCGAATTCCAAAAGGAAATTCGAAGGTCAGCCCTACATACAAGACATTATCGTCCTCTAAGCCAATCTGCACTTTAACATAGGCCTGTTACACTCCCAGACCTGCACAAGGTTGGGAGAGGCAACCCCACATTGACAGTAGGGACAATTCTCCACTTGCACAATCTGAATGTAGCCATTTCCGGCTGACTTCCGGTTGCCAATAGCACTTCCTGTCCCATCCAAATACATTGGTTTTAGCTACTTTTCTCCCCTTATTTAAACAACTTTGTCGTCACAGAGAGGCAATGAAACGTTTGTATTATTATAGTATAGAATGTATTTAATAAGCAAACGTTTGTCAGCAGGGTTTTTGGGCTGTATTTCATGTAAAAACGTTTACTGTTAGTTTCCTTGCTCAGCCAGCATTAGCTAACCGAAGCTAGTGGTTAAACAGGCCGGATTAGCTTTGAGCTAACTATCTTTCCCGACCCATGTATTCATTCCATTCTAAACATAACGTTAGTTTACAAAACATGACCCGTCTATATAACGTTGAGGAACAAATTATATAGACGGGTAATGTTTTGAACAACTAACGTTACGTTTAGAATGGAATGCATCGTAGAGCTGCCGCGGTATTGATGTTTTCCTTACCGCACGGATTTGCAAAATATTTCCTACCGCGCGGTTATTACCGCACGCACACAAAAAAAAATAAAAAAAGTTTGAATGCATTTTTTTTTTTAGTAGTAGTCTACTTTTTATAGCATATAGCCTGCCTCTAGTCTAAATGTCGATCTTTAGAGGATGACTTTGCAGCATGAATATTGTTTGGGATTCGGCAAGCACGCATTAGTTATTGAAAGTGAAACACGGATTAGAAGTTTACCCTCTGGTCGTGCGCCGTTCACTCGGTGTCGCGGGCAGGGGTGGTTACCCCCCCCGACCCTTTCTTATTATTATTACTATAACGTTACTACTTTATAATAAAGGCATTCGTTTTGTGGCCTTACCATTATATAGTTATACGTTCAATAACATCAGCGTATTTACCGGACCATCTCAGTTCCTTTCTTTGCTCAGAGCGTGCTGAGTTGTCCCATTCTGCGGTCTGTTAATAAAGTTTTCAATCAGACAAGTGTATAGAACGAAGGGCTTTTATTATAACATTCGTTGCAGACAGTAAAATCATTATGTCTCGTTTAGTACTCCCGAGGAGCGATGGTAGTCCACTCCGGCGGGGAGTTAAAGCTAACGTTATTAGCCGTATTGTGATGAGCTCTGATCAATGGCTGACATTCAGGATGTAAAAAACTGCAGGACGCTCCCAACGTGTGACGCGTCTCTCTTCTGACCAATCAGTGGTCTGCAATGTTTCACGTGACTTTTCTGGTAGCCAATAGGGTCGCTTGGAACCTCGATGGAGGAGTAGGGTATATCTGCAGAGCCGCAAGCCCAACGAGAGGAGGGTACTTCATTATTATTATTATAAAAAACAGCGGTGATGCGGTATTCAGCCTACTCTGCGGTGGCCGTGATGTAACAGCGATACCGCGGTAATGCGGTAATCGCGGCAGCTCTAATGCATCGGCAAAGATCCGTTAGCTCAAAGCTATTCCGGCCAGTTTATCAACTTCCTGTCATTTAGAAATATCATCATCATCATCATCATTTTATTTATCCGTACATGGAATCACCACAGTCCAACAGTACATATTCACATAATTCACAAAAAATACCATGGCCGAAAGGAACAGGAAGAAGAAAAAATCGTATATATACCTGCCCCTACACACGTACAACACACCGATAGACATATTGTGTAAAACCAAACAGAATATACCCATTTTGCAAAAAATAAATAAAAATTTAACATCAACACAACCAAATTAAATCAACATAAATAAACCCATTTTGTCTATCTATCAGTCAAACTACATATTTAGGTTAATTCATTTACACACACACACCCCCACACACACACACTTATATAATGTATTATACTTCTATATACTATCTAATTTCTATTTTATTATAATATAACTAAATCATACTATTTATTCTACACCATATTGGTACAGTATTATACAATATTTTAATATATTATTATTCTATGTTACGCTGCTATATACTATATTACTATACTCATACTGGCCTACACTACAACTCTATGCTACGTCCTGACACGCTAAACTGCAATATTATACTAAACTGTGCTATACTGTCTATGTATCTTTTCTTTGCACAACCTTTTGAAGTGAAATATATTATTGGAACTCTTTTCATCGTTCTGCAAAGAGTTCCATAGTTTGATACCTATAACTGAGGTGCACCTTTGTTTTAAGGTTGTTCGTGCAAATTGGTGTTTAAAATTTAATTTCCTTCTGCTGTCATCTGGACAGGGAACGAACAACCTCTGTATATTTGCTGGTAATACTCTGCATTTTGCTCTAAACAAAACTAATAAAGTCTGTATTTCTGCTAACTCTTTAAGTTTCAATAGTCTGGATTTAATAAATAATTCGTTGGTATGTTCTCTTGAATCTACATTGTGAACTATTCTTACTGCTCTCTTCTGTAATATAAATAATGGCTTTATGTTGCTTTCATACGTGTTACCCCACACTTCCACACAGTAACTCAAATATGGTAGGATGAGTGAACAATATAATATTCGCATAGAATTATAATCAAGCACATTCTTTGCCTTGTTCAAAACAAAAACACTCTTGGCTACCTTATTTTTTATGTACATTATATGTGGCTTCCATGTCAATTTCTCATCCAACATAACACCCAAAAATTTTAACTCGGATACTCTTTCAATATTAACTCCGTCAATACATAATGCCACATTGTCCTTCTTTCGATTAGTAAATATCATAAATTTCGTTTTTTCCAAATTTAGGGATAGCTTATTGTTATCAAACCATATCTTAAGTTTACACATTTCATTTACAATATCATCTGCTAATTTTTTAAGGTATTTTCCTGAACTGAAGAAATTTGTATCGTCAGCAAATAAAACAAATTTCAATATGTTTGACACTTCGCATATATCATTAATATATAAAATAAAAAGTTTGGGCCCCAGGACCGAACCTTGAGGGACACCACATTCAATATTCATACATTCAGATGTGTAACCAGAGAGTTGTACATATTGTTGTCTATTTTCAAGATAGCTACTTAACCAGTTCATCGCCACCCCTCTCACACCGTATGTTTGTAATTTAGAAATTAAAATGTGATGATCTATCGTATCAAATGCTTTTTTTAAGTCAATAAACACCCCTATTGTGTAATTCCTCTCATCTACTGCTGTGGTTATTTCTTCATATATATTCATTAAGGCTAAGGCTGTTGATCGATTTGCCCTGAATCCATACTGACTCTCACTCAGCAGGTTATTCTTTTCAATAAAACTATCTAATTTATGAGCAAACACTTTTTCAAGAATCTTGGAAAATTGTGAAAGCAAAGACACTGGTCTGTAGTTGGTAAAGCTGTGTTTGTCCCCAGATTTAAATAGAGGAATAACCTTTGCTATTTTCATTTTGTCTGGAAAGGTGCCTGTTTGAAAGGAAAGATTAAAAATATGACACAGGGGGTTAATTATACAATCAATGGTCTTCTTCACAATTATCATTGTGAAGAACAGCGGTGATGCGGTATTCAGCCTACTCTGCGGTGGCCGTGATGTAACAGCGATACCGCGGTAATGCGGTAATCGCGGCAGCTCTAATGCATCGGCAAAGATCCGTTAGCTCAAAGCTATTCCGGACAGTTTATCAACTTCCTGTCATTTAGAAATATGATTTTATAGTGAAAATCATTACCAAAACGTCCGGAAAAACCTAACGGGAGCATTATAGACGGTCATACAAATGTACAAATGCTATAAGGTGGCAAGAAATGCACTATAAACAATACTTTATGCATCGGCAAAGATCCTTAGCTCAAAGCTATTAAGGCTAATGCTGGCTAACAAGAGGCTAGCGCAAGAAACGACGCCGCAAAGTATTGTTTATAGTGCATTTCTTGCCACCTTATAGCATTTGTACATTTGTATGACCGTCTATAATGCTCCCGTTAGGTTTTTCCGGACGTTTTGGTAATGATTTTCACTATAAAATCATATTTCTAAATGACAGGAAGTTGATAAACTGGCCGGAATAGCTTTGAGCTAACTATCTTTCCCGACCCATGTATTCATTCCATTCTAAACATAACCTTAGTTTACAAAACATGACCTGTCTATATAACATTGAGGAACAAATTATATAGACGGGTAATGTTTTGAACAACTAACGTTACGTTTAGAATGGAATGAATACATGGGTCGGGAAAGATAGTTAGCTCAAAGCTATTCCGGCCAGTTTATCAACTTCCTGTCATTTAGAAATATGATTTTATAGTGAAAATCATTACCAAAACGTCCGGAAAAACCTAACGGGAGCATTATAGACGGTCATACAAATGTACAAATGCTATAAGGTGGCAAGAAATGCACTATAAACAATACTTTGCGGCATCGTTTCTTGCGCTAGCCTCTTGTTAGCCAGCATTAGCCTTAATAGCTTTGAGCTAAGGATCTTTGCCGATGCATAAAGTATTGTTTATAGTGCATTTCTTGCCACCTTATAGCATTTGTACATTTGTATGACCCTCTATAATGCTCCCGTTAGGTTTTTCCGGACGTTTTGGTAATGATTTTCACTATAAAATCATATTTCTAAATGACAGGAAGTTGATAAACTGGCCGGAATAGCTTTGAGCTAACGGATCTTTGCCGATGAATTCCATTCTAAACGTAACGTTAGTTGTTCAAAACATTACCCGTCTATATAATTTGTTCCTCAACGTTATATAGACGGGTCATGTTTTGTAAACTAACGTTATGTTTAGAATGGAATGAATACATGGGTCGGGAAAGATAGTTAGCTCAAAGCTAATCCGGCCTGTTTAACCACTAGCTTCGGTTAGCTAATGCTGGCTGAGCAAGGAAACTAACAGTAAACGTTTTTACATGAAATACAGCCCAAAAACCCTGCTGACAAACGTTTGCTTATTAAATACATTCTATACTATAATAATACAAACGTTTCATTGCCTCTCTGTGACGACAAAGTTGTTTAAATAAGGGGAGAAAAGTAGCTAAAACCAATGTATTTGGATGGGACAGGAAGTGCTATTGGCAACCGGAAGTCAGCCGGAAATGGCTACATTCAGATTGTGCAAGTGGAGAATAGGAGTTACTGTCCCACACAGGGGATTGATGGTGGTGTTATAGCACCATCTGGTGTTCACCTGCAGTTAATGCAGTCGGTGAAGATGCTCACTGATTGCATTAGAAATCTACTGTTGTTACAATTAGGTTATTTATTACAAGTGTTATCTGTTTAGGTTGTTCTTTGTGTTTGGTATTCTTCTCCTGTGTTTTGTATTGCCTAGTTCCTCCTCCTGTTGTTTTGATTAATGTTTTAGTTCTAGTGCCTTCTTCCCCCAGGTGTTTCCCATTAGTAATCAGTGTTAATTAGTGTCTGTATTTATTGCTTGTGGTTTGTTGGGATCTTTGTGGCGTCATTGTCTCCTCGTTTTCCCCGTGTCGTGCATGCCTTCCCTGTTGATGTCTAGTGAGTTCAAACCTGTCTACCCCTGTCGTTTTCTTGTTTTTCTTCGTTGTTTTGTTAGTAGTGGTGCCTTTCATTTGTATTGTATTTTGGATTAGTTAGTAAACTAAGCATCACCCCACGTCTCTGCCTCCGTTCCTTCTCCCTTGTCTGCATATTGTGTTCTCACCTTCATCATCACCCCCAATCGTAACAGGCCTGAGTTGTTTTTATTTCTGTTAGAGCCGCGGATATAAGAAAGAAGTCTTTAACTCAATCAGCGCCTAGAGGTCGCTGTTTACCTTGTGGTAAGAAGGCCAGCGCTTTAAAGAATAGGGATACATGGCGGTGTTTGCAGGGCTAAAAACGATATTAAATATTATAGCTATGGATCTAATAAACACGTTGATTGTCAGTGAGTTTCTTCCGGTCAACATGCAAGAAACAGATAATTTTTTCATACATACATTTCCGTTTTATACCGTGGTGAATATGAGTATAGTTTTAGAGTGCTCCTGTCTAATCCCAAGAAACTCCAGCAAACCGTGCTTCAATGCATTTCCTTAGAAATCGTACCATGTCTCGCCTGATTTATGAATAATTCTGAAATAAACGCTAGATTATCGGTATTATGTTTCATCATGCACGCACGAAAGGGTGGGGGGGGGGGGTATATGCTTCAAGCGCCACCAATGGCTTATATTACACAGTACATTACAGACACACGCTGCGATAGTGGCGAAAAAATCATTGGATCAACGCAAGATTGGTAACATATATAAGATTGGTAACTTACCTAGTCTCTGATGTACTGCACAAACAATAATCCAATTCATGATCGCCATTCCAAATATTGATCGCAGTCGTCTGTCCAACGTTTATGCACCAAAACAAATTAATCCACGGTGGTCCAGTGTCCCCAATCCGTGTGTTATAGCGTTAGTCATGCCCAAGAAGGAAAACCCAGACTGGACTTCTTAGATCGATGCACAGCCCAAGCCAGAGGGATTCCAATGATGTGCAATACCGGCCGCAGGGCGTTAGGCGGCGGTATTGGCCATTTGCGATCTCAGAGCCATTCCCAATGATAACATCAGGCTGGATGGATGAATTATGAATGGATATAGCGAATAAAAGAAATAACGATTAAAACAACTTTTCAACCACCGGCGAGATAACCCGACTTTTTTCATCATTGGCGCTGAAACAGTTAAAACTGAGTCAATGTTGATGGTTTTGTTGAACATTTGTATTTCACAGGAGAGAAACTGTATTCAAAAATCAAAGAAAGCTATTAAAATAGTCTTTGAATCTAAATATACTTTCTTTGTGTTGATTCTACATTAATTCCATGATTTTACTCAAGTAAATATCTGTTACAAGCTTCGGTCTTAAGTAGAAAAATGCGATTTTTTATCTAGATTAATCTAGATTAATTACAGAAAATTGTGAGATTAATAAAGAAAATGTAATCTATTGACAGCACTAATAAAAATATTAGGCGAGACAGCACCCCCAAAATCGCCTTTTTGCTTTTTTTCTGTTATATTATATGCCTCATTTGCATATATAAACATAAAATTCAGAAAACTTGCAATATATCTTTTCTTAGTTTATATGTACATAACAAACTGGGAAAGTGTCATAGTGATATCTATTCAAATATTTATGTTTGCCTATTAGAGGGTACTACACTGTTACTACACTGTTACTACACACTGTTTGTTTGTAGCCTGTGTGTAGTTCTGTTCGGTTCAATAACATCATTATTATCATGTTATTATGTTATTCAGTTATCACGCATGTGTTTAGGTTGTCTATTACTAATGGTTTGATTGGGTGTTGTGTTTGTAAATAGCTGTTTCAAATAAAAATGTATGGCATTTTACAATACAAAAACGTTGTTTTATGAAAAACTAGTTTTTATGCATTTTACTTACACACAAAGTCTTGGAACTCCATTTTCCCTAGTACCTACACACACCAAACTTTCCACATTTCTTCCCATCCATATTATGCTTCTTTCTATAGAAGGGTTTGTTGATATATATCATTCATAGCCGGGTTTATAGTACATTTTATACCACACACACACAACTAGCGCCATGTGTGTGTGTGTGTGTGTGTGTGTGTGTGTGTGTGTGTGTGTGTGTGTGTGTGTGTGTGTGTGTGTGTGTGTGTGTGTGTGTGTGTGTGTGTGTGTGTTTGTTTGTTTGTTTGTTTGTTTGTTTTATGTGTGGGCAATGTCCCACAGTCAGCCACCCACCCACATCTAAAACCATGAGACCACGACAAACGTGTTACTACTACTGTGTGTAAAGTCTTCTATGGCCTGTCCCCTCTCCACATGTGGCCTGTCCCCCCTGTCCCCTCTCCACATGTGGCCTGTCCCCTCTGTCCCCCTGTCCCCTCTCCACATGTGGCCTGTCCCCTCTCCACATGTGGCCTGTCCCCTCTCCACATGTGGCCTGTCCCCTCTGTCCCCTCTCCACATGTGGCCTGTCCCATCTGTCCCCTCTCCACATGTGGCCTGTCCCCTCTGTCCCCTCTCCACATGTGGCCTGTCCCATCTGTCCCCTCTCCACATGTGGCCTGTCCCCCCTGTCCCCCCTGTCCCCTCTCCACATGTGGCCTGTCCCCTCTGCCCCCTCTCCACATGTGGCCTGTCCCCTCTGTCCCATCTCCACATGTGGCCTGTCCCCTCTGTCCCATCTCCACATGTGGCCTGTCCCATCTGTCCCCTCTCCACATGTGGCCTGTCCCCTCTGTCCCCTCTCCACATGTGGCCTGTCCCATCTGTCCCCTCTCCACATGTGGCCTGTCCCCTCTGTCCCATCTCCACATGTGGCCTGTCCCATCTGTCCCATCTCCACATGTGGCCTGTCCCCTCTGTCCCCTCTCCACATGTGGCCTGTCCCCTCTGTCCCATCTCCACATGTGGCCTGTCCCATCTGTCCCATCTCCACATGTGGCCTGTCCCATCTGCCCCCTCTCCACATGTGGCCTGTCCCATCTGTCCCCTCTGCCCCCTCTCCACATGTGGCCTGTCCCATCTGTCCCCTCTCCACATGTGGCCTGTCCCATCTGTCCCCTCTCCACATGTGGCCTGTCCCATCTGTCCCCTCTCCACATGTGGCCTGTCCCATCTGTCCCCTCTCCACATGTGGCCTGTCCCATCTGTCCCCTCTCCACATGTGGCCTGTCCCCTCTGCACATGTGGCCTGTCCCCTCTGTCCCCTCTCCACATGTGGCCTGTCCCCTCTCCACATGTTGCCTGTCCCCTCTGTCCCCTCTGTCCCCTCTCCACATGTGGCCTGTCCCCTCTCCACATGTTGCCTGTCCCCTCTGTCCCCTCTCCACATGTGGCCTGTCCCCTATGTCCCCTTGCCACATGTGGCCTGTCCCCTCTGCCCCCTCTGTCCCCTCTCCACATGTGGCCTGTCCCCTATGTCCCATCTCCACATGTGGCCTGTCCCCTCTCCACATGTGGCCTGTCCCCTCTGTCCCCTCTCCACATGTGGTCTGTCCCCTCTCCACATGTGGTCTGTCCCCTCTCCACATGTGGTCTCTTGAGTTATGTCCCAGAGCCAGGAGACAGAAGGTCTAGCTTCAAGTGGGATTGAAGACAGGGGGAACAAAAGAAAATAGTATTTGTAGAGAAAGGTAGCCTAAAAGTTATAGAAGCAGGGCTACTAGTGGGAAGGTTGCTGGTTAGAATCCATGGCTCAGCAACATGGTGAAACTGAATGAAGAAAGGCCCCTCCCTCAATAAACAGTGTCAGAGTGTGGTTGTACTAGGCACACATGTGGAACACACAAGACAACCGCCTGGGAAGCGAGGAGCAGGTTGTGTGTGGCAGGGCGAGGAGCATGTTGCGTGTGGCAGGGCCCCTGGGGGATGGCATAAAAAAATACTTGGCACTGAACGTCTGCCAGCTCTGTTAAGAAGTACGAGGCACTATTCCCTGAGTAATACCCTCTGAGTGAGAGAAAACATCTAATACAAATTTAAAATACCCTTCCTCACAATGTCATGTATAGGAGATTCTCAATATTCTAAAAGGCAGCTGGTGTAGTATCCCATTTTACAATGTTTCAATGAAGTGGAGCAGGATTTTGGAGCCAACAGGTGCTTTTGCTCAGAGCTGCAGGGACCAAACTCTGTCTCGTGTCCTGGCCTGTCCTGTCCAGGGAGGTTACATTTAAAAAAAAAAATACACTTTATTTAGTCATTTAGCTGACGCTTTTATCCAAAGTGACTTACTGTACATGTACAAATTGTGAACAATAAGTCAGCAGGAGGGGTCTCTCTCTGGCAGCAAGGGTAAGTGGTATTGTTCGTCAATCAGTGTTGATTAACTAAGCTAATAAATCTCAGTCCTTTTTTTAAGGGAAACAGAAAGATAAAAGTATTTTTTTCACACAATGTGACAATTATCTGGTTAAGAAAAATAACCATCTAAAATCTCAAGTTATTTGTTTAAAAATATTTGTCTTTAGTTCCTAGTTCCTTACTACAAACCCAACTGCTATGCCTAGGGCCCTCATTTATCAACAATGCTTAGAAAGTGTTCTATTTTCGTTCTTAAGCACAGAATTTAGAATGTGTGTACGTACAGAAGAATCGGGATTTATCACACATGCGTACACAGGTTCTATGCACACTCCGTGTTGATAAATACCATTTGTTCTACGCTACGTGCTCGTGCACGATTTTAAGTATTTGCATATAGAACCGCCCGTAATTAACCATATAAGGTAATGAAACACCCCCATGAAATGTGGAAAAGTGGACTAAGCCGAGCGAAGCGTGTTATTGGAGAAATACGCGACAGGCTGACAGACATGTACACGTACAGTGATGTCGGATATGATATCTATTAACTTCCTAAAGACCATTGCTGCCTGGGCAGCGCAAACACTAATAAAGACCGTTAAGCACTGTTTGCCATTGGTGTCATTAATAACCATGCTGGAATATGCCTTTTCTTCGTTTCGTTAGATTAATACCCAGGGATTAAAGTTATCCGTCAATTTTCTACCTGCATATGATTTGTAGAGGCATACAATCTATTTTGATGTCGGTATTAGGTAGCCTATATAAACAATAATACGAGAGCATATACAAGAACAATGAATCTCACTGCCATGTAGCCTACGCCATGTGTAGCCTGCCTATATGTGATCAATACAAACTTGAACTTGAATTCCATCATGTCTGTGTGCAGGAGCTTACAAGGCTGTTGTCACAATGTAAATAAAAACGTGCACTGAAAAGTTACAGTATGTAGTTGGTTGATTATTTGTATGACAGTCAGTAAACCCTTGCAAAAAGTATCAGTTTTATTTAATGAATTGAAAACATGCAGCATTGCCTTCCTCCCGGCATGCAGCAACGACATGTATCAGGCAAATGCGCATCACTGAGTGGAATCCCTTTCTATTCACATAACTGCATTTGTGATGGAGCTTTGACAGCTACATGGGTGGTACAGTAACAGTCTATTGCTCGATCCATCTCCAATATCACGATGGACCGTGCCGGTGGCCAAAGACCCGAGGGTGGAGACTGACTTGAATGTGTATGGGGATGGCATTTGTGCGTTTTGTTCCACGCTCCAATTTCGGTCTCAAATTACGGTACAAATGAAGGAGGTGTCTCGGGTATAGCGGACTCTAGTTAATATTATATTCTCTCTGCAATTAGACTGCCCCTCATTCATTCATTCATTCCTATCTGCTATCTCTGAAAACAGCTCCCCGCGAGCACAGTCAGTGCACCCTATAGTATTCCGATAACCCTATATATAAACCATGCTGCATTAATTCGGAAAGAAAGACCTATTCCAAATGCTATATTTATAAGGTTTGACAATAATTACACTACTGTCGCTATTTTACAATGAACTATAATGAACACGCCAGTGTTGAAAGTAATGCACGGAAGCTTATTTCCGCGTTGCAATATTCATATTCTACCACCGGCGCCAGGTACGCACGGTCGGAGCTGTGCGTAAATATACGGATATAAATAAAAAAAAAGTATAATAATAATAATAATAATAATAATAATAATAATAATAATAATAATAATAATAATAATAATAATAATAATAATAATAATAATAATAATAATAATAATAATAATAATAATAATTATTATTATTATTATTATTATTATTAATATTTTGTTATCATTCTTTCCAAAAGAAAAGAGGCCTATACGTGGCTAACGCTAATGGCATGCATACCAGAGGCTAACTGCCTAAGAAAACAGGCACAGAGGCACTGAAAGAGGATTTCACCCATCTAATGAACACACTAGACTAGATAAATATCAAGATGTATCCATCAGTGGACCACTTACATGCTTTTGCAGAGGACAAGAAGCCTTCCGTCAACTCCTTCAGACATTAAGCACCCCCACAGCCCAAATGGAATGATAATTTATTTTTAATAAAAGTATCCCTTTTTTTTTTTCATAGTCGACTAATCACTATCAGCTAATTTTGGCCAATCATAGTAGACTATCCAAATCCAAGTCGGGGACAGCCCTACACCATACAGATAACACTCCTTTGTTAACACTTTCCGTGCCACTCACGAGATATCTCGTGTTTTTTTATAGGTGGTTGAAAGCCACTCACGAGATTTCTCAGATTTTTTTTTTTTTTTTTTTAGCGATCTGAAATCATATTGCATCACCCGAGCCTACCCGAGTATAGCCGAGCGGCGCCGGCGATCATTGTGGAAAAAAGCGCCCCCTGTCGTCTCCCAGATGACATAAGTGATTTTGGAACTCCACATTTTCCAGTCCACTGATCCAGCCGGGGTTACCACAGTTCATTCTGGAACCTCAGATCCCCGCTGATCATGGAGTTCTACTGTATCGCGTTGGATCCCTACACTTATCGATTTTTTCGAATGGTGATCAGGAATCGGAATATACCAGTTGGATACCATCTGATGTCAGGTAAGGACTCTATGTTATCAGTGTTAGGATAATCAGAGTAAGTTTGATGAAGTTATAAGCTGTTTTGTGAAATGTCCGCTTTCGGTTTCACTGTAAAAGTCAGAGAGGAAATCAACGGGGCGATTATCTGTGCGCGGCTCGAATGTGCTTGCATGCACGTATAATATTGATCATCTAGCGTTTATTTGAAAACGATTCACAAAAAGGCCGACGAATATCAACGTTGTGGAATATTCCAGTAAAAGGCGATTTTCATAGAATGCTCCAGAATGGGCTGTTTTTTATCTGAAAACGGGTGCTTTTCTAAATGCTCTGAAACGGAAATGCCGCGATAAAAAAAACAATCTGCCTTGACAGCACTGACTGGAAAATAGTCTTTGATAATGCGATGGGCAGATTAAACACATAGCCATAATTTAAAACATAGATTAGGCGATATTAACGTTAACATTGGCGCCGATGGTGGCATTCAGCCGGTAAAAAGGAAAACCCGGCGTGGCGCTCAAAGTGTTAAAGAGCTTTTATTTTAATATTTTCAAATTGGCTGTGTAATAATAATAATAATAATATACTTTATTTGTATAGCACATGTCATACAAGAATTGCAGCTCAAAGAGCTTCACAGCAGAAAAAAATACAGACACAAAATGAGCACATAAAGTGCAGACATTATAAAATCACAGTTTTTCACATTTGATTTGATTTGATTTGATTTTATTAGGGATCCCCATTAGCTGGTGCCATAGCAACCAGCTAGTCTTCCTGGGGTCCACACAAAAAAACATACAAAAACAATTATCATTGCAAAAACAAAACCACCAAAAGTCAGCACACACAATGCATAATGAAACTACTGTAACAATTAAGATAGCTAAAATTACATTACAGTGTAAAACAAAAACAAAAAATTACTTTACAGTGTTAAAAACAAAACTATTTAAGATTATTTTTAAAAGTGAATCTACTGTAAATGCAGCAGAGGTTTTGAGGCAGGTTATTCCAAAGAGTTAATGCTCTAAAAATAAAAGATCTCCTTAACACTTTGGATGCCGGGCGGCTACGTGGCGTAGTGGGCAAGACGCTCGCCACGAAATCTGGAGACGCTGGGCTTGCCTGTTCGAGCCCAGCGCTCCACATTTGCTTTCAGTTTAGCTGGTCGTCCGTACTAATACACATTGGCCGTATTAGGGGGTGGGAAACTGATGGGTGGGGATCGGGTGTTGTGGACAGCGACTCCTACAGGTCGGTTGGTGCGCCTGCGCAGTAGAATCAGGAAGTGTCGGGGGCAGCGTGAGCCTCCCACGCGTTACTCCTCGCCACTGAGAGATCGAGCTGCGCAGGTGAAAAGATGCGACTGCTGTTACCTCAAGTACCGGAGGGGACTTGTGCTATGTATGTCTTAGTCCACATTGCAGCCGGCTTGTGGGAGGCAAGAAACAGCGTTCGTGACAGGGGAGGGTTGAATTGGATGATACGAAATTGGGATGGGAGAAAATATAGAAAATGGGAGAAAAAGTGGATTTAAAAAAAAAATACTTTGGATGCCAACGACGCTATAAGTCGTTAGTTCATGCCGCCAGTTGAGTGCCGCCAACCACATATAGCGTTTGTTTGTCGTATTTTTTTTTATTGGCGATTTGAATTCATATTTCATCAATCGAGCCTCACGCTAGTGTTGCAGAGTCTCTCTGAGCTCAATTGGGAAGATACCACCCCCTCTCGTCTCTCCCTGTGTAACTGCACCCCATTAGTTTAGACTGATGAAGGGGGGGGGGGGGGCAGTTTCCTCATTTAACTTTTCCGTCAAGCCAACTGAAGAGACTGTTTTTAATATATATTAATGACATGAAATCGGCATGCGATTGCAACCTGTTCCTGTTTGCTGACGACTCGGCACTCCTGGTCTCTGACAGGGATAAGTCTAAAGTGGAAAGTGTCCTGAGCAATGAAATGAAAAAGATCTGCTCTTGGCTCAGTGACAATAAATTGTCTCTACATCTGGGAAAAACAGAGGCCATACTCTTTGGGTCAAACGCCAACCTAAAGAAATCCCAGGGTTTTAAAATTAGAGTAGGTGAAAACATTATTGAGGATAAAGAGGAGGTCACCTACCTGGGCTTTATTTTAAATAACAAACTTTCTAACGAAAAAATGGCACAAAAAGTTATTACTAAGGTCAATCAAAAAACCAAATTTTTATTTAGAATTTCCTCGTTCATAAATAGAAACGCTCTGAGGACCCTAGCTGGAGCCCTCATCAAATGTCACTTTGACTATGCTTGCACTTCATGGTACAGCAACATATCAAAACAAATGAAGACAAAGCTGCAGACCTCCCAAAACAAACTAGTGAGACTCCTGCACAACCTTCACTTTAGGACTCACCTAACGCCAGCCCACTTTAGCAGTCTGGGATGGCTTAGCTTAGGGTTGAAGAAAGGGTACACCAGCTTAAAATGCTACTGGTTTTTAAAGTACTGAAAGAAACGGTCCCCAAGTACCTAGTAAATTATTTTAATAAAGTAGGAGATGTCCACAAACACGCCACAAGAGGGAGCCCCACGGACCTGGTCCCGCCGAGAGTCAGGACATGCATGGGGAAAGATGCATTTTTTTACTCTGCTACGGTAATGTGGAATGCCCTGCCAACTAGGGCTGTCTTAAATACTTCGAAGCTTCGAAGCTTCGTTCGATGGCACAAGCTTCGAAGTTAAAAAAAATAAAAATAATTTTTTTTTTTTTTTTTTACTTTGTGTGTGTGTGTGTGTGTGTGTGTGTGTGTGTGTGTGTGTGTGTGTGCATGGGGCCATTGGGTGGGGCCGGGGGACAAATACACTGGAGGAAAGGAACCCAGCTCAGCACTGCCCAAATTATATCATCACTATTGCCTGTTTGAAGGATATCATCCTCAAACACATACACCACCTACACGCCTATTCTCAGTCCTTGCCCCACAATGGTGGAATGAACTACCCACCCCAGTTAGGACAGCCGAATCCCATCCAATCTTTCGCCGTCGACTAAAGACGCACTTCTTCAACCATTATCTGAAATAATAAAAAAAATAATAAAAAAATCTAACCCTAACTAACCTTACTGTCATGCACTTGTCCTAATAAACTAACCTACACTGTAACACGCAACACTTTGATGAATATTGTTACTCAGCTGATAGAGTTGTATCCTTCCTGATGACCTGTCGTACAGAACTTGTAAGTCGCTTTGGATAGTCAGCTAAATGACTAAATGTAAATGTGAATGTAAATGCCTTGTAGAATTCCACACATAAGAAAGAAAGATACTGGGATGAATAAACAAAATAGGAAATAAAATGTAGAAATGCATGCAATACATAAATAAATATGAATCTCCATATATGAAATAGAACATTTGGATAAGGTGCTACTGAGATGTTTTGGTGAGTTCTTTGTTTTTTTGTGGAAGTAGCCCTTCTTAAAAATGCATGAACATTCACAGATAATTGGTCTGTAGTGGAGTCTACAAGGTCTACATTGCCGGACCATGTAGAATCCGGACCTTGTAGACTGACATAATTCTGTGCATAGTTTAGTCTACACAGGCCATATTTCAAATAATCAAAATCTTACTTCATTCATCTTAAACATTCTTGATTTGGGGGATTGGTAGTTCCCATGAAATCTGAAGTGATCCACCTTGAATTAAATCACACAGCCGTGTTGGCTGCGTCACAGTCACGAAAGGGGCTACTTAATTCATTAATCCAATCCACTTTATTTATAGAGCACATTTAAAAACAACAAAGTTTACCAAAGTGCTGTACAAGTCCCACAACATAAGATAAAAAAAAAATAAAAAAAAATACATATAAAAAAAAAATCAATTAAATTTTTTTTTAATTCGAAGCTTCGAATTAAAATCGAAGCTCGGCCCCGTAATGTCGATCACAGATTTTTGAATTATTGATATCAAAGACGAGTTACGGCGTCTTCGGCAGAATGAGCATGACTAGGAATGACGTCTAAACACGTCATCTGCGATTAAAGTGTTAAAAGCAGCAGGATGTTGACATTAGGATCAACATCCCAATATGCCACCTTGTTTATGGTTTGATTCTATGGCAGTTTTAAAATAGACAATAATAAAAAGAGTAAAATAGAATAGACTGAGTAAAATAATGCAATAGTGCAGTGCAATACAAAAGTAGAATAGAATAGACAGAGCAAGATGATGCAATTGTCATGGTTTTTGCTTTATTTTTCCTTTCTGTGAGGGACAGCTGTCTATTTCGTCTCCTGTTAGGGATAGCTGTCAATCACTGGCCTCTGTGGTTAATTGTCTCATGGGTCGGCAGGTGTGTGGGCTTGATTGCACCTGATTCAGTGCAGCTGTGCCTATATGGCAATGCTGAGTGAGTCTATTTAAGTTTGGAGCTCGCAGTGTCAACTGCTTTTTCATTTGCTTGTGTTGGCTATCCTTTTGGTCAGGCTTATTATATTAAAGTGTAGCGCTGCCCTATTCAGCATTTAGCCTTGTTCTTTGTAGCCATCGTTGTTTTGGGCTACTGGCTTATTTTACACTTTATTTTATAGAGGCTGAGCCCTTTATGGTAGTGTTTTCTTGTGTTCTTTTGGAACTGTCCTTTGCACATAAACTCCCTTGGTGGAGGTTTATTGTTTTATGTTTTCAATATAAACTCTGTTTTTAGGAGTTGCCTTTGTGGCTTATTTATTTTTGTACAATACCTCTTTAATGAGTGTCGTCCTGCTTTTTGGACTTTACTTATTTTCTTAAATACTCACTTTGAGGCTTCCACCTGTAAATGTTGTTTTTTGTTTATTTTCCCCCTTCTCCTTAACCCATTCCGTGCCAATCACGATGATAGTTGAGTTAACTCGCCATCGCTTTCGTGCCAATCATGAGTATAGTCAGGTTTTAATCGTTATTTCTTTTATTAGCGATATCCATTCATTTTCATCCATCCAACCTGATGTTATTGTTGGGAATGGGTCTGAGCTTGCAAAAGGGCAAATACCGCCGCCTATCGTCTCCCGGATGGTATTGCACATCATTGGATTGGATTGGCTGGGGATGTGCATCAGGAAAAAAAAATCCGGTCCGGGTTTCCCTTCTCGGGCATGCAGTATCGTGTTACCACATTGACTGGGGAGGCTGGGAGCAGCGTAGATTATGTGTTTTGGACTATAACGTTGGATCAATGGACGCGATCGATATTTGTAATGGCGATCAGGAATTGGATTCATCTTTTTGCAGAACATCTGATGTGAGGTAACGATATGTTACCAGTCTTGGGTTAATCAGATGTTCCTTTCACCGCCATCGGCGCGCGCACACGCGCGCGTGTGTGTGTGTGTGTGTGTGTGTGTGTGTGTGTGTGCCGTTGGCGCGGAGCAAGACACGGATAAGCGATTTTTCAGCCCTCTTCTCTAGCGTGCTTAAGGACACATATACTATCGATAATCTAGCGTTTATTTGAAAACGATTCATAAATCAGCCGAAAAATGACAATGTGTTTTGTGTATTCCACTAAAGGGCTATTATCACGTCTTTCTCTGGAATTACTAGAAATCTCAAACTATACTCGTATTCAAAACGGTATAAAACGGAAATCTACTGATAAAAAAACAATCCGTTTCATACATGTTGACTGCAAGCAAGTCATTGATAAGCGACGGGTGTATTAGACCCATAGCCATAATTTAAGATATAGTTTAAGCGTTCGCAAATATCCCCGTCCTCCCATTGATTAAAGCACTAGCCTACAAGCCCTAATTTGGTCATATCCGGCCGGCTCTGAATGTGTTAATGTTTGCATAAGCAGTTTAGTGGTTATTCATACATGGATCACTTAGAGAGTCCCTATTATCTGCTATCGACCCACACACACGCAGCCCTTACAGCAATAGTGCAGTGAAATCAAATAGTTCTGAATGACTGTTTAACAGTTTAAAACCGTCTTTACCTTCGCTGTTTGGTATCCACAGTTTAAAACCTGACTGTCTTCCTTCCTGTTTGATACCCACTTTGACCCTTCAAACCTCCCTCTCAGGGCACAGTTCCCTCTCTCAGGGCGCAGTTCTAGGCCTGGGTCAGTTCAGTTTTAAAACCTGACAGTCTTTTTTCCTGCTTGATACCCACACAGTTCAATACCTGACCGTTTAGAACCTGTAATAAAAGAGTAAAATAGAATGGACAGAGTACAATTGTGTGAGGTTTTGTCCGCTGCTCACCAACTTTCTCTGTTTTCTTTAAGCCTACTGTTAGAAATTCCCTTCTCACTCACTCTCTCTAGCCCCCACCCTCTCGTTCTTTACTCTCGTTTACTCTCAGTGGCCACACCTGGACTATTATCAATTACCTCTCGCACCTGTGGTGGCAGGCTAATTAGTTCCCCTGTGGGCTTTAAATACCAGGGCTCTTCCCCTCGTTTCGGGTGGGGTCGTGTTGTATTCATGCTGAGTCATATTCTCTAACATCTAGACTCTTTCGGGAGATCCTCTGGTCTACCAATGCTGTATATGGATTTCTCCAGCCTTGAGATGTTTTGCTCCAGCCTTCGTCTGCTGTCGCCGTAGCCTGTGGAGGAGACTGTTCTGCGCTCCCTGTACTTCCACGGGAGGCACCCCAGCGCTCCACTGCAGACCCCAGCGCAGCTGTTCGTCCTGACGCACATCTAGACCAACGCGCATCTCCCGGACCCTCGGGCTTGGCACGCTCTCCAGTCACCAGCGCGCAACGCGCATCTGCAAGGGCTTGGCACGCTCTCCAGTCACCAGCGCGCAACGCGCATCTTCAAGGGCTTGGCACGCTCTCCAGTCTCCAGCGCGCAACGCGCATCTTCCAAGGATCCTCGTGCTTGGCACGCTCTCCAGTCACCAGCGCGCAACGCGCATCTGCAAGGGCTTGGCACGCTCTCCAGTCACCAGCGCGCAACGCGCATCTTCAAGGGCTTGGCACGCTCTCCAGTCTCCAGCGCGCAACGCGCATCTTCCAAGGATCCTCGTGCTTGGCACACTCCTCCTCGCAGACGCACCCCGAGGCGTCTCTCGGTTCCGACGTGCACACCAAGGTGTGGCGCGCCACTCTGTTCCTCGGCTCCGACAGCGGCTACCCGGTGGACGACACCCTCGCCACCGCCACTGTTCCAGCACTCTGTTCCTCGGCTCCGACAGCGGCTACCCGGTGGACGACACCCTCGCCACCGCCACTGTTCCAGCACTCTGTTCCTCGGCTCCGACAGCGGCTACCCGGTGGACGACACCCTCGCCACCGCCACTGTTCCAGCACTCTGTTCCTCGGCTCCGACAGTCGGCTACCCGGTGGACGACACCCTCGCCACCGCCACTGTTCCAGCACTCTGTTCCTCGGCTCGGACAGCCAGCCACCCGGTGGCGATGCCCTCGCCCCGCTGCTGTCCCTGTACCATTACGCATACGCCTGGGTGAGTTTTGATTGTGATGTCACTCACCCAGCGTAATGCCTCTTGCCCCCGTTCCCGCTGCTGTTTCCTGTACCATTACGCATACGCCTGGGTGAGTTTTGATTGTGATGTCACTCACCCAGCGTAATGCCTCTTGCCCCCGTTCCCGCTGCTGTTTCCTGTACCATTACGCATACGCCTGGGTGAGTTTTGATTGTGATGTCACTCACCCAGCGTAATGCCTCTTGCCCCCGTTCCCGCTGCTGTTCCTGTACCATTACGCATACGCCTGGGTGAGTTTTGATTGTGATGTCACTCACCCAGCGTATTGCCTCCATTAGTTCTCACTTAGTTAGTAGTCTGGACATTTCATCTCCCACTCTGTTTTTGTTCTCACTTAGATAGTATTTTTGGACATTACATCTCCCCCTGTGTGTTTGTCACACGAAGATATTATTACTTTGTTTTCTTTGTTTATTTGGACTGTTCTGCATCTGCTCTGTTTGTTCCCTTTTGAATATTAACCCTCTCCTCTGTTCTGCAGAGCGGCCCAGATGTTTTTCCCACCAGTCCCCAGTTCCTCCCTGTCCCCAGCCCGCCTCCGCGGGTCTCTGTCCCCAGTTCCTCCCTGTTCCCCAGCCCGCCTCCGCGGGCCTCAGTCCCCTCTGTCCCTAGTTCTCCCCTTTCTAGTTCCACCTAGTTCCTGGTCCCAAGTTCTCCCCTTCTAGTTCCACCTAGTTCCTTGTCCCTAGTTCTCCTAGTCCCCAGTTCTCCTGTTCCCTAGCTCTCCTTGTCCCGACTTCTCCTAGTCTCTAGTTCCTCTGTTCCTTTACCTTCCCCTAGTGTTCCTTTAACCTTCCCCTAGCGTTCCTTTAATGTTTCCCCTAGCGTTCATTAACCTTCCCTTAGTGTCCCCTTTTCCTGCCCGCCTCTTAAAGGCACCTAGTTTTTCCCCTCTTGTTATATTCCTGTATTTGTGTTCTCCCTTAAAGGGACAGTGCCCTTTTTCCCTGTCTCTCAATAAATATCTGTTTCTTGGCAAACCATCATACCTGTCTTGTGTTGTGCGATTGGGGTCGGTTACAAACCATAACAGTACGACCCCACCAAATCGACGACCCCAGCCAGCACAGACGGTGTATGTTGAGTTTGCCTTTTTTTTTCTTGTTCCCTCTAGCTCCCCTCTAGCTTCCTTGTTAGCCTGTTAGCTCCCCTGTTAGCTTGTTGGTCTCCCCGGTTAGCTCCCCTGTTAGCCTGTTGACTCCCCCATTTGCTTCCCTGTTAGCCCTGTTTAGCTCCCCTCTTAGCCTTGTTTGACCCCCCTGCAGCTTGTTAGGCCTCTACTACCAGCATGGCCCTGTCTGCTAGCTTTGCCTCGGCGGCTAGCACAGCCTCTATGTTAATGCAGCCCTTACTGCTGGCATAGGCCCTGTAGCTAGCCATGCCCTGGCAGCTAACCCAGTCCCTCAGCAGAGCCCCAGTCTGCTAGCTTAGCCCCGGCTGCTAGCACAGCCTCTATGTTAATGCAGCCTTGCAGCTGGCATAGGCCCTGTAGCTAGCCAGGCCCAAGCAGCTAACCCGGTCCCTCTGCATGGCCTCCACTTTTTTGTGTAGTTTATCCCACTGCTAGGACTGCCCTTTCAGCTAGCAAGGTCAGTTTATCTCCCACTGCTAGGACTGCCTTTTCAGCTAGCAAGGTCAGTTTATCTCTCACTGCTAGGACTGCCTTTTCAGCTAGCAAGGTCAGTTTTTCTCCCACTGCTAGGACTGCCTTTTCAGCTAGCAAGGTCAGTTTATCTCACACTGCTAGGACTGCCCTTCAGCTAGCAAGGTCAGTTTATCTCACACAGCTAGGACTGTCCTTCCAGCTAGCTTGTTCTCTCATGCTGGTCCAGCCCTGTCTGCCAGCCTAGCTCCGGCAGCTAGCGCAGCCTCTATGTTAATGTAGCAGTACAGCTGGCATAGGCCCTGTAGCTATCAGTGCCTTGGCAGCTACCCTTTCCCCCTGCTAGCCTAGCTCGGCAGCTAGCGCAGCCTCTATGTTGATGTAGCAGTACAGCTAGCATAGGCCCTGTAGCTATCAGTGCCTTGGCAGCTACCCTTTCCCTCTGCTAGCCCTTTCCCGGTGCTACCATGGTTACCCCTTAGCTACCCTGCTTGCCCCTCAGTTCCTCTAGACCAGTTCCTCTAGACCAGTTCTCTAGACCAGTTCTCTAGGCCAGTTCTCTAAACCAGTTCTCTAGACCGGTTCTCTAGGCCAGTTCTCTTGGCCAGTTCTCTAGGCTAGTTCTCTGGACCCAGTTCCTCCTGACCCGGTTCCTCTAGGCCCGGTTTCCTCTAGGCCAGTTCCTCCTGTTGCCCCTCTGCTACCCTAGTTACCCCTCGGCGACCCTGTTTCTTTTGCTAGCCCCACTCTTGTGGTGGCTTCCCCTGCTGGCTTGGCCAGTACCTTTTGTTTTTGTCTTGTTTTGCCCCCTGCCACTCTGTCTGTATTTGTTTTGGGTCGCCAGGTGGCTCCCGTTGAGGGGGGGGTACTGTGAGGTTTTGTCCGCTGCTCACCAACTTTCTCTGTTTTCTTTAAGCCTACTGTTAGAAATTCTCTTCTCACTCACTCTCTCTAGCCCCCACCCTCTCGTTCTTTACTCTCGTTTACTCTCAGTGGCCACACCTGGACTATTATCAATTACCTCTCGCACCTGTGGTGGCAGGCTAATTAGTTCCCCTGTGGGCTTTAAATACCAGGGCTCTTCCCCTCGTTTCGGGTGGGGTCGTGTTGTATTCATGCTGAGTCATATTCTCTAACATCTAGACTCTTTCGGGAGATCCTCTGGTCTACCAATGCTGTATATGGATTTCTCCAGCCTTGAGATGTTTTGCTCCAGCCTTCGTCTGCTGTCGCCGTAGCCTGTGGAGGAGACTGTTCTGCGCTCCCTGTACTTCCACGGGAGGCACCCCAGCGCTCCACTGCAGACCCCAGCGCAGCTGTTCGTCCTGACGCACATCTAGACCAACGCGCATCTCCCGGACCCTCGGGCTTGGCACGCTCTCCAGTCACCAGCGCGCAACGCGCATCTGCAAGGGCTTGGCACGCTCTCCAGTCACCAGCGCGCAACGCGCATCTTCAAGGGCTTGGCACGCTCTCCAGTCTCCAGCGCGCAACGCGCATCTTCCAAGGATCCTCGTGCTTGGCACGCTCTCCAGTCACCAGCGCGCAACGCGCATCTGCAAGGGCTTGGCACGCTCTCCAGTCACCAGCGCGCAACGCGCATCTTCAAGGGCTTGGCACGCTCTCCAGTCTCCAGCGCGCAACGCGCATCTTCCAAGGATCCTCGTGCTTGGCACACTCCTCCTCGCAGACGCACCCCGAGGCGTCTCTCGGTTCCGACGTGCACACCAAGGTGTGGCGCGCCACTCTGTTCCTCGGCTCCGACAGCGGCTACCCGGTGGACGACACCCTCGCCACCGCCACTGTTCCAGCACTCTGTTCCTCGGCTCCGACAGCGGCTACCCGGTGGACGACACCCTCGCCACCGCCACTGTTCCAGCACTCTGTTCCTCGGCTCCGACAGCGGCTACCCGGTGGACGACACCCTCGCCACCGCCACTGTTCCAGCACTCTGTTCCTCGGCTCCGACAGTCGGCTACCCGGTGGACGACACCCTCGCCACCGCCACTGTTCCAGCACTCTGTTCCTCGGCTCGGACAGCCAGCCACCCGGTGGCGATGCCCTCGCCCCGCTGCTGTCCCTGTACCATTACGCATACGCCTGGGTGAGTTTTGATTGTGATGTCACTCACCCAGCGTAATGCCTCTTGCCCCCGTTCCCGCTGCTGTTTCCTGTACCATTACGCATACGCCTGGGTGAGTTTTGATTGTGATGTCACTCACCCAGCGTAATGCCTCTTGCCCCCGTTCCCGCTGCTGTTTCCTGTACCATTACGCATACGCCTGGGTGAGTTTTGATTGTGATGTCACTCACCCAGCGTAATGCCTCTTGCCCCCGTTCCCGCTGCTGTTCCTGTACCATTACGCATACGCCTGGGTGAGTTTTGATTGTGATGTCACTCACCCAGCGTATTGCCTCCATTAGTTCTCACTTAGTTAGTAGTCTGGACATTTCATCTCCCACTCTGTTTTTGTTCTCACTTAGATAGTATTTTTGGACATTACATCTCCCCCTGTGTGTTTGTCACACGAAGATATTATTACTTTGTTTTCTTTGTTTATTTGGACTGTTCTGCATCTGCTCTGTTTGTTCCCTTTTGAATATTAACCCTCTCCTCTGTTCTGCAGAGCGGCCCAGATGTTTTTCCCACCAGTCCCCAGTTCCTCCCTGTCCCCAGCCCGCCTCCGCGGGTCTCTGTCCCCAGTTCCTCCCTGTTCCCCAGCCCGCCTCCGCGGGCCTCAGTCCCCTCTGTCCCTAGTTCTCCCCTTTCTAGTTCCACCTAGTTCCTGGTCCCAAGTTCTCCCCTTCTAGTTCCACCTAGTTCCTTGTCCCTAGTTCTCCTAGTCCCCAGTTCTCCTGTTCCCTAGCTCTCCTTGTCCCGACTTCTCCTAGTCTCTAGTTCCTCTGTTCCTTTACCTTCCCCTAGTGTTCCTTTAACCTTCCCCTAGCGTTCCTTTAATGTTTCCCCTAGCGTTCATTAACCTTCCCTTAGTGTCCCCTTTTCCTGCCCGCCTCTTAAAGGCACCTAGTTTTTCCCCTCTTGTTATATTCCTGTATTTGTGTTCTCCCTTAAAGGGACAGTGCCCTTTTTCCCTGTCTCTCAATAAATATCTGTTTCTTGGCAAACCATCATACCTGTCTTGTGTTGTGCGATTGGGGTCGGTTACAAACCATAACAAATTGTGCAATAAAAAATTTCGGAATTACTGTTTAACTGTTTCATTCATGACCCCTAGAAGCCATTGATTTTGGTGACCTCATCATGACTACTCGTCAATGGCTCGGATTACGGGCATGGTCACAAAAGGTGGATTGAGAATTTGGGCTGTTCTGGGATATAACAGCACACGTCTAATTTGTTTGATCTTTTTATGCACAAAATGTATTCAACATTTAAATAAACTGTCTGTCAAATCGCTGTGTGGTAGAAATGTATTGCTGTACCCTCTTTGCTTGTTTTTGTGCTGGGGGATGCTTTTGTATAGAAAGCACTTAAACTAAGATTTGATTTGATTTGATTTGATATGATTTGATATGATTTGATTTGATTCGATTCGATCTCTGGCTCTCTCCGGAGATACCTGTTCTAAACAGCGTCAGCCAGTGTAGGCTCCATGGAAAAGTTCCACATCCTTACATCATCAGGATGTCTCAAAGCAGTTTTGCATAATCTTGTTAATATGGAGAAATGGGCTCAACTGGTTGGTTAATTAATGACCAATCAAGCTGCATTTAGTCCCCTCATTAGGATGTCTGGGGTTTATTCCCCAGTCTCTCATCTATATGGTAATCACACGGGGGCTGGACCTGTGGTGTCTAGGCTTATTTCTAGGGTTAAAAGGAGGATGTGTGTGTGTGTATGTGTGTGTGTGTGTGTGTGTGTGTGTGTGTGTGTGTGCGTGTGCAATTATGCAAGGGTGTGCAATTATGCAAGGGTATGTGTCGGTACAGTATGTGTGCAATCGCATGTTTTATGTTTTGTATGTGCATGTGTGTGGCTAATTTCCATGCTTCGATGCCTCGCTATCTACATCACACTGTGCTAATGAAAATTGTTATTAATCATTTCACTGTTATCACAGTATTTCATGACAATCATAATCACTCTATGAAACCACAAAGTACTCAAAAAATAGTATCATTGTTAGTCTAATGGGGCTTCAGATTGTGAATGCCTGCTACAACATTTTATTAATTAATTGTAAGGCTGTTCATTTCGATTAATTCATTATAGATTTTCATATATTTTTTTAATGAATGCAGATGAATCACGCTATATGATGATGACATCGCGGTTGTTGCACCATCCCTAGTAGCTTTGTAAACATGATGGAAGCAAATGACAAAGTGTTGCTGGCCCAAGTGAACAGAACATTTACATTTAATTGAATACTTCAAGTCTGAAATATCACCTCAATGCAAAGGACTTAGCAGGGAGCTGGAGATGATGCTAACATTACGAGCAACCAGCCTCATGAAGAAGAACTAACGTGAGTCTGCTAATGTGGAGTATGACAAGTCCTGCAAAACCTAGTTTCTCCTGCATGTGTCTACAAATACTGGGTGAATCAAACTATTAGGGTGCTTTCACATATAGTTTTGGTGGACTCGGTGCGGTTCTGGTGGTGAAGTTGCAACATTGTTGCATTCATCATTTGGTTCGTCTGCATTCACACAGCAATTTGTCAGGCGCACCAAACTTTCTGAACTATGTCACGCGGTCGAAAAGGGCGCTCGTCTATTGGACACAATGGAGAGTGGAAATCCCTCCCCTTCAGGAAGTGAAATGCGCGAAAACACAAACTGCGTGAAGCGTGATAGTAGCAGAGGCGTGGCATTGATCCATCGTTCGATTATAAACCATTACCGCCATCCTCTCGCTAAACAACTTGTACACCTCGTGGTTTTTGTGAGTGCCCATAAGCAGCTGTTTTATTTGGTCTTCTGCCCATATGTCGATCAGGGCTTTCACTTCGCCCAAGTCTGTCCACGAGACACAGTGTGCTTGTTTTGCAGTGAATGCCGCGCACCGCGGTAATAATAATAATAATAAGCCGCTGTGTTTTTTTCTTCCTTCTACCCAAGATGCACAGTTAGATATATAGATAGATAGATAGATAGATAGATAGATAGATAGATAGATAGATAGATAGATAGATAGATAGATAGATAGATAGATAGATAGATAGATAGATAGATAGATAGATAGATGCAGTGTGCTTGTTTTGCAGTGAATGCCGCGCGCCGTGGTAATAATAATAATAAGCCGCAGTGTTTTTTTCTTCCTTCTACCCAAGATGCACAGTTTATCAGGTGACTTCCTATATTTGGTCGCGTTTGGTCCGATGAAGCAAACCGAGACCTATGTTTTTTGGCGGACCAGAGTTCACATGTTTGGTCTGCACTAGAGTTCGACTGCGCATTCACACAAACCCAAAAAAGCGGACTATCGGATTCTGGTCCGATAGTCCGGACCAAACAGCTCATATGTGAAAGCGCCCTTAAACAAGCCTGCTGTTTTCTGTTGCTGTGCGTGCGTGTGAGAGAGAGAGAGAGAGAGAGAGAGAGAGAGAGAGAGAGAGAGAGAGAGAGAGAGAGAGAGAGAGAGAGAGAGAGAGAGAGAGAGAGAGAGAGAGAGAGAGAGAGAGAGAGAGAGAGAGAGAGAGAGAGAGAGAGAGAGAGAGAGAGAGAGAGAGAGAGAGAGAGAGAGAGAGAGAGAGAGAGAGAGAGAGAGAGAGAGAGAGAGAGAGAGAGAGAGAGAGAGAGAGAGAGAGAGAGAGAGAGAGAGAGAGAGAGAGTGGGAGATTGGGAGATACAAGGAAAGAAACTTGACTTGCTATAAGCTTGGCAATATTTTCTTTAGTCATTCACCATGACACATGATAAGGCCTAATTTTATGTTGGTCTTCAGGCTAAGTGTGCCTGCTTTTGGGATGACCTATTCATGATACATTTCAAATATGTAAGTGAGGGGTAGCTGGATAGTGTAGAGCAGGGCTATTCAACTAAATTGTTCAGGGGGCCACATTGTCAGAAACCCAAGGGGCCAGGGGCCGGACTGCCACGGCGCCTCCCCGTGCTATGAATATATGTACACTTGACACAACACGCAACCACATTTTCACAACTTTTATTTAACTACATTGCAAAAGTAGTATACTTTTCAAAAAAAGTGCTTCATTTATGTGCCACATCTGCAACATCTCCTGCAGAAAGTGCTTCATTTATGACTGTGCAACAACTGCAACATCTCCTCTTCAACATTTCAATATAAAAATAAAATAAAAAACAAACAGTGCATGATGTGCATCTGAACATTCTAACATCAACACTTGAACACACATTTATAGTGCAGCTGAGCTTATGAAAAAGTGCTTCATGTCTGTGCAACAACAGCAAATCACAGCATCTTATTAGCACTTATTGTCCAAACATCAGGGGGTGGGGGGCAGACAGGCCTAGCCTACATACACACATCTAATGAGAGCGATTGCACTTATTTGACTGGGCAATGGCAGAGAAAGAGGGTTCATAGGAAGTGAGGGCTACCCGCAAACAGTGATGCAAATGCTCATTTGTCAAGGAGGCACGTTGCTTGTTTTAATGGCATTCATGTGAGAGAAACTGGATTCACAGGTGTATGTTGAGCCAAACATTGTTAGCACAGATATTGCCAGCGTTTTTATTTTGGGGAATGTCTTGACATGAATACACTTTATCCAAAATGTTGTGGTGGATTCATTCTCAAGTGCCTGCTTCAGAGCAGATGATGCTTGCATGTCAATTATTTCAAGTTGCAGGAGACCTTCATCAATGTGAAGTGATGCAAGGAACTCTTGTCCTTTTGTGGAAATAGCAGCTACATTGGCAAATGGGTTGCTCACAAAATGCATCAATTCTCTGGACATGTCAAATTCATCAAATCGACTTGCAAAGTTTTCCCTCAATTTATCAATGAAATCTGTCATTAATTGAGTGACTTTTGGCTCAATTGTGTGTGTTAACGTTGACAAAAAAAAAAAAAAAAAAATTATCATGTAATCTTTGGCGGGCCGGTCAGAATCATCGGGGCCACCAGTTGAATAGCCCTGGTGTAGAGGTCTAAGCTTGCACCTACCACTGCAGAGACCTGAGTTCAATTCCCAGCAGTGTTACCTCCGGCTTGATCAGTCGCCCCTATGGACATAATTCTCCACTTGCACAATGTGGGGGCGCCATATCCGGTTACGTATTTAGCCAGGTAGACTTCTTCCGGTCCCATCACAATACATGAGTTTAGCAACTTTTCTCCTGTCAATTAAACAACTTTATTGTCCCTTTTTCTTTTTGAATTACTTAAAAAAATTATTTAATAAGCAAACGTTTGTAAAGTGTGTTTGTCAGCGGGGTCTTTTAAGGTTTTTGGGCTGTATTTCATGTAAAAAAGTTTACTGAGAGTTAGCCACATTAGCATTTAGCTCCGCCTAAATCCAACACAACCAATATCTTACCAGATTAAAAGAAGACGTTCACAACTTTCCAAAATATCAAACGTGGGTCTAACGGATGCCACGTCGATACTAATTGAGTTATATGTCTCATGTCATGCCCCATATCTAAAAGATTAATGTATTGGATTTAGGCAGAGCTAAATGCTAATGTGGCTCGGCTCCACTGTTAGAGTTAGAACATTAGCATTTAGCTCTGCCTAAATCCAACGTAGGTGTCAAGCGTGGCTATAATCGGACCGGGCTAAATTGACCAAGCTATGGGACTTTCATTGTGGCAAGCTAAGCTAAGTAACAAGTTCATGTTGAATGGCCTCAGGCATCTTGATACAGAAACAAGCATTTCATCATAAAGTATTCTGTATTTTGTTGTGACAAATAATAAACAAAGTTGAACTTTAAACTTCAGTTTGATGACATCTGTATTGCATTAAGCTAGCCTGCATGTTATGACCATCAACTGTTCAATCAAGCTAGCGGAACACGTGCATTGGTTAGTAAAACTGTATTGCATTGAGCTACACTGGCTATGTTAGCTCCGGGTTATTGCACTAAGCTAGCCTCATGTTCAATCAGGCTGGCAGAACACGTGTGTTAACTAGCAAACTGTATTGCATTGAGCTGGTCTGGCTATGTTAGCTCCGGGTTAATCTTTTAAACTAGCGGATTATAGCCTAGAAACCTCGATATAAAGGATACAGACCAACTACATTTTTATTACAATAGTTCATTTGTGACCTGCAGACTGTTCAATTGAGCTAGGTGAGCCACAGGAGTGTGGCCGGAGAACTGTATTTAATTATGCTAGCTTGGTATGTTTGTTTCAAGCTCACTTTTTGGGCTGGCGTGTTGTGTTGGGCTGAGCTGTTAGCTCACCTATTAGCCTAATGATTCAAGATGCAAGATGCAATATTCAAGATTGTTTATTGTCATGTGCACAGTTAAACAGACAGTTTGCCATACAATGAAAATCTTACTTTGCTAGTCCGCCCTTCACACAAAATCACACAAAACGTAACTTAAACATAATATTTAAATACAAGCGAGAAAATAAGGTAAAAATTAGGGATGTCCGATATTATCGGCCTACCGATATTATCGGCCGATATCGGCATTAAAATGTGATATCGGAAAATATCGGTATCGGTTTAAAAATAAAAAAAAAGTCGTATTATTATTTATTTTTACATTTCTATAACCTTTATTTACACAGGCAAGCAAGTAAGAACAAATTCTGATTTTATTTATTGTCAAAAGTATGCATAATGTTGTGTTAATTCCACAACAAGAGATATGTAATGTTAATTACCTGAAATGATTCCGTTTTTTGGGGGGGGAAACCCTGCATATATCAGTATCGGTTGATATCGGTTGATATCGGTATCGGAAATTAAGAGTTGGACAATATTGGTATATCGGTATCGGTAAAAAAGCCAATATCGAGCATCCCTAGTAAAAATAGATAAATATAATATTGTAGCGACCTGGGGATTTGGGTCGGTTGGTCAGTTGAGCTGTCACTCAACACTCCGCCATCCCGGCGCTGGCGGCGTCCCTATTGGACGTGCCAGCCGCGGGTTGACAGAGTCGAGAGTGCACAGGCTGACCTGGGAAGGTATAAGTGGGTGGGGCACCCAGCGTGCACTCTCTCTGGGCATGGGAAATGGTAGTAATGAGTCTGATACTGCAACCTGTAATGGAGAACTGTGATAATAAATAAGTGAACTGAGAAATACATCTGCCTCGAGAGTCGTCGATAATGTTGGAAACCTCGAACGTTACATTGGTGTCTGAAGTGGGATATTCGGCGAAGTATGGACATTAAAAGTGTCGGGAGGATGAGCTAACGTGGGCTAGTGAGGGCTAACGGGAGCTAATGTAAGCTAACATGGCTAGCGCTAGCTAGTGGGAAGCCAGACTATGTCTGTGTGGGAGGGCGTCTCTCTGTCGGACTGAGAACAGGAGGACGCGGGCAACCTGGAACCAAAGTATTTGTATAAGTATTTGGTGGTTGTCGTCTCCTGGGGCCTGACAGAGAGGGTCGCAGCCGGTAACCAACAGAGCATGTCGGGAGCTAATGAAGAGTAGCCTAGCTTAGCTTACAGTTAGCATCAGGTTTAGCATGGCAGAAATGGAAGCCGGCGGCGTTAACATTAAGAAGAGAAAAGAGGAAGACGGTGAGGAGCGGTCGGGTGACACAGACATGGAGTGTAAAGAACAGTTTGCAGAATTATACGCCGGCCGAGGCAGGCCATTGCCGGTTCGCGGACCCCCGGTTCCCGCCGGATAGAGGTCAGAGGTGACCCAGGATGTCAACAAACATGGCGGCGCCCACGGCACGAGGGCAGGCCCGGCAGAGAAGACGCCGAAGGACCCGGGGAGCCACCACGCTTGGAACTCTCTGGCGCGTACAGCAGAGTGCTTTCTCCGGAACAAGACCCAGCGGTGAGGCAGGGAGTGCGCCCTCTTCACCAGGACACAGCGGCGTGTCCTCACCCTTCGCTGGGGTGCGGCAGAGACTATGACAGATGAATGGGTTATACTGAATGAAAAAAAAGAAAAGAGAAAAATCTTGTAATGGTGATTTCATTGAGGTGTGGGGTATTGTGTTGGGTACTGCAGGGATTTGACTACTGGTTAGCGGGTATTGGAGTGGAGCCAGCAGTTAGCGTAGCGTCGCCCGGTAGCGTCGTGTAGCTAGCTGCCGGTGGATAGGCGACTGTCTCTGTTGTGGGAGGGCGTCTCTCTGTCGGCCTGGAACAGGAGGACGCGAGCAACCTGGAACCAAAGTATTTGGTGGTTGTCGTCTCCTGTGGCAGCCGGTAACCTATTGGACGCGCCAGCCGCAGGTTGAGTCGAGAGTGCACGGGCTGACCTGGGAAGGTATAAGTGGGTGGGGCACCCAGCGTGCACTCTCTCGGGGCATGGGAAATGGTAGCAATGAGTCTGATACTGCAACCTGTAATGGAGAACTGTGATAATAAATAAGTGAACTGAGAAATACATCTGCCTCGAGAGTCGTCGATAACGTTGGAAACCTCGAACGTTACAATATATACAAGGCACAGTGAGTAACATTGCACGTTCCGATCAGTATTTACATATAAATGGAGGTGACAGTGGGTCACAGTGGGTCACAGCAGCAGTTCAAAAGTGTCTTTAGTGATTCATAGTTCGGGGGAAGGGTGTGTTCACAGCGGTAATCAGGCCAGAGTGTCTGCCAAGAAGGTGTGGGGGGAGGGGGGCTAGTTGGAGGAGCTGGCATTCATGAGCCTGATGGCCTGTGGGTAGAAACTGTTTGTCAGTCTCGTAGTTCTGGCTTTAAGACTCCTGTAACGCCTTCCTGATGGCAGGAGGTTGACGAGTCTGTGCTGGGGGTGTGTACTGTCCTTAAAGGGTAGATGAAGCATAGCTATATAAACATAGTCATAGCATCAAATTAGTATTTAGATAAACCACAGAAAAAATCACGTTATAAAAATAAGGCATTTCTAAGAAAAAGCTATTTGTTTTGTCCATTTATGTAGCATAAATCAACATGTGTGCCGCCATTTTGTTGCTGACATCACGGAGATAGTTTCACCCACCTCAGAGAATTGCACGCTGTAGCAATATTATTAGGCTCCTCAAATATTGTTCTGAAGGATCAGATTAAACCGAATATATATATTTATTTATATATATTTAATTGTATTTGTATATCCCCTGATATCCCTTGTATATTCCTTGTACAATATGCATTGAATATCCCTTCTAGTCTACTGAACATCCCATAATAGTCTCCATTCTACCATTGGACGAGACCTTGGTGCCAGGTCGCCATACCCCTCAGACCAGGTTCAATCGTACCGCTCAACATGTATGGACAAGTCCTAGTTCCGCGTAGGAATATGTCTATCGCACCACTAATGGTACTATTTGTTCATAGTGCGTATATATACTGCGCTATTAAAGTAGAGCTTTCTTTTAGTCCAGTTCCTTACCCTCCAACAGAGTGACAGACGCAAAAGCCTCCCCGCGAACCACGTGTGGGCAGTAAGGCCAATTCGGCCCAGTATCGGCATTGAGACATCGTGTATATTAATATTTGAATAGTCATATTTGGCACTATATCGTCGAGTTGGACGTATTCTATTAAGCTAATAATAGTCTATTCATATGTAGTGCCTCGTGCGGTAAGAGTTCTATAGTAATCAGCACCCCCATCGTTTCGGGCATCAGCTGGACGCTTATCCAGGGTGGTTGACCCCACGTGAAGCTGCACCCGAGGAGCTCCAGGCCAAAGAGCGAGTGGACCTGTATATTGGATTATTCTACCGACGACGGCTAGCCTTCCCCGGCTTGGATTATGCTTTGAGTACTTTGATTATTCTATGGATAAAGGCCAACACTGCGGTGTGTTGGAAATACCCCCCCCGGAGAGGACGACAGGTGAGAAGACGCTCTACACAACGAGGTCGCCTCACGTCTCTCCATCGTGGACCGGAGGACGCCGGCCACAGAGAGTCCAACTGCTTTCATCTGTGGATCGAGGATCGCTGGGCACCGGGTCGCACGACTGTGGGCTCTCCCAGGATACCCTCGGCCAGACGGGATACAGCCAGACTCTACCCCCCCCCCCTCCAGCTGTCCTACAAGCAGTCGGAACCTTCCCCTAGTGTATCCAGCTATATAATCATTCAAGTATCATTGCTATTGTTCCCTAAATATTCCAGGTTGTATATTTGCTTCCTGCGCAATCAGAGATTGGACATTCGATATTGATCTACCTACGAATACTCATTTGCCATAAAAGTGCATACTATTTCAAATCATAAATGTAATTAAGTGATCGTTGTACATACCTTTTGCTATGTATTATTATTAAACGCAGACTTTCAACTTGGTACATTTGTGTTGGATCCGTTTCATCAGGTGGGAGTGTTTATCATAATTATTTATACCTAGTACTGGGTGGCCAGAGTCTAAAGTACAAGAGGTAGTGGTAGTAAGTATCATATCTAACAATACAGTCAGGGAATTGTACCCCTCAGTTAAAATTGGTCCTTCGAGCCGGATGGTAATCAGTGTAATATTAATATAGTGTTATTAATATTAAAATGGCCTATGATGAACACTCCACGAAACGATCCTCCTAACCAACAACGCCCGCGGCGCAAACGACAGCTCCCTCAGTACCTAGAGGCTTACGCTGTCAGTCAACAACCTAGTCTTCTACCAACAGTAAACGCGGTAAAACTAGAAAGTAAAATTATGTCTAACCCTAACAACCAGGCTACCCCGACCATAGAGGCCCCTATGGGTTCTAACGTAACTGACCCAGCTCACGGTGGGGACCAGGGGGAACCAGACATGACTTTACACCCCGCCAATACCGAAGAAGTAGTCCCCGACGAGTCCCGGGAGGAAGACAACACTACCGAGAGAGAACTCGGCACGGAAGAAGATGAGGAGAGCACCGTGGAGATAGAGCTCCAAGACTCCGCACGGAGTACCCCAAGGGACGGCTCCCCTATACAACCGTCTTCTCCCAGCGAGGCAGAGAGGACACTACAGCAGGCATTCCTCGTCAGCCTGAAAGCCTCTACTGAACGCGATAGACTCCAGGGTGAACGCGATCGATTGCAGATACAGCAACGGAGCGAAGAAGAGCACATACGCCTGGAAATAAGACGCATTCAGATGGAAGAGAATATGGCAAGAGACCGGGCCGACGCCCAGCGCGCCGCCACCGGTGCCCAGAGAGAATCGGATCTCACCAAGCGCGAAGCCGAGCGCGACAGAGCACAAGCGCAACTAATAGAACAGCTGATCAGAAGGACAACACCCCCTCCCTCCACCAGAGGCTCCAGGAACTCGTCTAGACATCACTCCAGGGCGGCATCCCCTAGCCGAGTAAGCGACCCTGAACTTGACCAACAGACGAGGTTTATACCCCCCGCAGACCCCCTTCCCCAACCGGTCCAAGCGAGACCCAGCCACCGGGAAGGAGCAGCATACACTGCGGAGAGGCTAAATCAGAGACTACAAGCCCTGGATGACCTAACGGAAGACGAAGAGGAAGAGGAGGAGAACCACGCCCGACGACAGCACAGTACTCTACCGGACCAGGAGGTCCAGTACAGCCCAGGCTATACCCCCGTGGAGCTGCGCTACAGACCCCCGACGCTATTCACGGGTGAGCACAATGCACGACCCGCACCGAGGAACAGCACCTGGACCAGCGGGCCATGGTACACAGCCGATACCAGCCCACGCCAAGGAGCAGGAGGAGACTCGCCTAGGAGGCCTCTCCCCCAACGCTCGCCGATGTATCAACAATCCGCGTCATACATTGGCACACCTATGGTACCAGACTTCACCCAGGAGAACCGGGCCCAGTATACGGAGCTCCGCATGTGTCTGGAGACAATGTTGGTGGATGTCATTGATGAACGCCATAAATACGCGATACTACTGAAGCATTTAAAGGTACCCCGCGCGCACAACATAGCGCTCGCCTACGCCACTTCCACGATCCCATACACCGCAGCGCTGGTAGCGTTGGACCAGAGATATGGACGTATATGGGATTACGTGATCCAGGAGATCAGGCACATCGACCGCCTACCCCCAGCAACAGACAATCGAGCACTGGACGACCTGTCCATCAGAGTGCAGTCCCTAGTAGGGATGCTGGGAGCGCAGAGGGAAAAGGGTAGGCATGAACTATACGCCAACTCAAATGTAGAGAGGATCTTGGAGAAGCTACCGCCCGCCCGACAGGAGCGCTTTAGGCGGCAGAGAGACCACCGAGACCCTAATGGCCCCGAACCGAACCTCCTCGATCTAGCCGACTTCCTGGCGAGAGAAGTCAGCAGCTTACGGCTAGATACATTCGGACGGAGCACCCCTGGCTCCAGAGAAGGAACCAGGAGACTAAATGATGGAAGAAGATCGGTGACTGTCATGCACCAATCGGAGTCAGTGCCAAGCAGTAGGAGCCACAGTACCCCCTCAAGAAAGGAGAAGTGGAAGATAGTGTGCCCCTACTGTGAGAAAGAACACTGGCTGTCACAATGTGACTCATTCCCCAAGATGAATGCGGAGGAAGCGAGTCAATGGATAAAGTCCAACAGACGCTGTTTTCGCTGTGCGCGATCACACATGGCAGCCGAATGCCGCTTAAAGAAAAAGTGCAGTCGGTGCGATGGAGCCCATCTGGACATACTCCACGACAGTAACAGACGGCGGCCTCCACCCGCACCATCAAGCAGCAAAGCAAGCGTCATGTACATCGACCCCGCCAGCAGCAGCGGAGCCAGAGTGCTCTTAAAGGTAGTCCGTGTGACATTGAGCTACCAGAATAAAGTCATGGACACTTACGCCGTCCTTGATGACGGGTCAGAGAAGACCCTTCTGCTCGCGTCCGCTGCGGCCCAGCTAGGGCTGCGGGGGAGCGAAAACCAAATGACAATTCGGACAATAAGAAGAGATTTGAAAACGATAAAGGGCGAGAATGTCTCATTCTCTATCGCAGCAAGCGGCCAGCCCGAGCGACGGTACAGGATTACAGACGCTTTCACCAGCCAAGAAATAGGACTCTCGCGGTACACATACCCCGTAGCCAAGCTGATGGAGAAATATGTACATCTACGCAAGCTACCGATCCCACTCATAGACGGTGCTACCCCGACACTGTTGATAGGCTCCGACCATGCAGACCTCATTGTCCCGATAGACCGGGTTCATACCGGACCCAGAGGCTGTCCTGCAGCAGTCGAGACCCGCCTAGGATGGACTCTCCAAGGCCCACTCGCCAAATCTCTCAACCGAACCACAGCCACTAGCTGTCTCCACTCCCGAGTCACAGAGGGAGACACCGCACTCCTGCAGCATGTAGAGAGGCTATGGACCTTAGAACAAATGCCCTTTAAGAACGAAAAGAAAGACATTCGCTCTAAAGACGACATCTACGCCATTAACCTCCTCGAGACGGGAACAAAGAGAGTCCCAGTCAGCGGCGTGTTGAGATACGCCACGCCACTCCTGCGGCGGGAAGGGATGCCTACCTTTCACGCAAAGAAAGACGCAACAGAGCGGTACCTACTAAACACAGAGCGGCGCTTAGCCAAGGACCCCGCCCAAGAAAGTGTATACCGCGCTGAGATTGAGAAGCTCATCACAGCGGGACACGTCACAAAGATTGACATTAAAGAGGCCGACCAGACGACTGAATCGTGGTACGTGCCCCACCACAAGGTTCATCACAACGGCAAAGACCGCATCGTGTTTAACTGCAGCTACCAGATCGGATCCCAAAATCTGAATAAAGAGCTATTGCCCGGTCCTACACTCGGCCCCTCCCTACTAGGCGTACTACTCCGCTTCCGCCAGGACAAGGTGGCTATCAGCGGGGATATCAAAGGGATGTTCCTGCAGGTGAGATTAGTAGAGGAGGACAAGCCCCTGTTGCGGTTCCTATGGAGAGAGAGGCCAGGAGATGAGCACCCAGCCATCTACCAATGGGAAGTCCTCCCTTTCGGAACTACATGCAGCCCATGCTGTGCTACATTTGCACTACAGAGACATGTCGCAGAGGACCCAGCAGCGGACGAAGAGGTCCGACACAGTGTGAAGAACAGCTTCTACGTAGATAACTGTCTACAAAGCGTTTCGACCCAGGAAGAAGCCGAGGCTCTCCTACATAAACTCCGCGCCTCTCTGATCAAAGGCGGCTTTGATCTCAGGCAGTGGGCCAGCAGCGATCCGCACGTACTGCGCAGCCTCTCCTCCGAGGACAAGGCAGCGAGCAGCGAGACCTGGATGGCCACAATCCCAGGAGAAGCCCAAGAGATGACACTAGGACTAGTGTGGCGCTTCAAAACAGATTCGCTCCACTATAGACACAAACCCCTGACCACGGAGCAGGGAAGGTCGACGGCAATACCGACCACCAGACGGAGTGTGTACAGAACACTCGCCCGACAATATGACCCGTTAGGATGTATACTACCGTACACCACCAGGGCAAAGATGATTGTACGAGCATTGTGGGACAAGGACCAGGGCTGGGACGACCCCATTCCCGCACATCTTGCATCCACCTGGAGAGAGTGGGAGATGGAACTCCACTCACTCCCAGGCGTTAATATACGCCGAAGCTACTTCCCACCCACGGTGAGGCCAGAGACATGTAAAATGGATTTACACGTCTTCAGTGACGCCTCCGAGGTCGCCTACGGATCAGTAGCCTACTTGCGGGCCCAAGAAGAGGGGGGAGAGATCTACACAGCATTCATCCTCGCCCGCTCGAGAATAGCCCCACGCAAGCAACAGTCTATCCCACGTCTAGAGCTCTGCGCAGCCCTCGCAGGAGCGCATCTAGCCACGCTCATCCAACGTGAGCTCACCATTCCGGTGCATAGAACAATCCTGTGGTCAGATTCCACGACAGTACTCGCCTGGATCAAATCGGATTCATGCAAATACAAAGTCTTCGTGGGAGTCAGAGTCACTGAGATTCAAGAGTTAACCGGAGAGTTAACCGGAGAAGCAAACTGGCGCTATGTTGATACAAAACACAACCCAGCTGACGTCATCACCCGGGGAATGTCCCTAGATGACTTAACCCGTCATAACATCTACAGTGACGGACCAGCATTCCTCAAGCTCCCGGAAGGAGATTGGCCCACGCCCACCCCGAGGGAAGCAAGTGACGAGGAGGCTGAGAATAAGAAACCCATGTTCTGTGGATTGAGCACTGTTGTCTCCGCAGACCCCAACATAGACGATTGCATTACCATAGAGAGTGCGCAGCAACGGACATTCCTGCGGCACCACCCAGAGATTCAGTCCCCCGCTGATATGTCAGCAGCTGACTACGAGGAAGCAGAACTGCTTCTACTGCAACGAGCCCAGAGAGACTCGTTCCCCGATGAACTAGACTGTCTACAGGGAGGAAAGCCCGTCCCATCAGACAGCAGATTGATTCATCTGGCCCCCGAGAGTGACACACATACCCTCATCAGAGTGGGTGGTCGCCTGCGGAGAGCCCCCAATTTACCGGATGACATTAAGTACCCGATCGTATTGAACAGCCGACACAAGGTCACAGAGCTGATTATAAAGAAATACGACGAGGATGTACACCACGCAGGAGCAGAGAGAGTCTTCGCGGAAATCAGACGTCGTTACTGGATACTTCAAGGAAGAGAGGCGGTGCGACGCTTCCAGCGAACCTGTCTAGACTGCCGAAAGTGGCGCGCGCAGCCCAGCATACCACGGATGGCTGACCTACCTCCATGTCGCCTCCGACTCGGCGACAAGCCATTCCACTCAACAGGCATGGACTGTTTTGGCCCGCTGCACATAAAGAAAGGAAGAGGCACCGAGAAGCGGTGGGGTATTGTATTCAAATGCATGACCACCAGAGCGATACATATCGAGCTCCTTCCGACCATGAGCGCAGACTCATTCCTTATGGCCTTCCGAAGATTCACATCACGGAAAGGAAAACCGTCTACATTATTGTCCGATCACGGGACAAACTTCAAAGGCGGAGAAATAGAGCTGAGGGAGAGCTTCCAAGCTATGGGCCCAGAACTTAAGACCCACCTCGCTCCAGCCCAGATTGACTTCCAATTCAACCCCCCAAACGCACCCCACTTCGGTGGAACTTGGGAACGAGAAGTACGTTCTATAAAGACAGCCCTGTACGCAGTACTTGGGGCCCAGACTGTGGCGGAAGAAGTCCTAATGACAGTCCTCACGGAGATTGAGGGAGTATTGAACTCAAAGCCCCTCGGTTACGTCTCCAGTGATGTAGCAGATGTCGACCCAGTCACCCCCAACACCCTCCTGATGGGGCGGCTAGATCCCGCGTTACCCCAGACAATGTACCGGCCTGAAGAAGCGAACGGCCGACGAATGTGGAGGTACAGCCAAGTATTAGCCGACAAGTTTTGGAGCAGTTTCCTACTGCACTACCTACCGTCTCTACAGACCCGCCAGAAGTGGGTAAAAGAGAGAGACAATTTGACGAAAGGAACAGTCGTCATGATTATTGACCAGTCACTACCCAGAGCTATGTGGCCGGCTGGCCGCGTAAGCAAAGTGATCACCGGTGCCGATGGCAAGGTCCGAGCAGCTGAAGTACTCGTCCAGGGGCGCATTTACACCCGTCCTGTGGCGAGGCTCATAGAACTGCCCCGACTCCCAGACACAATCGATGATGACCATGACCCTATGACTTTGTGAGTTGACTGACCCTTACAGCGAACCCTTGAGTGGTAGACAGTGCGGTTAATCTGTCTCTGCTTAACTAATTGGGTTGGGACCAATTAGGGGGCGGCTGTTCTGAAGGATCAGATTAAACCGAATATATATATTTATTTATATATATATATTTAATTGTATTTGTATATCCCCTGATATCCCTTGTATATTCCTTGTACAATATGCATTGAATATCCCTTCTAGTCTACTGAACATCCCATAATAGTCTCCATTCTACCATTGGACGAGACCTTGGTGCCAGGTCGCCATACCCCTCAGACCAGGTTCAATCGTACCGCTCAACATGTATGGACAAGTCCTAGTTCCGCGTAGGAATATGTCTACCGCACCACTAATGGTACTATTTGTTCATAGTGCGTATATATACTGCGCTATTAAAGTAGAGCTTTCTTTTAGTCCAGTTCCTTACCCTCCAACAGAGTGACAGACGCAAAAGCCTCCCCGCGAACCACGTGTGGGCAGTAAGGCCAATTCGGCCCAGTATCGGCATTGAGACATCGTGTATATTAATATTTGAATAGTCATATTTGGCACTATATCGTCGAGTTGGACGTATTCTATTAAGCTAATAATAGTCTATTCATATGTAGTGCCTCGTGCGGTAAGAGTTCTATAGTAATCAGCACCCCCATCGTTTCGGGCATCAGCTGGACGCTTATCCAGGGTGGTTGACCCCACGTGAAGCTGCACCCGAGGAGCTCCAGGCCAAAGAGCGAGTGGACCTGTATATTGGATTATTCTACCGACGACGGCTAGCCTTCCCCGGCTTGGATTATGCTTTGAGTACTTTGATTATTCTATGGATAAAGGCCAACACTGCGGTGTGTTGGAAATACCCCCCCCGGAGAGGACGACAGGTGAGAAGACGCTCTACACGACGAGGTCGCCTCACGTCTCTCCATCGCTGGGCACCGGGTCGCACGACTGTGGGCTCTCCCAGGATACCCTCGGCCAGACGGGATACAGCCAGACTCTACCCCCCCCCTCCAGCTGTCCTACAAGCAGTCGGAACCTTCCCCTAGTGTATCCAGCTATATAATCATTCAAGTATCATTGCTATTGTTCCCTAAATATTCCAGGTTGTATATTTGCTTCCTGCGCAATCAGAGATTGGACATTCGATATTGATCTACCTACGAATACTCATTTGCCATAAAAGTGCATACTATTTCAAATCATAAATGTAATTAAGTGATCGTTGTACATACCTTTTGCTATGTATTATTATTAAACGCAGACTTTCGACTTGGTACATTTGTGTTGGATCCGTTTCATCAGGTGGGAGTGTTTATCATAATTATTTATACCTAGTACTGGGTGGCCAGAGTCTAAAGTACAAGAGGTAGTGGTAGTAAGTATCATATCTAACAATACAGTCAGGGAATTGTACCCCTCAGTTATAAATATCGTTATTCATAAAACACATTTATGTAATATTTTACAGCATTGAGCAACCCCAACAGGGGGATGCTGCATATGTATGCTCTGTCATCTTTGAGATGGCGAGACCTGCAGTTGGCACCTGAGATGGCAAGACCTGCAGTTGGCACTGTGTGAGGCCACGACATTTGAGCAAATTAATAATACTGCATGTTCTGAAGGTCCAGATTAATAATTAGAATGAGTTCAACAGAAAGGTGCTTTATCTCGGAGTATGACATGAATATTTTCTTTCGGAATATGCCACGTCTGGAACATATTCTCGAATGCTGTTGCCAGCGCTGCAGCAGTATGGGAGCCGGAGAACTCTTGTGAATGCAGCAGCGCTTTCAAATGCATGAAAGACGCAGGATTACAAAGTTTGGGATGTATGGCCCACACGCTTCAGCTGGCTGTCCAGTGTCCCCGCCAATGTTCCGAGACAATACATATTTATATATTTGTATAATTGTTAGGCTATTTGAATCCACCATTTAGGGCTGGTGTATTCAAATAGCCTAACAAATTAAATGTAATATGTCTCGGAACATTGGCCCGCAGATGCACCACTGCAAACCAAAGAAATGTGGACTCAAGAAGCCAAAACGAAGTTTAGCCTGTTTTAGAAGGCTATAGCCTAAAAAATATCGCAGATAATATAATAGTATAATTATTAGTGCTGTCAATCGATAAAAATATTTAATCGTGATTAATCGCATGATTGTCCATAGTTAACTCGCAATTAATCACAAATTAATTGCATAATTCTTT
>NC_140170.1:130163849-130189210 GCF_963971535.1 Notolepis coatsorum | reverse complement strand
CGGACTATCGGACCAGAATCCGATAGTCCGCTTTTTTGGGTTTGTGTGAAGGCGCAGTCGAACTTAGCCTGATGTTAGCATCATCTCCAGCTCCCTGCTAAGTCCTTTGCATTGAGGTGATATTTCAGGCTTGAAGTATTCAATTAAATGTAAATGTTCTGTTCACTTGGGCCAGCAACACTTTGTCATTTGCTTCCATCATGTTTACAAAGCTACTAGGGATGGTGCAACAACCGTGATGTCATCATCATATAGCGTGATTCATCTGCATTCATTAAAAAAATATAAGAAAATCTATAATGAATTAATCGAAATGAACAGCCTTACAATTAATTAATAAAATGTTGTAGCAGGCATTCACAATCTGAAGCCCCATTAGACTAACAATGATACTATTTTTTGAGTACTTTGTGGTTTCATAGAGTGATTATGATTGTCATGAAATACTGTGATAACAGTGAAATGATTAATAACAATTTTCATTAGCACAGTGTGATGTAGATAGCGAGGCATCGAAGCATGGAAATTAGCCACACACATGCACATACAAAACATAAAACATGCAATTGCACACATACTGTACCGACACAGACACATACCCTTGCATAATTGCACACCCTTGCATAATTGCACACGCACGCGCACACACACACACACACACACACACACACACACACACACACACACACACACACACACACACACACACACACACACACACACACACACACACACACACACACACACACACACACACATACACACATCCTCCTTTTAACCCTAGAAATAAGCCTAGACACCACAGGTCCAGCCCCGTGTGATTACCATATAGATGAGAGACTGGGGAATAAAACCCCAGACATCCTAATGAGGGGACTAAATGCAGCTTGATTGGTCATTAATTAACCAACCAGTTGAGCCCATTTCTCCATATTAACAAGATTATGCAAAACTGCTTTGAGACATTCTGATGATGTAAGGATGTGGAACTTTTCCATGGAGCCTACACTGGCTGACGCTGTTTAGAACAGGTATCTCCGGAGAGAGCCAGAGATCGAATCGAATCAAATCAAATCATATCAAATCAAATCAAATCAAATCTTAGTTTAAGTGCTTTCTATACAAAAGCATCCCCCAGCACAAAAACAAGCAAAGAGGGTACAGCAATACATTTCTACCACACAGCGATTTGACAGACAGTTTATTTAAATGTTGAATACATTTTGTGCATAAAAAGATCAAACAAATTAGACGTGTGCTGTTATATCCCAGAACAGCCCAAATTCTCAATCCACCTTTTGTGACCATGCCCGTAATCCGAGCCATTGACGAGTAGTCATGAGGTCACCAAAATCAATGGCTTCTAGGGGTCATGAATGAAACAGTTAAACAGTAATTCCGAAAATTTTTATTGCACAATTGTACTCTGTCCATTCTATTTTACTCTTTTATTACAGGTTCTAAACGGTCAGGTATTGAACTGTGTGGGTATCAAGCAGGAAAAAAGACTGTCAGGTTTTAAATCCGAACTGACCCAGGCCTAGAACTGCGCCCTGAGAGAGGGAACTGTGCCCTCAGAGGGAGGTTTGAAGGGTCAAAGTGGGTATCAAACAGGAAGGAAGACAGTCAGGTTTTAAACTGTGGATACCAAACAGCGAAGGTAAAGACGGTTTTAAACTGTTAAACAGTAATTCAGAACTATTTGATTTCACTGCACTATTGCTGTAAGGGCTGCGTGTGTGTGGGTCGATAGCAGATAATAGGGACTCTCTAAGTCAGGGGTCAGCAACCTTTTTGACATGGAGTGCCTGTTTGAAATATAGTTGTAACTAGTGTGCCTCAACAATATTCCATGCATCGTAATTTTTTTTTCTCATAATCAGGTATTTTTAATGATAATTTTTACATTATTACATCATTATTGTTATTGTTATTATTAACAATATTATTATGATGGTTGTATCAACCCTAAATCTGAGTTGGGGGGGGGGGGAATGCAATGCAGACAAACAGCTGCATACAGTGCGACCATTTCACTCACATTTGCCCATTCATTTTTGGACACATCACACACCATCGGTGTGTGTACTGTACGTGTGCTGTCATAGCTCCACCTACAGGCCTAATGGAGAACACCAGGAGAACATCAGGATGTGAATGGAGGGTGAATGTGAGGTATATCGTGTAAATAAGTTTTGATTGATCGCAAGACTACACTGTAAAAAAATAAATAATAAGTTACCAGAACTTAAAAATATTGAGTTCAGTTACTGTGCATTAAGGTTTTCAGTTTTCAATCCATAATAAGTTAAAAGAAAAATAAGTACACAACCACATTATTTCAACCTAATAAAACTATGTTTATTGTCATTGTTTTAAGAACACAAGTTGACTTGGTAATACTCACATTTTGAGTACAAAAAATGGCTTTTAACATGTGCAATGTTCAATGAAATAGAAAAATAAATACAATTTGTTGATTAATCCCACTGGTCACAATGGTGACCGTAATAATGTTTTTGTTATAAGGCTCTGCAAATGTTACTGAATGATGTAGCAATGTATTTCCAGCTAAATTGAAATAATAAACAAATAAAGGGTCTCAATTAAATATGTGGTAGTAAAAAGAACATGTGGGAGGATTTCAACAAGATAAATGCGACAACAGTGCAAAATATTTCACTATAATATTTAAAAAAAAAAAAAAAAAAAGTATATATATATATTTCTTTTTTAATGCTGCCCCCTGTGCCTATGAAAATGCCCACGCGTGCCTAGGGTTGCCTACCCCTGCTCTAAGTGATCCATGTATGAATAACCACTAAACTGCTTATGCAAACATTAACACATTCAGAGCCGGCCGGATATGACCAAATTAGGGCTTGTAGGCTAGTGCTTTAATCAATGGGAGGACGGGGATATTTGCGAACGCTTAAACTATATCTTAAATTATGGCTATGGGTCTAATACACCCGTCGCTTATCAATGACTTGCTTGCAGTCAACATGTATGAAACGGATTGTTTTTTCATCGGTACATTTCCGTTTTATACCGTTTTGAATACGAGTATAGTTTGAGATTTCTAGTAATTCCAGAGAAAGACGCGATAATAGCCCTTTAGTGGAATACACAAAACACATTGTCATTTTTCGGCTGATTTATGAATCGTTTTCAAATAAACGCTAGATTATCGATAGTATATGTGTCCTTATGCACGCTAGAGAAGAGGGCTGAAAAATCGATTATCCGTGTCTTGCTCCGCGCCAACGGCACACACACACACACACACACACACACACACACACACACACGCGCGCGCGTGTGCGCGCGCCGATGGCGGTGAAAGGAACATCTGATTAACCAAGACTGGTAACATATCGTTACCTCACATCAGATGTTCTGCAAAAAGATTAATCCAATTCCTGATCGCCATTACAAATATCGATCGCGTCCATTGATCCAACGTTATAGTCCAAAACACATAATCTACGCTGCTCCCAGCCTCCCCAGTCAATGTGGTAACACGATACTGCATGCCCGAGAAGGGAAACCCGGACCGGATTTTTTTTTCCTGATGCACATCCCCAGCCAATCCAATCCAATGATGTGCAATACCATCCGGGAGACGATAGGCGGTGGTATTTGCCCTTTTGCAAGCTCAGACCCATTCCCAACAATAACATCAGGTTGGATGGATGAAAATGAATGGATATCGCTAATAAAAGAAATAACGATTAAAACCTGACTATACTCATGATTGGCACGAAAGCGATGGCGAGTTAACTCAACTATCATCGCGATTGGCACAGAATGGGTTAAGGAGAAGGGGGAAAATAAACAAAAAACAACATTTATAGGTGGAAGCCTCAAAGTGAGTATTTAAGAAAATAAGTAAAGTCCAAAAAGCAGGACGACACTCATTAAAGAGGTATTGTACAAAAATAAATAAGCCACAAAGGCAACTCCTAAAAACAGAGTTTATATTGAAAACATAAAACAATAAACCTCCACCAAGGGAGTTTATGTGCAAAGGACAGTTCCAAAAGAACACAAGAAAACACTACCATAAAGGGCTCAGCCTCTATAAAATAAAGTGTAAAATAAGCCAGTAGCCCAAAACAACGATGGCTACAAAGAACAAGGCTAAATGCTGAATAGGGCAGCGCTACACTTTAATATAATAAGCCTGACCAAAAGGATAGCCAACACAAGCAAATGAAAAAGCAGTTGACACTGCGAGCTCCAAACTTAAATAGACTCACTCAGCATTGCCATATAGGCACAGCTGCACTGAATCAGGTGCAATCAAGCCCACACACCTGCCGACCCATGAGACAATTAACCACAGAGGCCAGTGATTGACAGCTATCCCTAACAGGAGACGAAATAGACAGCTGTCCCTCACAGAAAGGAAAAATAAAGCAAAAACCATGACAATTGCATCATCTTGCTCTGTCTATTCTATTCTACTTTTGTATTGCACTGCACTATTGCATTATTTTACTCAGTCTATTCTATTTTACTCTTTTTATTATTGTCTATTTTAAAACTGCCATAGAATCAAACCATAAACAAGGTGGCATATTGGGATGTTGATCCTAATGTCAACATCCTGCTGCTTTTAACACTTTAATCGCATATGACGTGTTTAGACGTCATTCCTAGTCATGCTCATTCTGCCGAAGACGCCGTAACTCGTCTTTGATATCAATAATTCAAAAATCTGTGATCGAAATCATATTTCTCCTCCGGAGACATGAGATGTACTGGTGAGCTCCACTCAACTGTCTAACGGTTCAAGAGCGCCATCCGGTGGCCGATCGGCAGATCGGCCAAGAGGGAAGGGCGCGCCAAACAGGAAGTGCTCATCCATAATCCGTCCGGGCACTCGCGATCGGTAGCCGGACCCCATCTCAACACACTGGATAATCAATCGCTCGCCATAACTCAATAAACAACGTTATTTGGACGTATATAGTATTATACAACCTGGAAATGGTTCATCAGGATCAACATCCCATAATTGAAAACTGTCTACTCCACGCTCATCCCCCAACGGCGCGAGGAACATACGGAAAGATCCAGCGTTATTTTCTAACGTATTCCATATAAACTGCTCTGATGACCATATGACCCACACTAGACGAATGGTATAACGTTGCCCACGGAATTATAAACGCCCCCTCGCCCATCCGGTCAATATCAGATGATACGTAGTAACTTCTAGAACCACGTCCAGTTGAAATTTTTCATCTGGCAACGATCGCTACCAAACTGTATTTGATCATCAATATAATGCATCTTGTCTTTTAAAATGTTTTTGTCCTACGATTTGTGTCAAAATAAAGTATTCAATCAATCAAAAAACCCAAATTGATCGCCGGCCCGGAAAACGTGTGGAATATATATTTACAGTACCCAACGCTGAATCAATAAACGCGATCGATATTTGGAATGGCGATCAGGAATTGGAATAATCTTTTTGGATAACATCTGATCTGAGGTAAGGAATCTATTTGACCAGTCATAGGGTAATCAGAGCTTTTTTCACAGATATATCAACGTGTCCCATATGTGTGTGTGTGTGTGTGTCTGTGTGTGCGCGCTGATCAGGAAATAAGATAATCGATATTTCAGCCCGCTTCTATAGCGTGCATAAGTACACATATACTATCGATAATCTAGCGTTTATTTGAAAACGATTCATAAATAGGCCGAAAAATTACAACGTTTTTGTGCCAGAATATTCCAGTAAATGGCGTTTATCACGGAATCTATATATTTTCCTGAAAAACGAGGGCTTTTCAAAATGCTATAAAACAGAAATGAACCGATTAAAAAACAATCCATTTCGACAATATATATATATTTTTTTGAAAACCGATACCGATATTTTCCGATATCACATTTTAATGCCAATATTGGCCGATAATATCGGTAGGCCGATAATATCAGACATCCCTAGTTTTTAGTAATACTGTGCACGAGCATTACACTAGAGGTTCCAGTAGTGGGCAGCTTGAATTGCCAGGTCCTAAAACGAACGCTTTAACACTTTGATTACCACTGGTGAACATGGTAAAACGTGGTTAAATGCCACCACCCACTTCAATGATAGCGTTGTGAACGCATAATCTCTGTCTTAAAATGTGTCTAATCTGCCCGTCGTTTATCAATGACTTGTTTGCAGTCAACATTGTCGAAATGGATTGTTTTTTAATCGGTTCATTTCTGTTTTATAGCATTTTGAAAAGCCCTCGTTTTTCAGGAAAATATATAGATTCCGTGATAAACGCCATTTACTGGAATATTCTGGCACAAAAATGTTGTAATTTTTCTGCCTATTTATGAATCGTTTTCAAATAAACGCTAGATTATCGATAGTATATGTGTACTTATGCACGCTATAGAAGCGGGCTGAAATATCGATTATCTTATTTCCTGATCAGCGCGCACACACAGACACACACACACACACACACACACATATGGGACACGTTGATATATCTGTGAAAAAAGCTCTGATTACCCTATGACTGGTCAAATAGATTCCTTACCTCAGATCAGATGTTATCCAAAAAGATTATTCCAATTCCTGATCGCCATTCCAAATATCGATCGCGTTTATTGATTCAGCGTTGGGTACTGTAAATATATATTCCACACGTTTTCCGGGCCGGCGATCAACTTGGGTTTTTTGATTGATTGAATACTTTATTTTGACACAAATCGTAGGACAAAAACATTTTAAAAGACAAGACAATAACAGTGTCAACAACGCTGGTCAAAAATGGATAAAACACAATAAAGCCAAGGCTTGTTTCCATTGTGGTCCATACATGGAACATAAAAAGGCACAGAAACACAAATGGACATGTACACTAGACAGGATACATCCTAAAAATGTGTATAAAAACACCTAACCTGACAACTCATACAGTTAACTAATGTTAAAAGAAAATCCGCAACCCTTAAAAGCAACTCATGATAAAAGAAATAAAAGCCAAGTTATGATAAAAGAGATAAAAAACATTTTAAGACCAATTTGAGTTGCTGCTGAGCCATGTTTTTAGGGCGGATTTAAATCCGAGAGGGGAGTTCAGGAGTTTTATGAATGTTGGCAGTAGGGCTGACCTTCGATTTCTTTTGGCAATCGAAGCTTCGGGGCCGAGCTTCGATTTTAATTCGAAGCTTCGAATTAAAAAAAAATTTAATAATTTTTTTTTAATTTTTTTTATATATTTTTTTTATTATTGCAAAACAAAAATTATTAAAAGTCAGTACTCAACACATAATGCATAATGAAACTAACAGTCAAGGTGGTTAAAATTACATGCAAGTACAGAAACAAGACAACAAAAAAAAGTCTATAATAATATTTTAACCGTATACAGTGTATATCCAGCGAAATTAACAATTATATAAATGCTTATATAGGACATACCCCTAATACCTATTTTCTAAAACCCTACACACATATGCTCCAGCTCGAACCCTCCCCTCCCGGACCCCTCCTTGGATAGTACCTCCATTATCCCTCACTCCTAACCAGACACTACCATTATAAGCTAGCTTTTATTCTCTCCACCACTTCTACCCACATTGACATTTTGGATTCGTTGAGACCCAGAATTCTTGCTGTAGATATTTCTTGATATATCACATCGAGATATGTAAGAGACCAAACTTTCCGGCACATTTTTTCCGGTTGAAACCAGCGTGATGCGATCAGTTTTTTAGCTACTGTGATACCCGATAAGACCAATCTCTTTAGCTGTGGATTTACTGCAAACTCAAAAACATCATTTAAAAGCAATACAGAGGGGTGTACTGGTATATTCCAAGATACGAGTTTTGATAATTGATGGGTCACATCTTTCCAGAATGCCTTAACTGGTGGGCAGTCCCAATACATGTGCATAAATGTCCCTTCGTCTCCATTTGTACATTGGGAGCATTTTGAGTCCTGTTTCAGGCCCATTCTGTTCAGTCTTATAGGAGTCAAGTATGTCCTGTGAATATAGTTAAGATTGATTTGTTGATGGTCCGGGTTCCTTGATGTAAGACGGACATTTGCCCATGCTTCTTGCCAATCAAAGTCACTTTCCAGGTCTGGAATATCCCTCCTCCAGACAGTGTCTAGTTGAAGGGTTTCATACGAGGACGTTAGTAATTGATAATAAAAACCTGATACAAAACCTCCCAATGTTTCTCTTTCATAGAAAAATTTGTGGTATCTGTGGTGTTCAACTGGTATGTGTAATGGAACACCGTGAGACTTCAAACATAGGCGTAACTGTATGTAAAAAAGCCATGTGGACTCGGTGAGGTTAAACTTTGTGCATATTTCTCCATAACTACAGAAGCCCTGGTTATTAAAAATATCCCCTAATGAGTGTATGCCTTGCTCTTCCCATATAGGGAATCTTATAGGACGTTTTCCCATTAAGAGTGCATTGTTATTGAATATGGGAGTGTGATTATGCCATTTTTGAGGGTTAGGATATTTTTTTTTTGTCTCCCGCCATGTTCGGATTGCATGGGTAATTATGGGGCCAAATTTCCGCTCACAGTGCTTGATTGGAAGTTTAGTGTGTGCTATGTCCTTCAGTCTCTGTGGGGCTACTATGTTTTCTTCCAATTCTCTCCAAGATACCAAAGCCTGGGGATCAAACCATATTGTCAATGGTCTTAATGTGAAAGCCTTAAAATATTGTAAAAAAAAAATGCCACCGTCTGCTTTATTTCTCTGTGCGGTGGATCTTTTTATGCGAGGTGGTTTGTTATTCCAAATAAATTTGTATGTGGAGGAGTGTAATCTTTTCCAGTAGCCCTCTGGAGGGGGTAACGGTAGCATTGAGCTGATGAAGTTGATTCTTGGTAATACATCCATCTTAACTATTGATACCCTTGCCTGTACTGAGTTTTTAAGTTTTGCCCACCTGTCCAGGTCGTCTTTGATTTTGTTCTGTATTTTTGTGTAATTGTGCTTCACCGTTTGTCTTATGGTGGGAAATATTTCCACACCCAAGCATCTAAAATGTTTTACCATGGGTATCGCACCTGGGAGGGTTGTGTCTTTTTTTGCATGGATGTTAAGTGGAAGGAAAGCCGACTTCGGCCAATTTATTTTAAATCCCGATAAATCACCAAAGTTCTCTATCAACTTGAGTAAATGCGGCAATGTGGTGTTGGGGCTTTGCATGAACAATATTACGTCGTCCGCATATAAACTAATTTTATGTTGTGTGCCCTTGATTACGATTGGTTCTATGTATTGGGATTGTCTTATATATTGTGCTAAATGCTCTAATGATAGATCGAATAGTCCGGGACTAAGAGGGCAACCCTGTCTGGCTGAGCGTGATACCGGAAAGATTTCGGAGATGAATGTGCCTGTTGTAATCATGGCCGATGGGTCCTTGTATAATACTTTAATCAATACTTTTATATATAATTTTTTTAAATTTTTTGTATCTTATGTTGTGGGACTTGTACAGCACTTTGGTAAACTTTGTTGTTTTTAAATGTGCTCTATAAATAAAGTGGATTGGATTAATGAATTAAGTAGCCCCTTTCGTGACTGTGATGCAGCCAACACGGCTGTGTGATTTAATTCAAGGTGGATCGCTGTTGTCATTTGAACAACTTCAGATTTCATGGGAACTACCAATCCCCCAAATCAAGAATGTTTAAGATGAATGAAGTAAGATTTTGATTATTTGAAATATGGCCTGTGTAGACTAAACTATGCACAGAATTATGTCAGTCTACAAGGTCCGGATTCTACATGGTCCGGCAATGTAGACCTTGTAGACTCCACTACAGACCAATTATCAGTGAATGTTCATGCATTTTTAAGAAGGGCTACTTCCACAAAAAAACAAAGAACTCACCAAAACATCTCAGTAGCACCTTATCCAAATGTTCTATTTCATATATGGAGATTCATATTTATTTATGTATTGCATGCATTTCTACATTTTATTTCCTATTTTGTTTATTCATCCCAGTATCTTTCTTTCTTATGTGTGGAATTCTACAAGGCATTTACATTCACATTTACATTTAGTCATTTAGCTGACTATCCAAAGCGACTTACAAGTTCTGTACGACAGGTCATCAGGAAGGATACAACTCTATCAGCTGAGTAACAATATTCATCAAAGTGTTGCGTGTTACAGTGTAGGTTAGTTTATTAGGACAAGTGCATGACAGTAAGGTTAGTTAGGGTTAGATTTTTTATTTAAATTTTTTTATTACAGATAATGGTTGAAGAAGTGCGTCTTTAGTCGACGGCGAAAGATTGGATGGGATTCGGCTGTCCTAACTGGGGTGGGTAGTTCATTCCACCATTGTGGGGCAAGGACTGAGAATAGGCGTGTAGGTGGTGTATGTGTTTGAGGATGATATCCTTCAAACAGGCAATAGTGATGATATAATTTGGGCAGTGCTGAGCTGGGTTCCTTTCCTCCAGTGTATTTGTCCCCCGGCCCCACCCAATGGCCCCATGCACACACACACACACACACACACACACACACACACACACACACACACACACACACACACACACACACACACACACACACACACACACACACACACACACACACACACACACACACACAAAGTAAAAAAAAAATTAAAAAAAAATGTTTGAAAAAAAATAGTTGAAAAAAAATTAATATTTTTTTTTCTTTTTTTTTTAACTTCGATTTTTTTTTTCCGAAGCTTGTGCCATCGAACGAAGCTTCGAAGCTTCGAAGTATTTAAGACAGCCCTAGTTGGCAGGGCATTCCACATTACCGTAGCAGAGTAAAAAAATGCATCTTTCCCCATGCATGTCCTGACTCTCGGCGGGACCAGGTCCGTGGGGCTCCCTCTTGTGGCGTGTTTGTGGACATCTCCTACTTTATTAAAATAATTTACTAGGTACTTGGGGACCGTTTCTTTCAGTACTTTAAAAACCAGTAGCATTTTAAGCTGGTGTACCCTTTCTTCAACCCTAAGCCATCCCAGACTGCTAAAATGGGCTGGCGTTAGGTGAGTCCTAAAGTGAAGGTTGTGCAGGAGTCTCACTAGTTTGTTTTGGGAGGTCTGCAGCTTTGTCTTCATTTGTTTTGATATGTTGCTGTACCATGAAGTGCAAGCATAGTCAAAGTGACATTTGATGAGGGCTCCAGCTAGGGTCCTCAGAGCGTTTCTATTTATGAACGAGGAAATTCTAAATAAAAATTTGGTTTTTTGATTGACCTTAGTAATAACTTTTTGTGCCATTTTTTCGTTAGAAAGTTTGTTATTTAAAATAAAGCCCAGGTAGGTGACCTCCTCTTTATCCTCAATAATGTTTTCACCTACTCTAATTTTAAAACCCTGGGATTTCTTTAGGTTGGTGTTTGACCCAGGTTGGCGGCACTCAACTGGCGGCATGAACTAACGACTTATAGCGTCGTTGGCATCCAAAGTTTTTTTTTTTTTTAAATTCACTTTTTCTCCCATTTTCTATATTTTCTCCCATCCCAATTTCGTATCATCCAATTCAACCCTCCCCTGTCACGAACGCTGTTTCTTGCCTCCCACAAGCCGGCTGCAATGTGGACTAAGACATACATAGCACAAGTCCCCTCCGGTACTTGAGGTAACAGCAGTCGCATCTTTTCACCTGCGCAGCTCGATCTCTCAGTGGCGAGGAGTAACGCGTGGGAGGCTCACGCTGCCCCCGACACTTCCTGATTCTACTGCGCAGGCGCACCAACCGACCTGTAGGAGTCGCTGTCCACAACGCCCGATCCCCACCCATCAGTTTCCCACCCCCTAATACGGCCAATGTGTATTAGTACGGACGACCAGCTAAACTGAAAGCAAATGTGGAGCGCTGGGCTCGAACAGGCAAGCCCAGCGTCTCCAGATTTCGTGGCGAGCGTCTTGCCCACTACGCCACGTAGCCGCCCGGCATCCAAAGTGTTAAGGATATCTTTTATTTTTAGAGCATTAACTCTTTGGAATAACCTGCCTCAAAACCTCTGCTGCATTTACAGTAGATTCACTTTTAAAAATAATCTTAAATAGTTTTGTTTTTAACACTGTAAAGTAATTTTTTGTTTTTGTTTTACACTGTAATGTAATTTTAGCTATCTTAATTGTTACAGTAGTTTCATTATGCATTGTGTGTGCTGACTTTTGGTGGTTTTGTTTTTGCAATGATAATTGTTTTTGTATGTTTTTTTGTGTGGACCCCAGGAAGACTAGCTGGTTGCTATGGCACCAGCTAATGGGGATCCCTAATAAAATCAAATCAAATCAAATGTGAAAAACTGTGATTTTATAATGTCTGCACTTTATGTGCTCATTTTGTGTCTGTATTTTTTTCTGCTGTGAAGCACTTTGAGCTGCAATTCTTGTATGAAATGTGCTATACAAATAAAGTATATTATTATTATTATTATTACACAGCCAATTTGAAAATATTAAAATAAAAGCTCTTTAACACTTTGAGCGCCACGCCGGGTTTTCCTTTTTACCGGCTGAATGCCACCATCGGCGCCAATGTTAACGTTAATATCGCCTAATCTATGTTTTAAATTATGGCTATGTGTCTAATCTGCCCATCGCATTATCAAAGACTATTTTCCAGTCAGTGCTGTCAAGGCAGATTGTTTTTTTTATCGCGGCATTTCCGTTTCAGAGCATTTAGAAAAGCACCCGTTTTCAGATAAAAAACAGCCCATTCTGGAGCATTCTATGAAAATCGCCTTTTACTGGAATATTCCACAACGTTGATATTCGTCTGCCTTTTTATGAATCGTTTTCAAATAAACGCTAGATGATCAATATTATACGTGCATGCAAGCACATTCGAGCCGCGCACGGATAATCGCCCCGTTGATTTCCTCTCTGACTTTTACAGTGAAACCGAAAGCGGACATTTCACAAAACAGCTTATAACTTCATCAAACTTACTCTGATTATCCTAACACTGATAACATAGAGTCCTTACCTGACATCAGATGGTATCCAACTGGTATATTCCAATTCCTGATCACCATTAGAAAAAAACGATAAGTGTAGGGATCCAACGCGATACAGTAGAACTCCATGATCAGCGGGGATCTGAGGTTCCAGAATGAACTGTGGTAACCCCGGCTGGATCAGTGGACTGGAAAATGTGGAGTTCCAAAATCACTTATGTCATCTGGGAGACGACAGGGGGCGCTTTTTTCCACAATGATCGCCGGCGCCGCTCGGCTATACTCGGGTAGGCTCGGGTGATGCAATATGATTTCAGATCGCTAAAAAAAAAGAAATCCGAGAAATCTCGTGAGTGGCTTTCAACCACCTATAAAAAAACACGAGATATCTCGTGAGTGGCACGGAAAGTGTTAACAAAGGAGTGTTATCTGTATGGTGTAGGGCTGTCCCCGACTAAGGATTTGGATAGTCTACTATGATTGGCCAAAATTAGCTGATAGTGATTAGTCGACTATGAAAAAAAAAAATGATACTTTTATTAAAAATAAATTATCATTCCATTTGGGCTGTGGGGGTGCTTAATGTCTGAAGGAGTTGACGGAAGGCTTCTTGTCCTCTGCAAAAGCATGTAAGTGGTCCACTGATGGATACATCTTGATATTTATCTAGTCTAGTGTGTTCATTAGATGGGTGAAATCCTCTTTCAGTGCCTCTGTGCCTGTTTTCTTAGGCAGTTAGCCTCTGGTATGCATGCCATTAGCGTTAGCCACGTATAGGCCTCTTTTCTTTTGGAAAGAATGATAACAAAATATTTATAATAATAATAATAATAATAATAATAATAATAATAATTATTATTATTATTATTATTATTATTATTATTATTATTATTATTATTATTATTATTATTATTATTATTATTATTATTATTATTATTATTATTATTATTATTATTATTATTATTATACTTTTTTTAAATTTATATCCGTATATTTACGCACAGCTCCGACCGTGCGTACCTGGCGCCGGTGGTAGAATATGAATATTGCAACGCGGAAATAAGCTTCCGTGCATTAGTTTCAACACTGGCGTGTTCATTATAGTTCATTGTAAAATAGCGACAGTAGTGTAATTATTGTCAAACCCTATAAATATAGCATTTGGAATAGGTCTTTCTTTCCGAATTAATGCAGCATGGTTTATATATAGGGTTATCGGAATACTATAGGGTGCACTGACTGTGCTCGCGGGGAGCTGTTTTCAGAGATAGCAGATAGGAATGAATGAATGAATGAGGGGCAGTCTAATTGCAGAGAGAATATAATATTAACTAGAGTCCGCTATACCCGAGACACCTCCTTCATTTGTACCGTAATTTGAGACCGAAATTGGAGCGTGGAACAAAACGCACAAATGCCATCCCCATACACATTCAAGTCTCCACCCTCGGGTCTTTGGCCACCGGCACGGTCCATCGTGATATTGGAGATGGATCGAGCAATAGACTGTTACTGTACCACCCATGTAGCTGTCAAAGCTCCATCACAAATGCAGTTATGTGAATAGAAAGGGATTCCACTCAGTGATGCGCATTTGCCTGATACATGTCGTTGCTGCATGCCGGGAGGAAGGCAATGCTGCATGTTTTCAATTCATTAAATAAAACTGATACTTTTTGCAAGGGTTTACTGACTGTCATACAAATAATCAACCAACTACATACTGTAACTTTTCAGTGCACGTTTTTATTTACATTGTGACAACAGCCTTGTGAGCTCCTGCACACAGACATGATGGAATTCAAGTTCAAGTTTGTATTGATCACATATAGGCAGGCTACACATGGCGTAGGCTACATGGCAGTGAGATTCATTGTTCTTGTATATGCTCTCGTATTATTGTTTATATAGGCTACCTAATACCGACATCAAAATAGATTGTATGCCTCTACAAATCATATGCAGGTAGAAAATTGACGGATAACTTTAATCCCTGGGTATTAATCGAACGAAACGAAGAAAAGGCATATTCCAGCATGGTTATTAATGACACCAATGGCAAACAGTGGTTAACGGTCTTTATTAGTGTTTGCGCTGCCCAGGCAGCAATGGTCTTTAGGAAGTTAATAGATATCATATCCGACATCACTGTACGTGTACATGTCTGTCAGCCTGTCGCGTATTTCTCCAATAACACGCTTCGCTCGGCTTAGTCCACTTTTCCACATTTCATGGGGGTGTTTCATTACCTTATATGGTTAATTACGGGCGGTTCTATATGCAAATACTTAAAATCGTGCACGAGCACGTAGCGTAGAACAAATGGTATTTATCAACACGGAGTGTGCATAGAACCTGTGTACGCATGTGTGATAAATCCCGATTCTTCTGTACGTACACACATTCTAAATTCTGTGCTTAAGAACGAAAATAGAACACTTTCTAAGCATTGTTGATAAATGAGGGCCCTAGGCATAGCAGTTGGGTTTGTAGTAAGGAACTAGGAACTAAAGACAAATATTTTAAACAAATAACTTGAGATTTTAGATGGTTATTTTTCTTAACCAGATAATTGTCACATTGTGTGAAAAAAATACTTTTATCTTTCTGTTTCCCTTAAAAAAAGGACTGAGATTTATTAGCTTAGTTATTATAAAGGGCTATATTTATTCAGATTTTACGGTTATGGACTAGGAAAATATTGTGCTGCTACAGTGACAGAAAGACACAGTGACAGATGCCCAAGGCTATGGTCAGAGATCAACCACCACTCTTGGTGTCACTCTATCAAGTCAAGTCAAGTGTTTTTTTATGAATCCCCTTGGGGAACTAAGAGTTAAACACCCACCAACCCTGAAGACCAACACATGCTTCTACAGTATGGCAAGCTGTTTCGACAGTTGCCTGTCTATACTATTATCTACTTTGTACAGTACTATGCTACTATCCCTACACTACTACCCAGTACCTACCATGCTAATATGTCTATACTACTATGCACTCAGAGTGTACTGTAGCACTCAAGTTCAACACTGATTGACGAACAATACCACTTACCCTTGCTGCCAGAGAGAGACCCCTCCTGCTGACTTATTGTTCACAATTTGTACATGTACAGTAAGTCACTTTGGATAAAAGCGTCAGCTAAATTACTAAATAAAGTGTAATTTTTTTTTTAAATGTAACCTCCCTGGACAGGACAGGCCAGGACACGAGACAGAGTTTGGTCCCTGCAGCTCTGAGCAAAAGCACCTGTTGGCTCCAAAATCCTGCTCCACTGCATTGAAACATTGTAAAATGGGATACTACACCAGCTGCCTTTTAGAATATTGAGAATCTCCTATACATGACATTGTGAGGAAGGGTATTTTAAATTTGTATTAGATGTTTTCTCTCACTCAGAGGGTATTACTCAGGGAATAGTGCCTCGTACTTCTTAACAGAGCTGGCAGACGTTCAGTGCCAAGTATTTTTTTATGCCATCCCCCAGGGGCCCTGCCACACGCAACATGCTCCTCGCCCTGCCACACACAACCTGCTCCTCGCTTCCCAGGCGGTTGTCTTGTGTGTTCCACATGTGTGCCTAGTACAACCACACTCTGACACTGTTTATTGAGGGAGGGGCCTTTCTTCATTCAGTTTCACCATGTTGCTGAGCCATGGATTCTAACCAGCAACCTTCCCACTAGTAGCCCTGCTTCTATAACTTTTAGGCTACCTTTCTCTACAAATACTATTTTCTTTTGTTCCCCCTGTCTTCAATCCCACTTGAAGCTAGACCTTCTGTCTCCTGGCTCTGGGACATAACTCAAGAGACCACATGTGGAGAGGGGACAGACCACATGTGGAGAGGGGACAGACCACATGTGGAGAGGGGACAGAGGGGACAGGCCACATGTGGAGAGGGGACAGAGGGGACAGGCCACATGTGCAGAGGGGACAGGCCACATGTGCAGAGGGGACAGGCCACATGTGGAGAGGGGACAGAGGGGACAGGCCACATGTGCAGAGGGGACAGGCCACATGTGCAGAGGGGACAGGCCACATGTGCAGAGGGGACAGGCCACATGTGGAGAGGGGACAGGCCACATGTGGAGAGGGGACATACCACATGTGGAGAGGGGACAGATGGGACAGGCCACATGTGGAGATGGGACAGAGGGGACAGGCCACATGTGGAGAGGGGACAGATGGGACAGGCCACATGTGGAGAGGGGACAGAGGGGGCAGAGGGGACAGGCCACATGTGGCAAGGGGACATAGGGGACAGGCCACATGTGGAGAGGGGACAGAGGGGACAGGCAACATGTGGAGAGGGGACAGGCCACATGTGGAGAGGGGACAGAGGGGACAGGCCACATGTGCAGAGGGGACAGGCCACATGTGGAGAGGGGACAGGCCACATGTGGAGAGGGGACAGGCCACATGTGGAGAGGGGACAGATGGGACAGGCCACATGTGGAGAGGGGACAGATGGGACAGGCCACATGTGGAGAGGGGGCAGAGGGGACAGAGGGGACAGGCCACATGTGGAGAGGGGACAGATGGGACAGGCTACATGTGGAGAGGGGACAGAGGGGACAGGCCACATGTGGAGAGGGGACAGGCCACATGTGGAGAGGGGACAGGGGGACAGAGGGGACAGGCCACATGTGGAGAGGGGACAGGGGGGACAGGCCACATGTGGAGAGGGGACAGGCCATAGAAGACTTTACACACAGTAGTAGTAACACGTTTGTCGTGGTCTCATGGTTTTAGATGTGGGTGGGTGGCTGACTGTGGGACATTGCCCACACATAAAACAAACAAACAAACAAACACACACACACACACACACACACACACACACACACACACACACACACACACACACACACACACACACACACACACACACACACACACACACACACACACACACACACACACACACACACACATGGCGCTAGTTGTGTGTGTGTGGTATAAAATGTACTATAAACCCGGCTATGAATGATATATATCAACAAACCCTTCTATAGAAAGAAGCATAATATGGATGGGAAGAAATGTGGAAAGTTTGGTGTGTGTAGGTACTAGGGAAAATGGAGTTCCAAGACTTTGTGTGTAAGTAAAATGCATAAAAACTAGTTTTTCATAAAACAAAGTTTTTGTATTGTAAAATGCCATACATTTTTATTTGAAACAGCTATTTACAAACACAACACCCAATCAAACCATTAGTAATAGACAACCTAAACACATGCGTGATAACTGAATAACATAATAACATGATAATAATGATGTTATTGAACCGAACAGAACTACACACAGGCTACAAACAAACAGTGTGTAGTAACAGTGTAGTAACAGTGTAGTACCCTCTAAATATTTGAATAGATATCACTATGACACTTTCCCAGTTTGTTATGTACATATAAACTAAGAAAAGATATATTGCAAGTTTTCTGAATTGTATGTTTATATATGCAAATGAGGCATATAATATAACAGAAAAAAAGCAAAAAGGCGATTTTGGGGGTGCTGTCTCGCCTAATATTTTTATTAGTGCTGTCAATAGATTACATTTTCTTTATTAATCTCACAATTTTCTGTAATTAATCTAGATTAATCTAGATAAAAAATCGCATTTTTCTACTTAAGACCGAAGCTTGTAACAGATATTTACTTGAGTAAAATCATGGAATTAATGTAGAATCAACACAAAGAAAGTATATTTAGATTCAAAGACTATTTTAATAGCTTTCTTTGATTTTTGAATACAGTTTCTCTCCTGTGAAATACAAATGTTCAAAAAAACCATCAACATTGACTCAGTTTTAACTGTTTCAGCGCCAATGATGAAAAAAGTCGGGTTATCTCGCCGGTGGTTGAAAAGTTGTTTTAATCGTTATTTCTTTTATTCGCTATATCCATTCATAATTCATCCATCCAGCCTGATGTTATCATTGGGAATGGCTCTGAGATCGCAAATGGCCAATACCGCCGCCTAACGCCCTGCGGCCGGTATTGCACATCATTGGAATCCCTCTGGCTTGGGCTGTGCATCGATCTAAGAAGTCCAGTCTGGGTTTTCCTTCTTGGGCATGACTAACGCTATAACACACGGATTGGGGACACTGGACCACCGTGGATTAATTTGTTTTGGTGCATAAACGTTGGACAGACGACTGCGATCAATATTTGGAATGGCGATCATGAATTGGATTATTGTTTGTGCAGTACATCAGAGACTAGGTAAATTACCAATCTTATATATGTTACCAATCTTGCGTTGATCCAATGATTTTTTCGCCACCATCGCAGCGTGTGTCTGTAATGTACTGTGTAATATAAGCCATTGGTGGCGCTTGAAGCATATAACCCCCCCCCCACCCTTTCGTGCGTGCATGATGAAACATAATACCGATAATCTAGCGTTTATTTCAGAATTATTCATAAATCAGGCGAGACATGGTACGATTTCTAAGGAAATGCATTGAAGCGCGGTTTGCTGGAGTTTCTTGGGATTAGACAGGAGCACTCTAAAACTATACTCATATTCACCACGGTATAAAACGGAAATGTATGTATGAAAAAATTATCTGTTTCTTGCATGTTGACCGGAAGAAACTCACTGACAATCAACGTGTTTATTAGATCCATAGCTATAATATTTAATATCGTTTTTAGCCCTGCAAACACCGCCATGTATCCCAATTCTTTAAAGCGCTGGCCTTCTTACCACAAGGTAAACAGCGACCTCTAGGCGCTGATTGAGTTAAAGACTTCTTTCTTATATCCGCGGCTCTAACAGAAATAAAAACAACTCAGGCCTGTTACGATTGGGGGTGATGATGAAGGTGATAACACAATATGCAGACAAGGGAGAAGGAACGGAGGCAGAGACGTGGGGTGATGCTTAGTTTACTAACTAATCCAAAAAACAATACAAATGAAAGGCACCACTACTAACAAAACAACGAAGAAAAACAAGAAAACGACAGGGGTAGACAGGTTTGAACTCACTAGACATCAACAGGGAAGGCATGCACGACACGGGGAAAACGAGGAGACAATGACGCCACAAAGATCCCAACAAACCACAAGCAATAAATACAGACACTAATTAACACTGATTACTAATGGGAAACACCTGGGGGAAGAAGGCACTAGAACTAAAACAATAATCAAAACAACAGGAGGAGGAACTAGGCAATACAAAACACAGGAGAAGAATACCAAACACAAAGAACAACCTAAACAGATAACACTTGTAATAAATAACCTAATTGTAACAACAGTAGATTTCTAATGCAATCAGTGAGCATCTTCACCGACTGCATTAACTGCAGGTGAACACCAGATGGTGCTATAACACCACCATCAATCCCCTGTGTGGGACAGTAACTCCTATTGTCCCTACTGTCAATGTGGGGTTGCCTCTCCCAACCTTGTGCAGGTCTGGGAGTGTAACAGGCCTATGTTAAAGTGCAGATTGGCTTAGAGGACGATAATGTCTTGTATGTAGGGCTGACCTTCGAATTTCTTTTTGGAATTCGAAGCTTCGGGGCCGAGCTTCGAGATAAAAAATTTAATTAAATTTCTTTTCTTTTTTTTCACATTTCTTTTATGTTGCAGGACTTGTACAGCACTTTGTTCAACTTTGTCAGTGCTGTAAAGTTTAAACCTTTTTAAATCTTAGACAAATGAAAAACTTTGCTTTCATGAAATATTGTAAGCCGTTTGAGGCTTTATAAAAGCAGCACAATGAACACAAATCTGTCAGTGCAGAGTCCGACCTCATCTTAAATAACAAACAGCATTGCTTGTTGTAGTTAACACTTTCCACGCCAACCGTTCTGTGCCAAAAAATTTATATAGTGTTTGTTTTTTTTCGATTTTAATATTATATTCAATGTCACGGACCTGTATGTTGCCGTTAAAAGGCCTACTGGGACCCCAAGGGTGCAGTACCGGCCAGATCCTGCTAGGTGGCAGTATCGAGAGTGCAGTAAACCCTGTTCCAGACCGTGTGTTACATTTAAATCCCACTGGGCGGAGATTTTTTGTCCAGGGAAGCCTAGAGGTTCACTCGATCACATTGGAACGCGTCCAGGACACTCGATGCATGTGTTGTGCCAGATTATGTCGCGGACCAGATGGACACCAATACTGGAAATCACGATCAAACAATTGGAATATTGTTTTTGGAATACCCCCGATCAAAGGTAAGGACTATCTGACGTCAATTCCAGCTTGATCGTACAATGTTTTCATATCGATACAGCTGATCAGCGTGTGTGGTGTTCAATACGAATGCCATTACTGGCCATCAAAGCATAAAAAAACGACCCCCCCCCCTTTTCATGCATTCATGATGAAACATAATACCTATTACCGGTATATACATTTGATTTGGAAATAGTAGCGTGTCCAGGCAAGAAACGCCAATGCTTATAGTAGAATTCACGTAGCGCCCTATAACTCAGCTTTTCAGGAATGATCACGGATCACTCCTAAACTATACAATATTCAACGTTAAATGAATGACCTTCTGTGTTAAGACTGTTAGTAAGCCAGTGTAAAGTAAAGTAAAGATATCGAGCATACATTTGTCAAATGTCGAAATGTGCAACCCTAGTTTCACATAGTGGTATGATGAGACGTATTCTTCATATGGCTGGATGTACCGCACCGTGACACCCGTACCGTACCGTTTTTTTATGCTTTGATCGTCACCAACGGCATACGTTCTGGAGTACGTTACACATGGTCGCAACGATCAATGTGAAATCATGTTTGGATCAAAGCAGGATTGGTGTCATATAGTCCTTACCTTCACTAGGAGGTACCCCAAAAAGAATATTCCAATTGTCTGATCGCGATTTCCAGTATTGGTGTCCATCGTGTTGCCAACATAATCCACCACAACACATGCATCGGGGGCATTGGACACGTTCCAATGCCATCGAGTGAACCGCTAGATTCGCCTGACCAAGAAAACTCTGCACGGAGACATTTTAATGTAACACTGTGTGTGAAAAAAAGGTTTCGAAGGGTGGGCGATACTGCCACTACCTGGATGCGGCCGGTATTGCACTCTAGCGATCTCAGAGTGGTTCCCTATGGTAACCACGAGGTCCGTGTGAGAGAAATTAAAAAAAATATTGAATAAAATAAATAACGTTAAAAACCCGACTATACTGGGGTTTTCGGGGGTCCTGGCGCTCAACGCATGGCGAGATAACCCAACTATCCTCAGGTCTGGCGCTGATTGAGTTTTTGAGTTAAAATTCATCAAAGCTTTAGGCAAAACCTTGTGTTCTATATACTGTACTAGGCTGGTTTGCCGAGTGATGGACATCTTTCCACATTGTGGAAGCATCAGTTACCCTCCTATCCATCATCTGATGTTATGCCCCCCCCCCACCCACTGTTGGGTTAAGATAATTAGAATGACCTTTGTCGTTACCACTGAACTTCCTGTCTCTCTCTTCTCTCTCTCTTTGACTATCTCTATAGTATTCCTCTCTCTATCTCTTTCTCGTTCTCTTTAATTCTATTTCTATCTCTATCTCTCTCTCTCTCTCTCTCTCTCTCTCTCTCTCTCTCTCTCTCTCTCTCTCTCTCACAAACACACACACACACACACAAACACACACACACTATCTCTCTCTCTCTGTATCTCTCTCTCTCTCATCTGATTAGCTGTCAGAGCCACACATGGTGCCATCTATCCAATCTGACCTGTCAAACAGCTGCCTAACCTTAACATGACTCCTGTCAAAAGCCCATAGATAGATAGATAGTGTGTGTGTGTGTGTGTGTGTGTGTGTGTGTGTGTGCGTGTGTGTGTGTGTGTTTGACAGAGATAGAGAGATAGAGAGAGAGAGACACACAGAGAGAGAGGGAGAGGGAGAGGGAGAGGGAGAGGGAGAGAGCGTGTGACAGGAAGACAAACAGCCATCTAACCTATCTTTGACTCCTGTCACAAACCATTAGTCTCCCTCTATAAGGCTGATACCTACTTTTGATATCAATTTGAAGGCATCAAAACCTAGTGTGAAAATGTGATGCAAAGCAACAACATGGAAACAATGAAAAGGTTCAGTGATCACTGAGAACTCAATCTTTCCTATAGCGTATGGACAGTTTTATTGAGATAATGAATTTATCATAATCTCATATTTAGAAAAGCAGAGGTCATGTACAAATGTCATTCAGAGCATCATTTACACTGTTGCATAATGAAAATGTCAGTAAGGCAAGTCCCCCCAGGTGAACACGATGATTTGGGCTGGATAGGACTACTGCAGTTTCATAAAACATATAACACAATCATCAAAAGCAACTGCTAATATTGTTCATGTTCATGATTTTGCACAAGCTGCGTCATATACACCAAGCTACAGTACTGCAAAACATTAGCCATTTTCTCAAAATGATGTATTCCCTTTATGGTTTGTGCTTGTTATTGTTGTCATGTTACAACCAGCTATACTCTTTAATCAACTGACATTGAGAACTATCTACCAGCTGTTCAGCTTAAAAACCTCTGCTGTTGCTCTCTCTGTTTTGGAGCCTCCTCTAACTAGTGATGTTTGTGTTCTACAGGGTGGTACCGAATGTAATTTTTTAACATTTGAAGCTTCGATCGAAGTATTCGAACGAAGCTTCAAATGTCTATAAAAAAAAAGATTTCCTAAAAGAATTTAATAATGCTTAAAGTGATTAATCTGATTAAATGAGTATTTTTCTTTTATTAAATCAACTTTCTTTAACCCTTTCACTGCCAAACCGTGGGTAGTGTGATAGTAAAGGGTTAACCTTCTGTAGTGTGGCAGTGAAAGGGGTTAATGAATATAACTCATCAGTTTCGTCAACATAAATAATCCAATAAGGGCAGTTGGTATGAAAGTGATGGTGACGTCTTATAGTATAATATTAGTGTAGCCTAATCTTTAACTGCAACTGTGAAGAAACCCCCCATTGGTTTAAACAGATTGAATAAAAAATAAACATTAAAAAATATATATATTCGAATGTTGATTTAGAATTCGAATGTCAACATTATGATTGAAGCTTCGAAGCATTCGGTACAGCCCTACTATGCACCAGTGGAGGTTTCTCTATGACAACACGTGAAACACAAATTCACTCATAATTCATAATTATTATTAATTTACATATATATATATATATATAATTTCTTTTTTTTTTATTAAAATTTTTCTTTCTTCAAAAATTGCCAGCTATGAGCAGGCCTGCACTGCAGTAATGACTGCAGTAATATTCGTGCAGAATATCTGCACAGGTTGACCCATTTTAAATAAATAGCCAATCAAAATAGGCTATTCACTTCATCTAAGCACGGACTGTGCAGTTAAACTCTTGCCATTGAATGGAGGATTGAATGATTGACAGCCTTGACAATCCAATAATACACAGAGGATGAATGATTGGCAGCCTTTGAAATCCAATCAGAGTCTGCCTGGTAAAATACATGCAGAAGTGCAGCTGGACTGGCGTCAGTGTTCTAGTCAAAGTTGTGTTCCATCATCTCATGTGTGCATTTTGCCTGAAGAAGAACATTAATTTGCCTAATATAATCATTCATATTTTAAGATCTTTATTCACTTGATCACTTATTGTTGTGCACTGGATGATATATTTTTTTTTTTATCTCAGTTGAAGACTAGTGTAGTTGTAGTTGACGTGAACGTGCCATCTTGGACTGTGAAGGCAAGCTAACTTGTAGCTAGTAGTTTACAGTACAGCTGTAACAACACACAGTAGGCTAAATTAAACTTTGCGCCAACATTAGGACCGAAGTATAAACCAGCAACTGAGCAACATGAAGAAGTAGACTTATGCACCTGGATCAGAAAAAAGTAAGTTGTAGTGTTTGTAAAACGAAAGCCTGATTAGCCTGGATGCTAACGTTAGCCAACTGTTTAGAGAACAATACTTGTAGTAGACTTGATTAAGGGATTGAAACGTTGTTAACTTGGCTATGTCACATATAAACACAATGTAATGTATCACGTTGGCTGCTGGCTGCTAATGCAGCCTGCAGATAATATTTGCATGTGCACTGTGTTAGTGTAAATGAATGAATGTTGCCGCTAGCTTGTGGCTAGGCTAGCGTTCTTTGCTAATGGCTAACGTTAGCTAGCCGAATTGTTTAGAGACTTGATTAAAGGATTGAAACGTTGTTAACTTGGCTATGTCACATATAAACACAATGTAATGTATCACGTTGGCTGCTGGCTGCTAATGCAGCCTGCAGATAATATTTGCATGTGCACTGTGTTAGTGTAAATGAATGAATGTTGCCGCTAGCTTGTGGCTAGGCTAGCGTTCTTTGCTAATGGCTAACGTTAGCTAGCCGAATTGTTTAGAGACTTG
>NC_140170.1:130133544-130163649 GCF_963971535.1 Notolepis coatsorum | reverse complement strand
AGCATTACGATGGCATGAGCAGCTGGCTAACGTGAGCTATCAGGATTCAGACCCTGTTAGCTCAGAGTTCCTCTTTCAACTTAAGAAGCATTAAACAAAATGGCCCAGTCATCTATTCACCTTTGTTTAATACACACAGCGTTGTCTCTAATGTTATCTAACTACTGATAGCTCGCGATATCATCAGTTTTGATGCTGGCTAAGTAGCGTGAGCTAACGGTAGCTTCTAGCCACAATACTCCATTGACGTTAGCATGCAGCTAACAATGCTACAATGCATCCGATCGTTTTTTAGCCTAAACTATCCGCTCTTGGTGGTCACTTGTGTTGATGTTAGTTTTGTTTCATCAACAAATGACAGGCAGAACACACAGTGAATGTATCCGTTTTGTTTATTGCACTTTTATTAGGCTTTGCTGAAAAAAGAATTGCTGCATTGAGCAAGATGGTGGCGCGGCATAGACGCCTGCCTTATTTACATTTTCTTTGCTGGAGCTTCCAGGAAGTGTATTGGCACATTCGTTCTGATTGGTTGAAATTGCCTTCATGTTTGCCACCTACTGCCACCTACTGCTTTGGCAGTGTACTACATCAGTGTGCTCTGGTGACAAAACGAAAAAAAAACGAAAGTGTGACTCGAGGCGCATGACGTCGCGGCGATACGCGGCGATGCGTATAAGAAAACAATACGAAGATGATACGAAAGGTGTAACCTCAGCCAGAGTGTGTGTGTGTGTGTGCATGTGAGAGGAAACAATTCAAGCCCTGTGAACAGCTCCCACCTAATTAAGACATGAAGCTTGTCACATTAACATACTCCACACAATGCCCCCACTGGGCCCTGTGCTCTGGCCCTGAACTGGGTTGGAACGACGTGCGTGTGCGTGTGTGTGTGTGTGTGTGTGAGAGATAGATAGATAGAGAGAGAGAGAGAGAGAGAGAGAGAGAGAGAGAGAGAGAGAGAGAGAGAGAGAGCGAGAGCGAGAGAGAGAGAGAGAGAGAGAGAGAGAGAGAGAGAGAGAGAGAGAGAGAGAGAGAGGGGGGGAATAGGGTGAGAGATAGTTAATTATAGCAGAAAGTAGAACTAGGCCACTGTGGCATGTCCAGTGACTGGGACACAGACACACAAAGTACATATTGAAAGCTACTCTGGGTGCACTGTGGAGCAGCATCAGTGTTTATGTCAGGGCTGTATAGACTGGGTCCTATTGACTTTACATGTGTGGTTAACTAGCCACAGCTACAGGTCTCCAGTATGAAGAACAGCATGTGCTGAGAAAGGACTCTATGGATCGTACGGATCATTAGCAGGTAGAAAACAGGGCTATGGGTCGAGAATTCTGAACCCAAGCCCAAAGCAAAGACGATTGAGACTGCTGTGTTATTTTATATCTATTATATCTATATGTACACTCGACGTGAATGTAAATTAGGGAATTTTAGCTTTTGAGTTTAAATAAAGGTTTGAAATCAAATTAAATTAAATAAACCTGTATGCAAAGATCCAAATTATTATTATTGTGCAATGTGCATATGATATTTTGAATGACAACTAGGGGTCCTAAATCCCCCCATATGTGGTCCGAAAAGACACATTGGAGCTCCGCTTATGAGTTAAATATGCAGAGAAACGCTGGAAAACCTGGGAAATAAAAGATATTGAATAATTGAAAGGAGAATTAACTAGTCGAAAGTATCACTTGAATGTTTTATAAAGAACTCTTTGAAAGGCAAAAAGGGTTGTTCCTTCCAGCAAAATAAGTGAAGTAGGTAAACTAAATTCCATTCTAACTTCCCTAATTGATTATCCTCTTAAAAATTATATTGGCAATACCATATTCCAGCAGAGTCTCATCCATCCTATAATAGGAAAAATCCTTCTCACACTCATAATGAAAGTGTGACACTGTAGTGCACGTGATCTTGCATATAAAATGCACCTAATCGCCCTCTTTAGAATTATAATAATAATAATAATAACTTTATTTGTATAGCACTTTTCATACAGAGGTTGCAGTTCAAAGTGCTTCACAACAGTAAAAAAATACAGGCATAAGCTAGCATAATTTGTTTTTTAATTAAAATACAAAGAGATAGAGAGGTAGCAAGGTAAGGCAAAAATCACAGTTCTTCAGTAATACAAATAATAAAATAGAATAGATTAGATAGAGTAAAAAAAGTGCGGTTTGATTAAGTTTAAAATAGGCTAAAAATAATAAAATAGAACGGACAGTAAAAAAGTGTGATAAGATTGTTCAATACAAAATAATATAACAACAGATCAGTGTATCGCTCTTAGTACTTTGAGTTTCTTTACAAAGTTCTAACATACAACAGAGCATCGCTCTAACATACAACAGAGCAGTGCATCGCTCTTAACACTTTGAGTTTCTTTACAAAGTTCTAACATACAACAGAGCATTGCTCTAACATACAACAGAGCAGTCCTTCGCTCTAACATACAACAGAGCAGTCCGTCACTCTAACATACAACAGAGCAGTCCGTCGCTCTAACATGATACTGTACAACAGAGCAGTCCGTCACTATTAACACTTTGAGTTTCTTTACAAAGTACAGTTCTAAATTACCTTATAGAAAAACAGAGCAGTGCATTGCTCACAACAACAGAGCATCGCTCTAACATCATAGAACCGACATATGAATTTGATTGGAAGTGTATGAAAGTAGGTAGGGTAAGAATAGTGCAGGTAAGGTACATTATGGTACACAATTATGTCCCTTTAAAGGAGCCACCAGTGTAGTGTTTTGTCTTATGCAAACTGAACAGCTACAAACTGACCAACTACACAAATGGAAAGTTATCTCACCTTTAAACTATTACAAAGCTACCAGAAAGCTAGCACCGGATGGCCTGCATCAAACTAAACGTCTTTTGCATGATAACATTAGCAAAAAATCTTTGTCAGCCATTTTAAGGCGTACATGCAAAATGACGAGAATATACAGTACATGACATTTCTATCAAAGAAACAACTTGTCAATTATGTGCTTGTAAAATGCTGGAACATAATTTAATCTGCCTATCTGTCTAGATATGGTGTTATCTAAGTTGAAAGCTAAAGGTTGTTCCAGGGTATGATGTTGTTGCACTCTAACGGTTAGTACAGGGAATGATGTTGTTGCACTCTAAAGGTTAGTACAGGGGATGATGTTGTTGCACTCTAAAGGTTAGTACAGGGGATGATGTTGTTGCACTCTAAAGGTTAGTACAGGGGATGATGTTGTTGCACTCTAAAGGTTAGTACAGGGAATGATGTTGTTGCACTCTAAAGGTTAGTACAGGGGATGATGTTGTTGCACTCTAAAGGTTAGTACAGGGGATGATGGTGTTGCACTCTAAAGGTTAGTACAAGGGATGATGGTGTTGCACTCTAAAGGTTAGTACAGGGGATGATGTTGTTGCACTCTAAAGGTTAGTACAGGGGCCTAGATGGAGCAGCATGCAGAAAGTTCTGTCACATCTGTCCCATAATATAATCCATTTGAGCACATGTGATATACATAATTGTATCTAATTTAACAGAGAAGACCTTTAGGCTGTGAGGGGTGTTTTAGGGCATGGTACGTATGGGCCTTGGTAAACTCCTGCCACATCTGGTCCATAACAATAACCACTTCTCACATGTAGCATACGAGATAATTTAATCTAATTTTACAATGTAATAATATATATATATATATAGGAGGCTTTTACTTTACAAGTTGTCCAAAGCAACGGCCTGGACAAAATAGGCCAGTCAGGGGACAGGTGCATCCTACAGGCCAGCCTAAGCTCTGGTAACTCATACTGGTCTGTCAGTGACTACAGCCAGGAGAGTGAGCTAGCTAAGGATTCCTCACTGTGCCATGGCCTTGCATGTTCTTCTGTTTTATGGGTCTCTCTTCAATGGTTGCCAAAATATTTTACGTAGAAATGACCTGAGAAAGCATTCGTAATAAATACAAATAATAAAGTAATTAACTTATTTCTACGTTATTACATAATAATGAACCTGTAATTTGTGTGCCATGATATTATGAAGTGATACCAAAACATATATATGCTACACAAACAGACACAAAAATAAACATGCCTGTGGTGTGCAGCATTTAACTTCAATCAATCAGCCCCATTTACACCCAAGCCAACATAATAGCCTTGCCCACTTTAGCCAGAACACACCTTTGTATAGATCTTTTCCAACTTGACAACATTCTAAATGGGCTCAATACGTTGGTTTCCTGTTGCAATGTTTGCTAATACAATAGCTGACAAGAAATAAGCTTGGGCCGAATCTGTTCCCCTAGCAATGGAATTCTACTGAAAAGGTCTATAACAAAGGCCCAAGGGTTGATAGTGTCTAAGTGGCTACAGTGTGCTTTTCCATAGAAACAAAGGGAGGGCTTGGGAAGTGAAAAGACAAGTGCAGCAGTAATGGGTGAACTATGGTGGATAGCGTTCGACAGTCGCCACTGAATAAAAAGTGTAGGCCAGTGTGGTAGATTGTGACACAGACTAGCATGCTGCATGATTAGTTAGACTGGTTTCATATGGTTTCTTTAGGCTGGATGAGGCAGTATGGAGCTGTGTATCCAGTCAGCTGCTGCGGTGGATTTAGCTAAAGGTTGTTTGAGGACAACATAGGCTTAGACCAATCTGTCCCACAGCATTAACCCCCTTTCACTCTAAAAATAAATGTTTAATTATACATTTGATCTGTGTGCAGTAGAGGATAAAGGTTATGTAAGGCCATGGCAGTCACCTCTCCTCAGTTACATTTAGCCAATAAAATTAACCCACTTTCAATGATGATGCTGATGATGGTGATGATGATGGAAGTGATGGTGATGATACTCATGGTGATGATGATGATGATGATGATGGTGATGATGATGGAAGTGATGGTGATGATACTCATGGTGATGATGCTGATGATGGTGATGATGATGGAAGTGATGGTGATGATACTCATGGTGATGATGATGATGGTGATGATGATGGAAGTGATGGTGATGATACTCATAGTGATGATGATGATGATGGTGATGATGATGGAAGTGATGGTGATGATACTCATGGTGATGATGATGATGATGATGATGATGATGGTGATGGTGATGGTGATGATGATGGTGGTGGTGATGATGATGATGATGATGATGATGATGATGGTGGTGATGATGATGATGATGATGATGATGATTATGATGGTGGTGGTGGTGATGATGATGATGATGATGATGATGATGATGATGATGATAGCTAATGCCTATGTAGTTAAAGCCACAACCAAACACCCTCCCCCAGTCATGTCGAACCTAATAGTGACCCATTACGCTGGGAATAATACCAGTCTAATGTACCTTGTCTGATAGAGCAACCCATTAAACTAGACAGTGTTTCAGGACAGGCCTAGATTAATCTGGCAAATACATGCCTATTGATGCAGGACTGAGTAGCCTTAGGGAAGCAGGGTTGTGACCAGAAGGTCGCTGGTTGAAATCTGACTGACGGAGTGAATGCTTCCCTACCCTCAACAACTTCTGCTAAGGCACTTCTGCTCCAGTCGAGCTACTCAGTGGCCAACACAAGCAGGGTTTCCCATTAATTACCTAGACTGTGGCGGCCCGCCACAGTCTAATTAGTCCCGCCACAGTTGTATAATGAACCAAAAAACAAATTTAATAAAGAAAAAAAGATTTTTTATTTATTTATATATATTTTTTTACTATTTTTTTTAATAAATATAAAGTTTGCCAATAGGGATGTATCAGTAGTATTGGCAGTGGTAGTAGTCGTAATAGTAATCCACTATATTTCTTTATTTTCTAAAAAATAAACCAGTTCAACACAGGCTTAATTTCTTTGATGGCTCAAATGTATGCTCTAGTCCAGTGGTTCCCAAACCTCTCCTCAAGGCACCCCAGCCGTTCCATGCATTTGTTAAATTCCACCACCAGTACATCTGATTCAACTAATAAAGGGCTAGTTAAGTTGAATCAGGTGTGCTGGTGGTGGAATTTAACAAATACATTGAACGGCTGGGGTGCTTCGAGGAGAGGATTGGGAAGCACTAGTCTAGTTGATTTTGTGTTTTGACCACAAAGTTCATAATAGATCTAGCCTCTTTATTTTGCTCTCAAAGTGCACCAGATTGATGCATTTAACTTTTAAATCTACACAAAAAAAAACGTAGAGGGTCGGAGGTTCACCCCCCATAGTATCTGAAAATCCTGTGGGAAACACTGACAAGCATATTGTGGTTGTACTGGGCAGCTCAGGTGTGAATGTGGGTATGAATGAGAAGGGTGGGTTAATACATACACACTGCTAGCAAATTAGACCTACAGTGCAATACAGTTTCATATTTTATAGACTTAGCATTAAATCAACTATGAATCATCGTGCAGCCCCCAAAACTCTTTGTGGGACACTTAAGCAGGTGCAGATATTCATTATAGAGAAGGCTATTAAGGGCAAGCGATAAGATAAAAGCAAGGACCATTATGTCTTTCCCTGTAGCAGGGTGAAATACATTGACTTTAAGCTGTTAAGTGTTTATTAATGTGTAGTTACTCTGGGCTAAAGGTTCCTTTAGGATTGGTCCTGGCAGCAAATAGTCCTCATCAGGTTCAATCAAAATATATATCAGTACCCATAGCATGACATATAGCATGGCCTATAGCATGACATATAGCATGACATATAGCACGACATATAGCATGGCCTATAGCATGACATGTAGTATAACACATAGCATGACATATAGCACAACATATAGCATGACATATAGCATGACATATAGCACGACATATAGCATGGCCTATAGCATGACATGTAGTATAACACATAGCATGACATATATCACGACATATAGCATGACATATAGCATGGCCTATAGCATGACATATAGCATGACATATAGCATGACATATAGCATGGCCTATAGCATGACATGTAGCATGACACATAGCATGACATGTAGCATGACATATAGCACAACATATAGCATGACATATAGCATGACATATAGCATGGCCTATAGCATGACATATAGCATGACATATAGCATGGCCTATAGCATGACATGTAGCATGACACATAGCATGACATGTAGCATGACATATAGCACAACATATAGCATGGCCTATAGCATGGCCACAAATTGCCATTACAACACAAAAAAATTGTAATTGAGGACAGAGAAAGCTACAAGCTGATAGGTTAGAGTTATGACTTTTAATATACAATGGGAAATGTTAATCAGATGGAAGAAGAGTTTTAGTAGGCAATTCCTCTGGACTAGAGGTTGTTTGAGGACAGGCCCTATACAGGTGAGACTATGAGTTACCAGCTGATATGCCAGTTCCATCCATTAATACTAGTAACAATTGGAGCTGTTCTCAGGCCTATAATACACAAAGAAGCTCTGCACTTACTGGCCGCTCTTACACAAGCCATTATATATAATCGGACCACAGTTTATGAACAGCAGGCCACCACAAGAATACAACAACAACAAACAATACATCATCGATGCAGAGAACTGTCCTGTCATACTCTATTCTAGTAGATGCTAGGTCACCCCATTCCATTTGGTGAGACCATTGTATTATATTCTAAATATATTTGAAGAGTTCCTATCCAGACTGTGACAGCCATGCAGACTCAAGCTGTATGATGAGGAGTTAGCAGGTTGTCAAAGAAATAAATGAAACAATGGGGGTAATACCACATACAATAAAGCATTTTACCCATAACATGTTTTGCATATCTACTGTGGAGTGCTCCTCCTCCTCTTCATCATCCTTACTGGTTATAATTAGAAGTAGGAGACAGATGCTGATGTCTGTTAATTTCCTTTCACTAATTCACCATGAATCACAGCCATGCAGATGTCAGCTACACTAATACTGTACAAGAGCATAGTCTGCATACACATGTACATGTAAATGCACACACACACACACAGACACACACACTATGTGCACATAAACACATACATGTACATACACATACAGTACACATGCACACAAACACACACACACACACACACCCCTTGTACATACTTTATTTTAATCTGCAGATCAAATCACATTTGCACATTGAATTCAAATGACACAGGTTCAACATGCTTTTGGAACACTGACGGATACAAAAAGCATCTTCTCTGCTGGCTACAGCCAAATCTGGCATTTCTCATTGACTGGCCTGCAATCCTCCGGCCACTAATGGCAAGTTTATGAACATGCCCATTGCCCAATGCTACAATATATCAAAATCATTAATAACGTTTGATTCTGGAACATCATCCATTCAAAATCAGTCAGTGGTCGCATGTAATCACCACAGTCCAGCCTCTCCCCAAGTGACAAGCCAGGGAGCAAGGATTCTTACTGTTGTTTGTAGTAATCTAATGTTGTAACCATGCAGACACATGTCCACCAACACAGTGTCCAAAACATCCAAACATAGTGAAACGTCTATTGCATTAACAATGGTTACAACGGGCGGTCAGTGGCGTAGCGGAGATTGCGTGAGATGGTATAAATGACTCAAAATGCCATATTCTTTGAGATACAGCCATTAAATAACAGGCAGAATGCTTGACAACAGAAGGGTCTGGTGCAGGTTGGTGATGTGTGGATGATTCATTCTACTGACTGCCTCGTTGACAGCTGGGATTGTCTCTCAAGACCCTCATAATAATATTGTAAAATGTCAAAGAATGCAGGCAGAGCTCTCAAATCAACCTGTTTTTCTTTTCTCCAATTCCTGAAGAGCAGCTTAGAAGAAACAGTGTTAGTGTTAATGTTAACGTGTTAGTGTTGCTTTAGGCCTATATATGTATATATTTATTTGTAGATGCGAATACCTCTATTGACCATATTCACACAGCAGCCAAGAGCAAAATGGAACAGGCGGAAAGGAATCTCATCCTGGAATGACATAAGAGCAAAATGGCCATGTGTGACTATTCATCAGACAATGTCGACAGTAACCTGGTAAGAACGCTCCTGGTAGGAAAACACCATTACATGTTACTGACATTCTTGCTGTGTTTACAGGGTATCGTTTTTCAGTTTTTAAGGTAAGTTACTGACATTCTGAGCCATGTTTATACTGTAGCCAAATGACGGACATCTTGATGTTCCTGGTGTTTCGCTATTGGCAATTTGGTGATTTGGAGGAGAGAGAGAGAGAGAGAGAGAGAGAGAGAGAGAGAGAGAGAGAGAGAGAGAGAGAGAGAGAGAGAGAGAGAGAGAGAGAGAGAGAGAGAGAGAGAGAGAGAGAGAGAAGAGCCCCTAGAGCATGTGTAACTTCAATACATGTGAGAATGTCTGTCCTTATAATGTTGTCTTGAACATCTAACAAGGACACAGACACAGCATGGTAGAAGCGTTCTTGCTAGTCTTACACAAAGTGCCGTGAGCCGCCACCCTAGTGGGTGTGGCTTACAGTAACATTTCAAGAGATGTATTCATCACATACATACACAAGACATGTACTGAAATGAAGGTGGCCATGCCCGCCTTGTTTGTGCAAAAATACAAAATAATAAAATAGAATAATAAAATAAGTAAGTGTGAGTGAATTACTAAGTGAATTACTGAGTGGATGAGATAGTGACCCTGCCGGTCATAGAGGTGCTTTTGCAAAATCCACATTGTGATGTACTATAAATGATTATAGCAATATTGTGTATCTATCGATGTTGTTTTTATGTGGTTGTGTTTCTGCCGGTATATGCCTTGCATGGAAAGAGAGAGGAGAGAGAGAGAGAGAGAGAGAGAGAGAGAGAGAGAGAGAGAGAGAGAGAGAGAGAGAGAGAGAGAGAGAGAGAGAGAGAGACAGAGAGAGAGAGACAGAGAGAGAGAGAGAGAGAGAGAGAGAGAGAGAGAGAGAGAGAGAGAGAGAGAGAGAGAGAGAGAGAGAGAGAAGAGAGAAAGAAGAGAGAGAGAGAGAGAGAGAGAGAGAAGAGAGAGAGAAAGAGAGAGAGAGAGAAGAGAGAGAGAGAGAGAGAGAGAGAAGAGATGAGAGAGAGAGGCCAGAGAGAGAGAGAGAGAGTTCACCCACACACACCTCATGGCGGTGCTCTCCTCTCTATGATGCGGTTGGCGCTGTGCAGTAAAGGAGGCTGATGTGGCAAAGCCTCGACAGGAACACGACTGGCACACACATGACAACGTGCACAATCATGGTAAATGGAGTGGACATGACAAGCCGCAAGGGCAGGTGTCCTTGAGCAGATATTAAGGTGGCACATTAAATACAGTAAATACAGTGGACATGACAAAGCCGCAAGGGAGCAGATATTAAGGTGGCACATTAAATACAGTGAATACAGTGGACAATACAAATATTGCTCTGTCTCAGCTATTATTGGCAGCTTAGCCACGTGGAGGTGCTATGTGTACCTTAAGTGTTCAGTGCTGCTTGGCCCGATACATTTGATTCCCTGTTGTGTTGTCGGGCCTTACAAATTTTATTTGATTTTATCTGATTTCTGTTTATGTAATATATTTGTGGAACCAAATAAAATATTCAAATGTGTGTGTGTGTGTGTGTGTGTGTGTGTGTGTGTGTGTGTGTGTGTGTGTGTGTGTGTGTGTGTGTGTGTGTGTGTGTGTGTGTGTGTGTGTGTGTGTGTGTGTGTGTGTGTGTGTGTGTGTGTGTGTGTGTGTGTGTGTGTGTGTGTGTGTGTGTGTGTGTGTGTGTGCAATCCCTACGTCCATACAGTGCATCTCTCATCCAGCTGAAAGCAGGGGGGATTTGATGGAGGAAGTAGAAATATGAAATGGCTCTCTAATCTGTTCTCTAGACAGAGAGACTGTGAACTGAACAGGCCGGAGGTCGATCTCCATTCGTCCACTCTCCCTCTCTATGGACCAACCAGCTTACATGTATAAAAAGCCATGGTAATATCCTCCTCAATCAACAGCACTCTGGGAAATATCAACTCTACTCTAGTCACCTCACCTCAAGCACAGTGGAGCGGACAGAGAGAGTGTACATTCTGTTTGAGATTCTGTCTCACTCTTGTTATTTCACTTCTCTTTCTCTGATCTCCCTCCCCCTCTCTATATATGGGTGGGTGGGGGGGAATCAAGGAAAGAGAGTGAAAGAACAAGAGTGAGACAGAATCTCAAACAGAATGTCACTGAAATTTCAGGACAGATAAGCAGACAGCCATATGCACACACACACACACACACACACACACACACACACACACACACACACACACACACACACACACACACACACACACACACACACACACACACACACACACACACACACACACACACACACACACACACACACACACACACACACACACACACACACACACACACACACACACGTTATTACAGTGCAGGGGACATCATAGGACAGTCTGGTATTTCAAGGTATTTCAATCAACTAGTTCATTGTCACATAGAGCAGCTGACTGAGAGAGATGGAGAGATAGAGAAAGAGAGAGCGAGATTATGGGTCAGAGGGAGACGAGAGAAGGCAGTGTAGAGAGGAGAGAGGTGGAGGTAGAGGCTAGAAATATGGATGAAGAGAGGGACATGCTACAGAAGAGGGGGATGGTATGGCAGAGAAAGAAGGATGATGAGAGAGAGGGGTGAGTGAGAAATACTCTATAGAGAGACAGTAATGAATCAAAAGTAACAGGTATGGGGCCTGGTGGTATGAGAGAGAAATTGATCACCTACTGTGGGGATCATAACTCACACAGAGGAGCCACACTGACACAGGAGCAAAGTGACTGCAGAGTTACACACTATGGTAGCTGGAATATTGTAGATCAAATTGTTGTATTTTTACACCTGCGTAATGCATTCACTGTTGCGTTCACTCCTGTAAACACATATGTATGAGGGCAATACAACACAAAGTATCACCTAGACTCTGGTGATCAGCTCGTTGGCAACAGTTTACAATATGGCAAATCCAGAGTGAACCTTGTATTGTAGTTGATATACCTATGCATTAAAAAAGAAAAGTCCCTGTGAATCTCTTAATTACATCAATATTGTACAGTCAGAACAGTCTTGTGTTTGTAGGTTAAGTATTACATGTTCACTATTGCCAATTTGGCCAATACTGGGTCATGTACTCTGTGTGTTGAGTGTGTTCAGCCTTTGACAGGGCCCTTTCCGGGCTGGTGACATGTTGTGACTTCTTATCAACAGGGAAATGCTCACGTGAAACTCTGATGAAAACCATATTTTTTCTCAGTTACACTCACCACTGTGTGAGCTGAGCAGGGCTGTGTTTATGGGTGAAGTATTTACAATGTTCACTATTTGGCAAAACAAGACAGCCAGTCTGGCTAGAAATTACACCACTTACTATTCTATACATTTACATTTACATTTACATTTTGTCATTTAGCTGACAGCAGGAAGGGTACAACTCTATCAGCTGAGTAACAATGTTCATCAAAGTGTCTGTTGAGTGCTACAGTGTAGGTTAGTATATTAGGACAAGTGCATGACAGTAAGGTTAGTTAGGGTTAGATTTAATAATTTTTTTCCATTTCAGATAATGATTGAAGAAGTGCGTCTTTAGTCTACGGCGAAATATTGGACAGGTTTCGGCTGTCCTAACTGTGGTGGGAAGTTCGTTCCACCATTGTGGGGTAAGGACCGAGCATAATGCAACTTCTCTTTGATGACCCTCCCGGAGCTCGGATAGGAGACACAACTACTGGCAGTCTGCGGGGAAGGAGATAATCCTAACCAGGAGATGTTCTTTACTTGCTTTAAAGGTAGAATCTGTAATGTTGTGAAACCGTGACCTCTAGGCAAAATATGACAACATGGTATTGTGCTTACAGTTTACAGTTTTTGTATATGTCTGATGTGTGGATTGGATTTCAGTAGATATAGGGGGAGGGTTTGCTATTGCTATTGCTCTACCAAGAGACGTCGGGTATAAATTCACATTATTAAGTCACTAAACTAACTAACCCTAACCCACACATCAGACCAAAAAAAAAAGTAATTATCAGGTGTGCTGTTATGGTTTATGAACTGAGACATCCAGTGGTTAATGGCTTGAGTGCACACTGCTATTAGACAGCAGAATGAAGTGTAGGCTAATATATTTTGTAGCCTGGACAGCAGCACTTGTAGGCTCTGCCCACTAAGGTGTAGGCATCTGTCTGGCAGCGTGGCTACATGAGTAGAGCTCCGGACTCATGATCACATGACTAAGACTAAAACTAAAATTTCAAATAGCTGACAATTACCACTGCTTAGCATGCAGCAAGAACATGCTTCACTGCCCACCTGCATTGGGGTATTAGCCTGTGGCAGTGTAAGGCAAGCACAATGCATGTGTCTTCAAACTGTAGCTGCCCTCACCTCAAACCACATCTGTCCTAGCCTCAGAGCACCCCCACTGACCTATTTCTCAGTGTAAATCCAATACCTCTGCTATCCTCCAAGCCCAAGCCCAAGACCTCTATCCCAACACTCTCTCTATCCCAGCTCCAAGTCTTCTCTAAAGCCACAAGCTTAGTCCTCTCCCCTGGTCCCAGTCCAGCCAATCGTCCTCTACCTCAGCCCTTGTCTCCACCCTCCTCTCTTCCCTAGCTCTAGCTCAACATAATCTTCCTCATACGGGTGTTAAATCTAATGCTCGTCTCACCCAGTCCCAGTGCTTTGATCCCAGCCCCCCAGTGTCCTTCCTCAGCACCAGCTCTCTATCTATCCCTATTATGTCTGACCCCGGGCTATCTAGATGTCTCTCTCAATCCTTTCCCCAAGTCACATTCTCCCATAGCCCCCAGCCCTCTCCCCTATTAGTCACACCTGGCATTCTCCAGGTGCTTCGGAGCCCAAACCCAGTCCCCAAGCCTCCAGCCCCAGCCCTAAGCTCTCTATTCCTGGTGCCAGAGATATCACATTATATGATCGATAGAATAGCCCTGTTTTTCAATGTGTACATAATGTAAATATCTGTAGATGACAGCATCTACTCAGATGGATCTATAGATTTTAAAAGTAGCTGGCAGCCAGTGTGTGTGTTTGCACGGTAGACAGTGGGAGCAGCAGGCAGGGTGTTTAGAGATAGGGCCAAGGTCACCAGCCACAGACACCAGTGCAGCGCTGTGGTAGTCGGGTCATCGCTTATAGGTGATGGGGGCAGGGTAGAGAGAGACTGAGATATTTGGGTTGTAGGTGAGACGTAGATGCATTGTGTGGTTGCTATGGGCTGTCAGCCGTTGCTAAGGACTATAGTTTATAGCTGGGAGTTCTTCCAGTTTGACTCAGGCTAGGAAATGAAGCTGAGACGTATAGACATGGACAGAGAGACAGAGCACTAGCTAGAGGGTGGTGGGAGGGGCCTCCTCCACCCTCCTAGGCCATGAGGGCTAGCTTCGGCTAACAGGGAAGGTTTTTGGCTAACGACTAGGCCTCACCCACCATCGGACTAATAGCAGAAGAGACGATAGAGATAATGAATTCAATATATTTTTCAAAGACCTTTTCAGAACTGTTTTCCATCTTGTACAGAGTATGTTTATGGGAATAAACATAACGTTCCAAGGAAAGGTATCCTGTTTCCAGTGTGGCTTTAATTCTTTTGAGATGAATGTATCAATGGGGAATAGGGTATCAGTCAGTACGATAAGAAAGAGATAAACACAACGCAGAAACTTCACAGAGCCACAGGTGACAAGGTGATTACTGGCTGAAAAACCAAATCCAACTAGATACATGCTGTTGCTGATACCATCAGCCACAAAACAGTGATTGTATCAGTACACATGCCAGACATAATACGAGGAATTTCAGTCCTGCAGCAAGTATTGAATCATACACATGTAACAATCAACAAATCTGAACAATCCTGTTCAAACAAAAAATTTCCAAAAATAAATTGGGGACCTGTTTAATCTTCTTAATAGCACTACTCGGTCAGCAAACAACAAATTGCCATCAGTGTTTCCTATAGTATGTTGGATGGATCTTGGCCATAGGTGGTTGGCAGTTTCTGGTGGGACCGCACATATGTTTTGATATGATTTAATGAGGACTAGTTATGCTTTAATAAGCCTGTATCCTATGGTGAGGATAAATTATTTCACTTTGGCTTAACATTTTCAACACTGAATACACTTGACAATGTTACCCTTAAACTTAAAAAGTGTGTTTTTATTACCGGCATTCAAGATTTGCTCCAACCCTGGATCGACTCCATATTATTGATATTTTGATGGATGAATCCCTAATAGGCTATTGAATAGGTGGTTGAAAATATCAGTAAATATTACTGTGTAACATTAAATATGACTGTGTAACATGAAATATTACTGTGTAACATGAAATAAATATTACTTGAAATATTGCTTGAAATATTGCTGTGTAACTTGAAATATTGCGTTTAGCCTCAATATACAGGCAACATTTTGAGGCAATGTAGATCAGTGCTGTACACTGAGGGGAACAACACAAATTAACAAGTGGCATCACTACTACTGATAACCAGGATGTATGACTGACAAAGAATTACAACAAGGATTTAAGTGCAGAAAACAAGAAATGTTTTAAGTACCCCGGCCCAACATTCACCTCAGACATTAAAGCGACGACTTCTGAGAGGTCACAGTACTGAAAATGGTAAATGTTATGTCAAAGTGAAATGCCGCTTTACAGGGGCCCTATTGTGCTTTTTGGGGGTTTTCCCTTGTGTTATAGATGGAGGTGCATGTATAACATGCAGAGTTATAACGCCCAAAAGTCCACACCAAGGGGAGTTCTGACAGAGAACACTGCTCCTGAACTGCTGAAACCACTTGTTGGTCGTCCAGTCTTTCTTCTGTTACTGCTCTACATCTCTAACACGTTGCATACGGATGGTCCTTTTTCAAGATGGCAGCTCGATCGTAAACCTTCTCTTTTTCCACCTAAACGGTTCACTAAAATAATGTTCCGGACAACATTTTAGGCGAGAAATAAGATATACAATTGCTGGATCTTCATTCATATTTGATCTGCAACACCTAGTTTGACAGTTAACTGAATTTCATGAGCCAGATGTCTCCGAGTGTGCACACTCTGGCGTGGGAAACAGCAGTTTTCATTTAAAGAGACAAGGGCCAAAACTGCCTGTTTCACCTGATGTTCACTGATGTGCTGCACACATAGCTGTAACTAGGTGCTTTTGACCATAAAACATGCAAATGATTGTAAATAGACCACAAACATTTTGATATTAAACTGGGACATGGGCATAATAGGGCTGTCCTAATGAGACCTCATTAAAGTAGAACCCCATGGACCAGTGATGATTGTGTTTGACTGGCCAATGGCTGACTGTGCATCATGAATAAAACATGTGGTGCAGGACCCACCAAAGGACAGTGTTACTTGGACTAGCACTTCCTCCCCATTTCTCTCTGCTATGTCTCTCTTTCTATTTCACGTCCTCTCTCTTTATTTTCCATCTCTCTCCCTTTTTCTATCCATGTCTTTCTCTCTGCCAGTCTTATCACCTGTCCCACTCTCTCTCTCTTCCTTCCCGCCAGTCTGTCTGTCTCTCACTGCAGTAATGAATGGAGTAGCGACTCCATCAAGTTTCTCTATAGATTTAAGTGTCATTAACGGGAACGCTTTGGAAGTCGTGGATCCAGGCAGAGGAAGAAGGATTATTTGGGGTCAAACTTAAAGTTGAATTGTTAAAACTGAAAACTGACTGAAGCATAGGGAGATGTACTACACACATCTCCCTGATGGGGAGATGTACACAACACACAGGTGCTGATAGGAATGCATACAGACTAGGGGTTTAACAATGCATCGATCCTAAGGTCGAATCGCATCGAATCGTGGTCAAGAGATTTCATGATGCATTGATTCGTTGCCTGAAGAATCGGAATTGAATCGTTGTGGGGTCAAATATTTACACCCCTATTATTGACCTATAATCCATTCATGCTGAGTGAATCAGTTCCCCCAGCCACATTTGTGTTAAAAAAATGTGGGGGGGAATTAACTGATTGAAAATGTATCGAATTGCATCGAATCGTGGTCAAATGAAGAGATTTCATGATGCATTGAATCGTTGCCTGAATAATCGTAATCGAATCCAATCATTGTGGGGTCAAATATTTACACCCCTAATACCGACACAGAGATTCATCAGATTTCTAATCTATGAATTTAGAAAAAATATATATATTTTATGTGTGTGTTGTGTGTCTGTGCGCACATGCATGTTCAACAGCTATACTGTTGAACTTTGTAGTGATCATAACCATTCGTGTGTTAATTGAAACATTAATGTAGAAATCACCAATCCAGATCTAATGTATGCATAATGTGATATTAAGATTAGGCCTTTAATTGGCAGAAGTGGCCAAATGGATAACGTTCATATTACTTAAAAACTACTAAAATACTAAAATAGAAAAATCAATCAAATACATTTAAAAATTGTATTCCTTCAATTAGCCTATATTATTACTAAGGCTGTCAATCTATTAAAATATTTAATGTGATTAATCACATGATTGTCCATAGTTAACACATTTGAGCGCCATACTCTTGTCCCATCTTTACTCGCATTACCAGCATAATAGATACCAGCATTATTGACCATTTTAGCGATGTTTGCAGACCCATCGTGTGTTCTGTGTTATAGCTATGGAGAAAATATTATGGCTCATTTGACAGGCATTGTTCATAGTCCATCACTGACTAACTAGTTCATTTCTACACTGTAGTTTGTGCACTATTACACGCTAAACATCGCCCCTTTCCAATAATCCAGTCTTTTTTCATAGATCGCGAGATATGCCGCGTTATATGCATTATGCCCATACCGTTCTTGTTGCTCGCCTGAAACCCCAAATACCCCAAAAACGATTCCAGTTCAAAAGGTAGGCGATACTGCCACCTGGCAGGATTAGATCGTCATTGCAATTGTAATGTAGGCAGATGAGCCAGGGAGGCCCAGGGAGCTCCGGCTGAGTGTATAGAACGGGGATCAAAGTAAAAATATCAAAGGTCAAGCGTTGGCGGCGAAACACGAGTATACTCGTTTTTGGAGCAGAAAGTGTTAATCATGATTAATCGCAAATTAATTCCATATTTTGTATCTGTTCTAAATCTACCATAAACGGATCCTTTTCAAGTTTTAATACTCTTATCAACATGACAGTCGACAAATGCTTGCTTTATGCAAAAAATTCATGTTTATTTATTGCCACAATAAGAAATACTGTCCAGAATATTTAAGTAACTGAGATATGCAAACTGTATTGTAAAAAATTATTATAATAAAAAGCCCAACAAAAAAATAACAGATGTGCATACCAATTTACTAACTGTAACATTACATATTAATGATTACTAACACAGTAGTGTGTTGAACTTTCCACTTGAACTATTCATCCCCATTTTTTTGTTTAAGCAGCCATTTAACACAAAAGGATGAACCTCATGCATTGCAAATTTGCATCAAATTCAAAACAACAGTGATGCACAAAGTAACTTATAGGAAAATAAGAATTTAAAACTATGAATAAAGTGTGCATAAAAGTTAGGAACTTGTTACATTCACCCACACAAGGGCTGAGGACTCACCCCCCGTCCCCTCTCTCTCTCTCTCACACACACACACACACACACACACACACACACACACACACACACACACACTCCCAGCTCTTTCTCTCTTGCTCCTTCCTCATCTCTCTCACCCCCCCCCCACACACACAGACACCTACACACACACGCACGCACACACACACACACACACACACACACACACACACACACACACACACACACACACACACACACACACACACACACACACACACACACACACACACACACACTTTGAGTCAGAAACAAACATAGTATCAATGAGAGTATCAATAATACACCTGAGTGAAGTCTAGTAAAAAATATTGTAAAGAAAAGTGAAAAAAACATTTAACCCTTGTGCCTTGTTAAGTAACTGACAGAGTTGTCACGTTAGTGCATGAAAAGATTGCATCACGTTCAAGGTCATAAACAACTTAATTTGTAATATTTCGTTCCACAAATTTTTTCATGAATACCACTATGAACCTAACTCAACATATCTATCAAAGATTCCAAATATTTCCGTTTGTAGGGTTATGGTTAGGGTTAGGGTTAGGGTTGGGGTTAGGGTTAGGGTTAGGGTTGGGGTTAAGGTTAGGGTTAGGGTTAGGGTTGTGGTTGGGGTTAGGGTTAGGTTAGGGGACTGTTGAGCAAGTGTTGGGGTGGGCACGTACACAGGGATGAGATTTTACCTTCTCCTAATCTTTCTGTCTGGGTAACCCTAACCCTAACCCTAACCCCCTAAAAGAAAGTTAATAACTCGTTAACTTTGACAGCTTTAATTATTATATTATTATATATTATTACATTACATTAATACGAGTTTCACTGATGAACAAATAAGAGATATTTCAAAAGACATAAACACAAATGTCTTTACATTCATAAAATCTCAAGTGTATATAAGCACATTACTACAAGGTACTGTAATAATAATGTGTTTTAACAAGACAAAATTATAATAAAAAGCGTTACCCATCTAAACCCACTTAGCTGTACTGTAAGCCTGCAGTGAGTGGTTGTGAAGCATGGCCCCAGTCTCAGTACAGGACCTCTAGCCAGGGGCGGTGGAGCTGTGTCTCTTCCATCTGGGTCAGAGTGAGGACCTCACTTACATCAGCCCTCTGCTGCTTAGAGTGGACGTATACACAGGGGGAGTGCCCTAAGGCCTCTTGGTGGGAGGAATAAGGAATACCTTTTTAAAATAATTATTCTTGAATTTTGAATGATTTATTTTTCTTTAAGAAAAGAGGGCAGTCCAGTGTCATAGTGTAACGCTCAGATGTTAAGTGGAAGTTGCATGGAAATAAGTGAGCAGAAGTGAACTGCATCTGGCATCTTAGCTGAGTCATGAATACAGTAGGTTAATTCTGTACTGTACTCAACTGGCTAGCATGGAAGAGAATATACAAGTGTGTAGAGAGAGAGAGAGAGAGAGAGAGAGAGAGAGAGAGAGAGAGAGAGAATGACAACATGACCTGAGAATCAAACTCATGACATCCCAATGTACAGTAGTACTACTAAGTCTGTCTGGGCAGGTGTACTTCTGGGGCATATGAGTAATATGTTTCATTGTGTAGAGACACTGTAAGCATGGCTCCACTGTAGCATTAAAGTTGTGTTGTGTTGTAGTGGTGTTGTGTTGTAGCATTGTAGTGTTGTATTGGTGTTGTGTTGTAAGATTGTAGTGGTGTTGTAGCATTGTAGTGATTTTGTATTGTAGTGGTGTTGTAGCATTGTAGCAGGTACAACCCCAGGTTGAGACCCAGTGTTGTGGTCTTGTAGCACATTGTTCTGCAACAATGATTAAAAAAGTTATTTGCATTCATATTCAAACAGTATGATACCTTTTAACACTACAACTACTGAACTCTTAAAGTAGATGCTGAACGCCTGTGGGATTGCACTGCATTATTTAGCAATAATAATGTTAGGCTAGTTAGTCAACCTCTGACTTTATCCCGGAAACATTGTCTCACTGAACACCCCCTCGTGAAAACGGTGCCGTTGTTGTATTAAATATGGATGACTGTGAAATGTGGATCATTGCCAAGGTACCACACTGCCACCACCATTATAAATGATAGGGAATAAACAAAATACATTACTGTTTAATCTAGCTAACTAACAGTTTCAATATTAGCCATATTACCATGCTGGCTAGAATGTCATTCACAATCATATTACAGCCTATCCTACCTATCCTGTATAGTGTATTTGTCTCTGTATGAACGGCATATCTATCTATCAATATATTTCTGTGCTAATATACCATGTCATGTTAAATTAAGCTAAATTAATGTACAGTGAAGGTGTCTGTTTGTGTTGTTTTGGTTGTATGCTGCTATTCATGCTTAGCCGAGCAGTTGTGAACCTCACCATTCATGTTAACCCCATTATTCAAATATGATCCTGAAACATGATACATGGTCAAATATGCATGACACACACTTCTAGGAAGTATTTATCTAGGAACAACCACACACACACACACACACACACACACACACACACACACACACACACACACACACACACACACACACACACGCACACACACACACACACACACGCACACACACACACACACACACACACACACACACACACACACACACACACACACACACACACACACACACACACACACACACACACATTTTAATACTTTATTTGGTTCCACAAATTACATTACATAAAACAGGGAATCAAATGTATCGGGCCAAGCAGCACTGAACATAGCACCTCCTTCTCCACGTGGCTAAGCTGCCAATAATAGCTGAGACAGAGCAATATTTGGCAATTTGTTTGGCTTTTCTTTTAGACATTGCAGCAATTCTCAGACCGGTCATGGTGCATTTGTGTACATGGCCAAGACTTCCGAACACAAGTACACTATATCTACACCTATACCCAAGGTCAGCCATCACACTGAGCAGTGGTTGGTATTTGATATACTTGTCCCGGAAGGCCTGGTCCATGTACAGATCAAAGGTACAGCCTACTTCTATGACCAGCACCTCTCCATGGCTGGTGTCAACAAAAACAACATCCGGTGTATTTGGTATGTTAGCAAAAACATCGTTGGTAAGGCCAAACCACTCTGGTTTCACTCTGGCATGTTTGTACATTGCTGCACTAGATGGTGATATGTTCCGTACCACATCAGACACAATGTCCACAATACGGTCATGACGAGCGATGTACAGGTGTTTGTATGCATTACATCCGTTTGTTATGTGTGCAATGGATTCTAGGTAGAGCTGCCGCGATTACCGCATTACCGCGGTATCGCTGTTACATCACGGCCACCGCAGAGTAGGGCTGAATACCGTGTCACCGCTGTTTTTTATAATAATAATAATAAATTACCCTCCTCTCGTTGGGCTTGCGGCTCTGCAGATATACCCTACTCCTCTATCGAGATTCCAAGCGACCCTATTGGGTACCAGAAAAGTCACGTGAAACATTGCAGACCACTGATTGGTCAGAAGAGAGACGCGTCACACGTTGTAGCGTCATGCAGTGTGTTACCACCAATCGGCAAGCGCGTATTAGGTTTTTACTTCCTGAATGTCAGCTCATCACAACACGGCTAATAACGTTAGCTTTAACTCTCCGCCGGAGTGGACTACCATCGCTCTTCAGGAGTACTAAACGAGACATAATGATTATACTGTCTGCAACGAATGTTATAATAAAAGCCCTTCGTTCTATACACTTGTCTGATTGAAAACTTTATTAAAAGACCGCAGAATGGGACAACTCAGCACGCTCTGAGCAAAGAAAGGAACTGAGATATGAATAGAGTATTGCTAGCCTTGCTATGGTCCGGTAAATACGCTGATGTTATTGAACGTATAACTATATAATGTTAATGCCACAAAACGAATGCCTTTATTATAAAGTAGTAACTTTATAGTAATAATAATAAGAAAGGGTCGGGGGGGTTAGGGGTAACCACCCCTGCCCGCGACACCGAGTGAACTGCGCACGACCAGAGGGGAAACTTCGAATCCGTGTTTCACTTTCAATAACTAATGCGTGCTTGCCGAATCCCAAACAATATTCATGCTGCAAAGTCATCCTCTAAAGATAGACATTTAGACTAGAGGCAAGCTATATGCTATAAAGAGTAGACTACTACTAAAAAAAAAATGCATTCAAACTTTTTATTTTTTATTTTTTGTGTGCGTGCGGTAATAACCGCGGCGGTAGGAAATATTTTGCAAATATGTGCGGTAAGGAAAACATCAATACCGCGGCAGCTCTAATTCTAGGTGTTGTGAATCCTGATGGTTTAAACAGAATGGACTGTGAGTTTGAGGATACCAAGTGGACAGATTGCATTGAGTGGGTAATACCTGCAGTCTTGCTTTGATGGTAAATTTTAAAACATCCTCACCAACAGCGGCGTTCTTATACACTGAGTGTGAGACTGAGTGGTCAGCAAACTCCAAACAAGCTAGCTTTCCCCACACACACACACACACACACACACACACACACACACACACACACACACACACACACACACACACACACACACACACACACACACACACACACACACACACACACACATACACACAGAAACAACAAACATAACACAGACACAACAAACATAACAGGATGATCAAACCCAACTTGCACCATATTTCTCCACAAATCATATAAATTACATTTCCAGCTGAAAAATAACACACACACACACACACACACACACACACACAAACGCTTGCACACGCGCGCGCACACACACACACACACACACACACACACACACACACACACACACACACACACACACACACACACACACACACACACACACACACACACACACACACACACACACACACACACACACACACACACACACACACACACACACACACACACACACACACACACACACACACACACAGGAAAACAAATGGCCAGGAGTTCTCCATGCAGAAGTGGATCACAGATGGTCTTCAACAACAAGAACGCCAACTCAGCTTATTAATTATTTGTTATTAAACCAATTGGTACAGCAGCTGAGTAGGACAGGGATTATTTTGTGTATCTGTCTGCTTCTACCAGACAGATGACATTCTGTTTTGCTTGGGATGGTGGAAAGCTCTGTGGTTTTGATCCATCTCCCTCTGAGGGGTTTCAGAAGAAGTCTGGCTAATTGACAAGGTGAACACGATGCCTGATTACACATCCTCCACTGTGGCACATATGGGCCGAGGCGAGGGGTGGGTGGGTGGGTTGGGTGTGAACCATTAACAGTGAACCTAACGTTCTGTTTGGTCGACAGGCAAGAACATTTAAACCGCTAGATGCTGCACAGCCTGTCAGTTGGCAGGCGCTTGCGTGTGCAGTGTGTGTGTGTTTGTGTGTGTGTGCATGTCTGTTTTTTTTTTCTATGCATATGTGCAGACACTGTGTGTCTGTCTGTGTGTGTGCGTGAGAGAGAGAGAGAGAGAGAGAGAGAGAGAGAGAGAGAGAGAGAGAGAGAGAGAGAGTGTGTGTGTTTGTGCGTGTGTGTGTGAGTGAGAAAGAAAGAGAGTGTATGTGTGTTTGTGTGTGTGTGTGAGAGAGAGAGTGTGTGTGTGTGTGTGTGTGTGTGAGAGAGCGATAAAGAGAGAGTGTGTGTGTGTGTGTGTGTGTGTGTGTGTGTGTGTGTGTGAGAGAGAGATAAAGAGAGAGAGAGTGTGTGTGTGTGTGTGTGCGTGTGTGAGATAGAGAAAGAGAGTGTGTGTGTGTGTGTGTGTGTGTGTGTGTGTGTGTGTGTGTGTGTGTGTGTGTGTGTGTGTGTGTGTGTGTGTGTGTGTGTGTGTGTGTGTGTCAGTGAGTTTGTGCTATGATTAAGCATTCTGTCTCCATGTGTGTTTCTACAGCTATATGAATTGAGGCAGAACCCCTCAGTGGTCCCAACTAGATGAATTCCCACTTCCTAATCACACTGCGCCAGTTTGTCAACAACAACAACGGTGGTACCAGTCCTCTGCTCCGGCATCTTGTCCCTGTGGTAAATTGATTTGTTTGAAGTCAGACAGGAGGAGAGGGGGGATGCCTGGCAGCCATGTGTCTTGGGACAAAAGAAGCATTAGCCGGGATTAACCAGGATTAGCCAGGAGAAATTCTGACTGACTGTCTTCATCTTCTATTCTCTTTTTTGCCTAAATAGATTAATGCCATGGCAGACTGACAGACGGCTTCATAGGTGTACAGTATGTCTGTGCGTGTGTGAATGAGTGGGAGAGAGAGGGGAGAGTGTGTGTGTGTGTGTTTGTGTGGCATTCTACCTCATCCTACGATCCAAATGTTCAGTAAATCTGGCCAAAAGGCTCTCAAATTATACTTGCCAAAATGTCCCTGAAATGTACATGTGGTAGATTATTGCTTATGCATGTCTAATATTCTGGTCAGGGTATCTGCACAATTCTCAACATCAAATGTAATGATTTTGAAGACCATTGTAATGCCTATAGAAGGAAAAAACAATACCATTTCCACAAACAAAACGATGACTCCCGAATTCCCCCAAGGGGATCAATAAAGGAATATCTTATCTTATCTTACTTTCTTGATTTACTAAATTATCTTTTAAATTGACAAACATCACATGTGTAATTCATAGCACAATTCAAACGGGGTCATTGTTTTCATACAGATCAGAATGTAATGCCTCCCCTCTTAACACATTGTGCGACATAAACGGCGTAAATCGTTATTGCCCGCCATGCGTTGAACGCCAACAACGGCGTATCACGTGTTTTATATAAAAAAAATTCGCCATGGCATTCATAATTCATCCAGCCTCCCTCCGGACTGCAGCTGCACCCTGTTCTGACATTGCAATGCCTCAATACCGCCGCCTGGTGGATGGTCGGGCGAGTTACATTCACGGCAACCGGAAGTGGCGATCGGTGCATCGAGGAAATTCCTCCGCCAGAGATATATTGTGGCGTGGATCAATATACACACTTGAGTGCATTTGGATCGCTTTCGAAACGCAATAATCTATATGATTTCAGCGTTTATTGCGTCATACAAACCGGAAATGGATCTAGCAGATCGACGTCAAATAATTGGGATATTTTTCCTCCAGTCTCATCGGCGAACAGTAAGAGGCAACTAACGTTACTTTCATCTTGATTGTCCATTTCTTTGTTTGCAATCAGTCTGATCAATATGTCAACCCATACTAAATAAAGCCATTACTGACGATCAAGGAATTATAAACGACCCCCCGTCCCTTTCCTGCACGCATGATGAAGCATAATGTATACCGATCATATACATTTGAATTTTTTAATATAGCGTGTATAGGAAAGAAACGCCAATCGATAATCTATCATATGCTTCAGGGCCTATAACTAGCGTTTTTGGAATTACAGCAGAAAAGCTTAAAAACATACTTATATTCTCGACGGTATTAACACAACAATCAATGTATGAATGAAAAAATATAACGTTCCCACATCCGGAACGATAGATACCCGATGTTGAATGGGCCATAGTAATGCAGATATAGCTATAATATTTAAAAAGTTATAGCCCTGCAAAGAAGGTAAACATCTCCATAGGCTTAAGGCCCTCCCATAGTCGAGCGGACCATACACGGAGCAGACTCCCGCGGCTCAAAGCTGACCCAAAGGGTACTCAAAGCAGACCCGGGCCACAACAGAGTCCAAGTGCGAAGCTCCTATTTTCTGACGTGCGGATGTCCGCGGCGCCCACTTGGTGTCACACAAACTGGCGCGAGGTGTAAACTGGTGTAAACTGGCGCGAGACATGTAGGAAACTGGTCCGCGGAGATCCGCTCGACTATGAAAGCTCAAAGAGTCCAGTGGACCTCCACAGAGTCCAGTCCGTGTACAGTCCGCTCGACTATGGGAGCACCTTTACAGTGGTGGCAGAGAGGGCATAATGATGGGCACAATGCATGGCGCCCAATGTGTTAAACATTACATTTGAAGACATGTTTAGACCTTGAGGATCCACAGGGACCCTGGTTAACTGAATAGGAACTTCTCCAATAGAGGCCTTAAACATAATCTTTTTGTAGTTGTCTTTATTCCAGCATGGCTGCCAACATGGCTGCTTTATTCCAACATGGCTGCCTGTCAAAAACATTTGCAATTTAGGAATGCTAGGCAGGATAGGCTAGGAAAGGGACACATTTCTGCACACAGAATCTTCAAAATATATATTTAAAAAAGGTTGTGTTAGGCAGTAATATGTTACTGTAATTGAATTACTTTCCCAGTAATGAGTAAAGTTAGGCTTTACAATTTAATATACATAGTAATTATATTACAGTTACTACTGCAAATGACTATTAAGCTTGTCTATGTACACATAGCATCACAAATTACCAGTAAATGTGTCTGCAATCTAACATCTATCCTAGACATGAGAACGGGGGCCAGTTCTCATCTTGCTCCAGTTAGCCTTGAGTGAGAGTGAGTGAGCTGCACAGACAAAAATACTCATAACTCGCTGAAATATTGACGGATTTACAAACGGGTTGGTTTGCTATAAACATCAAGATGTTTTTTTTACAAACCCGCTTGAATCATAGCCACGTTAATAATGCTTGTAATAAACCAAACCGTTTGTAAATCCGTCAATATTTCAGCGAGTTATGAGTATTTTTGTCTGTGCAGCTCACTCACTCTCACTCAAGGCTAACTGGAGCAAGATGGCGGCGGTTCAGTGACGTCGCTCTCCATTGGCCGGCAGCGCGGGCAAGCTATCTAGTGTTCTATAGATATCTATGAGCAGGGCTGAGTCGTCCGCGAACAGGAAGCACTTTGGTCAACCTAGTTGTTTTTAAATGTGCTATACAAATAAAGTTGGATTGGATTGGATTGGATTGGAGGAACAAGTTGCAGTCACAAACTGATGACATGACATTTGCATAAATTAGGAAAAGTAATGGTCCTAGTACTGTATGCATACTATGCTTCCTTGTGGAACACCGCAGCTCACTGAGAGGGGGGGGGGGGGGGGGGGTAGTGTACCGTTTACCTCCACCATCTGTTCTCTCCCCTCCAGGTAGGATTGCATCCAGCTCACTGATGACCAATTGCTTTTACTTGTCAATCAGAATGGAGTGATTGACAGTGTCGAAAGCCTTTTGGAGGTCCAGCATGACCATGCCACAGTATTTGCCCACGTCCACCTCTTCGTCGTTCAAATAGAGAAGGCATGTATGTGTCAGTGGAGTGGGATGTTCTGAAGCCAGATTGAAATTCGTAGATTAGCTTTTTTTCCGCGAGGTACTTTTCAACCTGTTCGTAGACAATTTTTTCCATGACTTTCGAGATGGAGGTAAGAATAGAAACAGGGCGGTAGTTGCCTGGGTCTAATTTGCTGCCTTTTTTGTGCAGGGGGGTTACTCTTGCAATTTTGAAGTCTTTGGGGACGTATCCCTGTTTTATGGAGAGGTTTATTATGTGGGTGATGACTGGGGTGATGGCGGCTGCTGAGTCTCTGAATAATTTGGAAGGGATATTGTCATGGCCAGTGGCCTTGTTAGGTTGAAGGTCGCTCGGTTTTTTGAGCACCTCATCTGTTGTTACCATTTGAGTTTGAAGTCGTCTTTGCAGACCCCTAGGAGAAGAGTTGAACCAGGCTGCATCAACATACATATCTCTATGAGTTTATTACTGTAACTTGACTTCTCCATTTGACTACCTGAAGGTTCTAATCACATCATTACCTCCTCAGTCCATTGGCTGGAGAGAGTGGCTGACAAAGAGGGGAAAAAGAGGGAAAGAAAGAGTGGTGGGGGCAATGTAAAGGGGAAGGGTGTAGTAGAGGGAGGGGGAGGAGAAAGGAAAGATAGAAATAGAGAAGAAGGGACATGCGAGATTTGTGTTGGACACAGAGAGAGCGACAGGGGGGATAGAGAGAATAGAGATAAATATGAGGGAGAGAGATAAATAGAGTGAGATGAATAGAGATAAAGAGGAGGAGATAGAGTGGAATGTGAGAGGAGAGAGATAATAGAGATAAGGAGAGGAGGGTGGGGGAGAGAGATAATATACATAAAGAGGAGAGAGAGGAATATATAAGAGAGAGAGAGAGAGAGAGAGAGAGAGAGAGAGAGAGAGAGAGAGAGAGAGAGAGAGAGAGAGAGAGAGAGAGAGAGACATAGAGATATAGAGATATATAGAGAGAGACATAGAGATATATAGAGAGAGAGTGGAATGTGAGAGGAGAGAGAGAATAGAGATACAGAGAGGGCGGTGGGAGAGAGGAAGGCGGGTGGGAGAGAGAGTGGGATGTGAGGGGGAGAGAGAATAGAGCTAAAGAGAGAGAGAGAGAGAGAGAGAGAGAGAGAGAGAGAGAGAGAGAGAGAGAGAGAGAGGGGCTAGAGGGAGAGAATAGAAGAGGAAAGTCTTGCTGCAGGCGTCTGTTCAACTCAGACTTAATCATATCAAGTTACTACTGACCTGGATAAACTGCTTGACTAGAACACAGAACTACTCCCTCAACAGCCCATATCACACCACGTGAGAAGTGTGTGTGTGTGTGTGTATTATGTGTGTATAGGGAAGCTACATTAGGGAACATGTTATATTAAAAATGCACAATGCTACACTGAATTCGTATATTGTAGCCCATTCTACACAGAAAGAGAAGAGAAGAGAAGGAAATAGAAGAGAAGAGAAGAGAAGAGAAGAGAAGGAAAGAGAAGAGATGAGAAGAGAAGAGAAGAGAAGATGCAAAACCTCCTCTACATCACACAAAGTAGTAAAGTAATACATTTTCACATAATGTATAATAACGCTAACATAGATATGCTTAAGCCCATTATAGCTGTGTTTGATCAGATTGTGTCACAGCACCCCCGTCATCCTCAAATAATGTTAATATGAATCAGAGAGCACACCCACCAGACTGCCATCATTAACTGGTCAAAATGTGTCTGTGACCAGCAAGTGTGGAGGAGGTCTCCTTAACTCATTGACCGCCAAACCCAAAGTAAGTCGGGTTTCGCCGCCAACAGTTGAGCGCCATACTCGAGAATTCTCGGGTTTTTATCCTTTGATATTTTTTCTTTTGATCCCCGTTCTAGACACTCGGTCGGAGTTCCCTGAGTCTCCCTGGCACAGCTGCCTATGTTGGAATTGCAATGACGATCGAATCTCGCCAGGTGGCAGTATCGCCTACCTTATGAACATGCATGGGCCAGCTTAGTGCCAGCCCCACAGCCCGCAAACAACTAGGGACTCGTTGCGAGCAGCAGTGAGCAGAACACGTTCGACAATCGCGATCACCTAGAGCGAACTATTGGATATTATGAAAAAGACTAAATGGATTATATGGATGATGATTATGGACGATAAGGTGCGTTTCCACCAGACTATGTTGGACTATGTTGGACTCAGCACTACTGGTAAAACGTAAAAAAAAACTATAATCAAACCGACCGATGAGGAAACCTATTCGGCTCCGTGGGAATAGTCTGGCCCGAG